>NC_086233.1:7980000-8580000 GCF_036321145.2 Pelmatolapia mariae
CTTGCCCTTCATGAAGAAGGTGTGACTTAAGTAAGGTTTGTTCTGTCAGGTTGTTAAAGCTTGTACAGACTTTGAAGGACATGATGGGATAATAGCATAACTAATTCTTAGAATACAACAAAAGAATGCTACGATGTTCAGAGCAACAAGGCACAAGGATAAGATTTAACATATCCATCTTCAGGTGCTTTTACACAATTCCTTTGACCATTATGCATCACATTTTTTACTATGTTTATCTTTTTTCAGCACAGAAACCTTCAGCAGTCTGTTTGTGTGTTTTGCAGATTTTCTTTTCTTTCTTGCTCAAACTCGGTCAGGGTTACCCTCCCCAGTCGGCAAAGGCAGGCTGCAGAAAATAAAACCAACAGCATCAAACTGCCAAACCACTAGTCAAACTTCAAAATGCTGTTTATTATGAATGTCAAAGCCCTTAAAAGACCAAAGAACCTTGTCTGTAGCCACATTAGTGAGTGAACAGACTGATTTTTGAAGGCATATTACACAAGTCAAATTGACATATTTTTTTTAGTTTAATGATTACTCTGAGGGATATTCATTCCCTATAGTTCAAGAACTTGTCTCGAATTAGTCTGGTGTATGATATGTAGATGTGACAGGAACCTGATCAAACAGCAGTTTGGGTTTTAGAGGTGCATTTAACATCTTCTTTATGTCTGATCCTGGTGCAAAACATCTGGTGATAAGTTGGAAGTACATTAAACAACTGCAGTTATAAACAGCACTTCAGTTAGATCTAGGAATGGGAATCGAGAGTAAGTTCCCAGTAACAATTCTTTGGAATTGTTAGTCTGCTTGCCTATCGATCCTGCTCATCGGTTCCACTTGCTCCTGTGCTACAATCAGCTGAGCAGCTCTTAAAGCTGCTATGATCATTGACTTTATATATGGAGCAAATGGCAGTGTTGAATATCTGTGAGGGGATCACTCCTATTGAGAAAAAGAAGATGATTATCAACCAGCTTTGCACTCTCTCAACTCTCTCAGTTTAAGTTGGGAAATTAATTATAATATTAGTCTTGAATGACTCCCCGTATTATTGCTGCTAACAATAAGGATTCTCTGCTACATTTAGCGGTTAAGATTAACACCTCCTTCATCCATGCTGCAGCCCCTTTCAGTGCAGACTGCAGTAACTGGTAGTAGAAAATGTAATGCACCACAGTCAGAACCTTTAAGCCTTGCCAAGGGCATATGTAGAACACTACTATAAACTATGCAAACTGTATATTGAGCTGGGATTGGAAAAATCTCAGTGGATATTACAGTCCGTTTCACAGCACCCCAAGGCTCAAAGTGATATGGACAGCAGGTCTGTATCAGTTGCAGCACGGGTATATCAGACTATATACAGATACAATATTATAAACTGGGTACACATGAGCTGTGCAGCACAGTATTACTATGAACACCTGGGAGTTCATAGCAATGATTTCAGAAAGGTACCCTCTGAGAGCTGAACCTCTGGTGTATGACCTAGAACATTCAGAACCAGAGATACAATCAAAGATCAAAGGAGAGAATATTTGAGGGAGCACTTAAGAAAGTGTGAAAAACAGTGAGGTCCTGACACTGAAAATGGAACGCATTAAATATTTAAAATCATACTCGTTACAGTGCTGCTCTCCGCAGCACAGCACTTGTAAAAATATGAGTGAAACTTACTGAAAGCAGTCTCTCTGAGCGGAGACGTTCTTCAGGTACTGCTTCAGAGCCTCACAGAACTCACCAAGCTGCTTCTGGGAAACCACCATCTCCTGACGAATCAGCAGCAAAGACTGAAGGAAGAGCAACAGAGACGGCAGTGTCAGTTTTGTACTCAAGTTTTAATTTAACAGCTTACTGTTCTGTTTGTTGTCTGTCTGTTTCTTTATAGTGAAGCTGTATTAATATTTGTACTGTCTCTTTAAAAAGAACATGGAAGCACAGCTTAGGCTTACAAAGTTGCATCTGAACAAACCACAAGACTTCTGGAACAATGTTTTTTGGACAGACAAGACTAAAGTGGAGAGGTGTGGCCTAAAGAACAGCGCCAAATTTGGCAAAACACAAACACAGCATCTCAGTACAAACATTTCATGCCAACTGTTAGCACGGTGGTGGATCGGTGATGGTTTGGATTGCAGTCATTGAGTCGACCATGAACTCCTGTATACCACAGAATCCTAGAGTCAAATGTGAGGCTGTCGGCCAACTAAAGCTTGGCCAAAACTGGGCCGTGCAAGAGGGCAATAACACCAAGCATAGCAGCAACTTTACAATAGAATGGCTGAAAAAGAAAATAATCAAGATGCTGCAATGGCCCAGTCAAAGTTCTGATCTGAACCTGATTGAAATGCCTCAGTGGGACCTTGAGAGAACCTGCAAATAGGGCTGGGCAAAGCGATTATTTTCCTAATCGATGAATCTAGCGATTAATTTTTCGATGCAGCGATGAATCTAACGATGAATTTTTCAATCCGATTCTATTTTGATTTGATTTGATTATCGTTTATTTCCCCATTATTTGACTTGTATAGACGGTTTGTCCGTTGCAGAAGCTGCTCCTGGATGCCATCGTTTGAGGTGCTGGTGCATAGCCGTCGTGCTTTTATGATAGGCCATTTCCACCGAACAAAGTCGGCAAACAACTGAATCACTTCCTTTTCTGTTAAAATATCCCCATGCTGTAGAACTGCGTGTTCGGGTGGAGTGATTTAAGTCAACTGCGGCTGCCTCACTCATGTTGTCGCTACTCGCTGCCGCCATGTCTGTTTTGAAAGTGACGATGCATCGACGCACATTTTTTTACGTCGACGTATTTTACGTGTCAACGTAATCGATTACGTCGCCGTGTCGTCCCAGCCCTACCTGCAAACCTCAATGAACTGAAGCAATGTTGTAAAAAAACTACAGGCAACTGTGGCAATCTGCTAGCAAATAAAGCAATCACAAGATTCGTATTGCAGCGCTTTCTTTGGAACTAATTTCACCCAGTGAGAGCCAGTAACAGCGGATGTATTAGGACCATTGTGGCTAACATCTCTTGAGCAATGTGCACGGCAGGACATGAGAAACTTTAATATCTGAATACTGTGGAAAACAAACAATTACGGTAACACTAAAAGATGTGAAAGGCGCATTAGCACGCTACTTAGTAGCCTCTGTAGGCTAGCATCAAAAGTGGGTTAATCTCTATAGACTCACATGTTAAAATGCCCAACTTCAGCTTTTAAATAATCATGTTTATAGCCTGGCTCTCTCTCAAAAAATGTGTTTGGTCCCAAGAGCTAATTTCATCTTTCATAAGGGAAGCAAAGTTGTTAAATTATGTGTGGGGCTGGGACAGATGTAGCTGACAACCGTGTGAAAGGCCTCGCGTCTGCTAAAAAAACACTAAAGAAAAAACAACATGGCTGCAGTCAGAATGCTAACACTCAGGTATTAAAATGACCAGAAATCAATGGATGATGTCACAGTGATGAGAATCATCCTTTATATACAGTTTTTGAGATTTTTCTTTGTCTGCACCAACATGTTAGCGGGCTACGAGGTAGTTAGTTAACAGGCATTTTCTTGACATAAATATTTGTGACCATGCTATAGATGCTAGTTTTAGACAAAGCTAATTTCATGTGATTAGGATAGCAGCTGTAGTTACCAGGAGATTTATAAGACACATCTAATTTTTTATTCATCACTTGTTAAATTATTATCCATTTACTAGAGCTACGAGCAATTTCTCTGATACTAAATTGAAATGTGAGGGAATGATGCAGTGCCTTTCTAAAGTCCCCGTTTCCTGCGGCTAAAAGCATAGACATTCATAATTTCACACAGCCTACAGAAATTTTGTGATGGGGGGGCTTCCTGGGGACTCTGGGAAATGATGAACAATTAGAGGCTGAATGATTATTAGCCGTTATTGGTATGAATCCCATTTCTAACAAGAACCAAAGAACTGTGTCTTCTATTGTTTTAATCAGATGAGATTAGCTGCAGATTTCTTCAGCTTTTTAATGTGCCAGTATTACTGTAGCTCACTACAGTAAAATTAAAAATTAATCCACTGTGACCTAGATAACTCCAGAAGTGTCTCACTGACACAATATGCCTTCACATGCTCGCATATATGCAAATGCACACACTTGCGCCCCCCTCGCGCATCATCTGTCACACCTCTACATCTCTCACTAACACACTAATGATCTTATTTCAATATTATTTAAGGCATAACAATTATGTAATATTTGAAGAGTAAGGAAAAGTCCAATAATAAACTGCACCAGGATTTATTTCCTGTTATAAATCTTTAATTAGATTAATCTTGAGTTGAATGTGCACATTTCAAGTTATTACATGGAAATAATACAATTAAAGAAAATAAGGTTAACACCTCAAAAGTATCCAGAAATAACAGTGCTATAAAATAGGCCAAAACCTTTAAGGAATCAATAAACAGAGCTAATGAAAAACATTACAAATTAAAATGTAGCATTGACAAATGAGAGACAAGTGTTTGCTCTGCAGTGTTGGACAGTTAAACCTTGAGCTTGAAAAGGAAGCCTTTTAACAGGGTTTAGATGTCAGATCTGAGAAGTCTAATACAAGACTGACGAAAGAGCTGAAATGTATAATGGAGCCAACCTTCAGAGGGGTTAAGTGATCAATAAAATAAAAACACTGAATTCTGTATGAAATCAAATCTGCCCAATTTGATGCAACAGAGAAGAAACAGGTTTGACATGGCAAACATGTAACAGGCAAAATGTATCACACAATTTTTGTGCAAAAATGACATCCCATCAGCTGTTTCTGCAGTTATGTCTGCCCACGTGACGACACAGAATCAGACCTCATCGTCAGCCTGCTATAGAAAACCAAGTTTTAAACACATTTTTAACTGTTAACTATTAATTTTAGAAAGTTTGGCATTTTTGTTTTCATTTTAGTTTAAAGTCACGGTATGCTGCTTTTCTTCATTTAGATCAAGAAAGCAATGAAAGCGTACAATGCCAACTTCTAAAATGTATTTATTTACAAAAGCTAGAATTTTAGGAAAGCTCAGTAATGTCAGCATAACATTGAGCCTTGTGGGACTCCACATGAGGAACCAAGTTAAACACTTTGACATCTCTTCCAACACACAAAACAGAAATAGATTCAAGATGCAGGTGACATCATTCTCTTCTACCTAGGACTATTTTATTTTTATGCTTAGACCACTTTTACCTCACCTAACCTTTTTCTTCCAGCAAACAGCAGAACACCTGCAGTTCTTTTATCAAGCATGCAATCTAGTCCTTCTGTCTGTGCTCCTTTTCTATTGTCCTCATTCTGGGTGCTTGAGAATACAGATGTGATCCCATTCTACAATATTTCAGAAGGCTTTCAGCCCTTTACCCTGAAACAAGACATCCTAATTGTTTTATGGATGTGTTGTTGCTGTTAACAGGATATTAAATATCAGATCGAGCAACTGATTAGCAACTGGAAATAGCTTGCTATCCAAACATCTTAATAAGAGAGCTCTCCATTTAGCAGATATTAGCCACAGCTCTTGCAGCTTGTACTAGTGGAGGCTCTCATGTCATTCATCTCATCTGCATTTGTGCGTTAGTGTGCATCTGCTGATTGTTTTATTGGCATGTTATCACTTTACAACACAGTTTATCTTCTGCAATTAGCTTAAATTGCAATCAAGAGGCAGTGTCAGTGCTGCAACACTGAGGTGCATGAATGAAAACCTGGATGTTGCTCAGTAAAGACGTGTTGTACTTACGTGATTTACAAGGCAATGATTGCATGGGCACGCCGGATTGAGAACCCACAGCAGTGATAAAACTTGACAGAATTATAAAGCCTACTACAGCCCGGCTAAAAACATCAACACACACACACACACAAACACGCACAGACGTCCTACCAACTCAATTAGAAACACTACATTGCCCAGCAGCTTCTGTTAATCTAATCACTACCACTCCATTAACCATCCAGCTTCCCTGACCGAATCACTATGATTACATCTGCTCCCTGCTGACTCTGTGGCCCTGCAGAGGTGATAAATCAGGAGACCCTAACTCTGCAGCTCTGTTTTCTCTGTCGTGCTAACCTCTGTGGTAATGGTCAGCATCAACGCTGTATCCATGTCAGTAAGAGCGCAGGTGAACCTAAGACTCAGACCAGTTTGCTGAAAAACAAGATATAGGTTTAAAAAAAAGACTACAACTAAAGTGATTATACAGTAATAATCTAAGAAAAACCCGAATAATCCTTATAATCCTAATAATGCCTTCTCATTTCTCCAAACTGGATATAATGGAATTAGGTTAATTATCCACACATCAGATTAGACGTAATCAATTCTATTTTGAAAATTCACAAAACAATATATGCTTTATGTGGTACTGAGTTACATGACATATTTTACATTGATTTTCTTTCTTTTTTGGCTTCATGATTATGAGCTTTTAGCTTTAGATTGATAAAGCAAACTTAAGGACAATGTTGCTAATAGCGTCAGTCTGCTCAAGTCCATCATAAATCTTCTGTGTTTTGAGTCTGTACAGCTTACAGAAAGTGGAAATATCCATCACTGCTATTGTCATAATTATTGATATACTGAGCGTTCATGACTACTTAGCGTGTTTGATTGTTTACAGGAGCCTGACTGACAGAAAGCCCTTCCCTGGGAACATGCACATGTTGGAAATGACAAACCATTTGAAATTAATTGTAACTATTTGTAACTGTCTAGAGCTTTAGGCTGTACCTCCCAGTCTTTCTCAGATGGATCTGTAGTTGTCATGAAAATGCATGTGAATATGTGTAAACATGTCGCATCAGCAAAATCATCTACAATAAAATGAAACTATAGACAGTGAAATCCAATCCTTGCAGTGTTTGTGAGTGTGTGTGTGTGCTTACAGGACACTCTTTACTCTATGAGTCTGCTTGATTGGACAAGTGGCTGACTACCACAGTGTCATAAAGACATGTGGAGCCTAGTTCACAGGCTTGTAAAAATGTTATTGATTTCTGTATTTTCCTGTTCCTGTCTCCAGCTCTGCATCGACTCAAAAGCCCACTGAGTGCTCGTGGTTAAATGTCAGACAACAACAGCTCCGTATCAGAAATGTTTCCAGAATTTTAGGCACAGCTGGGAAGCAAGGACCTTTCGGGCATGGGGGTGGGGCATTAAAAATGAGAAGATTCAAACCAAACCACTTTTAAAATGGTTTGAAAATTCAGAAATGCCTCCCCAGTCCAAATTTGTCAAACACACCAATTCATTCTTTTCCCAGAGTGCAAACAGTGAAAACTCGGAAACACTTTAAGACCAGAGGTGGTGCAGATGGAGCTGTCTGTGTCTATATTTGGGCCCTTCCTTTATGTTTTACAGTGTTTCCATGTCTCACAGAGCTGTGTACCAGAAAAACTTCTTCATATGAGGGACTTGACAATGAGAATGTCTAAGAGAGACGATCCAGAACCAAACTCTAATTCCATAGAAAACTGGGTCATCTCTGTGTCTTCGCTTACAACTACTCCAGCAAGTCAGAGCATTTAAATGGTCCAATAGCAACATGGGAAACCGAATCCACTTTATATTATCATTTACATGAGTTTCTTGTTATATGCACATTTTAAAATCCAGATAAACTGAGAGTGTAATTTCTGAAAAGCGCCTCGTGGTGCTTTTTCCTTGCATGCATGACAGGATTTAGAGAACGAAATGTATGTTCTGCAATGGTCGATCTGATTTCCTCGTGTTGGTGTTGGTCCCAGATCATCATGAAAATGTTGTTCCAGGATCAACATTGCAAGTGACCAATCAGAATGTTGTGACGTCATACTTTTGCGACTTCGGGAAAAACCGCCGTAAAACAAAAAACTGTACTTAAGCTGCGAGAAACCGCCTCTGTCCGCCGATCAACGGACCCTGACCCTAATCCTAACCCTAACCTTTTAATAAACGGTAAGCAGGATTGATATTGTCCTTGCAACACTGGAATTTCATAAATGCAAGAATGGCTTGGCGCGCAAAAGAATAACGTCACAACATTCTGATTGGTCACTTGCAATGTTGATCCTGGAACAACATTTTCATGATGATCTGGGAACAACACCAACACGAGGATATCAGATCATCCGTTCTGCAATAGCTGAACATATTGCAGTTCAATCAGACAACTCACATTTGTGGCTGACGTATTACAGCAGGATAATATATTTAGAGTTTATGTTGCAAAATGGTCATTCCCTCTGAAGATGCTCTAAAATTGGGGACTGATGAGTGAACATCTTTCCAAAGTTTATAAATGGATGCTGGGGTGGTGGAGGGGTTGAAACAGCAGGGAGCTTTACATGGCAGTAGCAACACTGACATATCAGGGGGAAATCTGGCGCTTGAAAAGACTTCCATATTGGGAGGGTGGGTTTGGTAAATGACATGGCGAGCGTTATGCATGGCAGTATGTCTGAACCTGCTCATAGGCTCTGCTTCTTTAAAACATAAAAAGTAAATTCTTCAGTTTTTCATCATTAAATAATAATTTTGTTGTCTCTCTTTCCAAGCACCTACTTTTTTATATCAAGTGTTTATGATGGAAGAAACTACAAAAAGACTAACTGGGGTTTTGGAGGAGAAAAAAACAACAAACTTCCAAGCTGCCGCTTTAATTTTGCTTTAATGTGGATGATTGCTGATGAATGCCAAACTGTGTGACACCACCTATTTGTCTGCGTTGGGCTCTGAGTAACCGTTTTCTCAATTGATTGTAATTTTGCTCTGCAATTATCAGCAAAACACAGTGTGAGTACTATACTGTAGTAAACACATAGTATATTGGCAAATGTATGTCAAACAAAAAGCATTTCTCTTTCTGCCTCCCTCTTCACGTCTCTATGTAAATCCCCAGTGAGGTTTTAAACCACCAACTCTGCAAAATATGCAGAAATCATCACCTTCTATGAAGGACACACTATGTAGATACTGTGCTATATGTGTTAAGCCTGTGGGTGCTAATGTGTGTGTGTGTGTGTGTGTGTGTGTAATATGCGCTAATGTGGATTATTATGTACTGGGTGTGAAAATGGGAGGACTAGAGGGATATGTGGAGGATCAGTCTAGTGTTACCATGGGAACTGGGAAATACCCATTACCCATATAGGTCTTCTATATAGGTATCATTTGATTGTTGGAGTTTTCTCTTAGTCCTATTTCCATTTTATTTATGATCCTGTTTGTTATCACCAGTTCTTTTCTCCTGTTATTTCTCTTTGTTTCTCCTGCCATCCATCAGCCCTGTTTTGAGCTCAAGGAAACCCTCACTGATTGATCCTTCATTGATTATAAGAAGAAGAAGGAGGAGGTAACAAGCCACTCATTAGTTTAGAAATAAACAGCATCTCCTGTAGCTGCAATTACAAATACATGACTAAAGTATTACTTGCACTCACCTGCTGACTGCAACAGCAAGAGAAAAAGAATAAATACATAACAACAAGAGCAGCACTTCACTTAAAGCAGTGATTGGCAGCCTTTTGGAATATCTGGAGAACTAAAGATCAAAGTAGTTGTTATGTAAGCGTAAATTACTATAATTTTCGATTTTACTTGATTGCACACTTGATTGAACAATGTAATTGACATACGACGTGACTATTTCATGGTGAATCAGTTGACCGCTTGAGGGCAGAGTACGTTTGACAACAGTGACAGATTGTGGGCTTACAAACGTGTTATGTCTAACATATTATTGTGCAAACATATTATTACAGAATCAGATGTGCATGCAAGCTTTCTTTTTTGTGTCCATCAGATATTTGGTCATTTATAGGTAGTTAAAAAAACACAAAAAAACGTGTTTGCTCAAAATTGTGGTAAGTAGAACACATTTTATGGGTTGTGTAGTTTTCACATGACAGAACAAGAGTAACACCAAGAAATATCTGTGTGTGTGTGTGTGTGTGTGTGTGTGTGTGTGTGTGTGTGTGTGTGTGTGTGTGTGTGTGTGTGTGTGTGTGTATCCCTGTCCTTCCTTTTCATCAGACCTGGTTCGAAACTTTGAAAATGTGTTGTTGGGGACCCCAGTAAGTAAGTGCAGTGTCCAGCTTGGAGTGTTTGGATCAATGGTTTCTAAATTGTGGCTAAAGGTTGGTTTCAAGCCAGGTATCTTGGTGATGACGTATATATAAATGCTGGCTATGGATAGTTTAACTTTCCATGAACATCTACATTTCTATTTCCCTAAAATCTCCATTATAGTTAGGGGAGCTTCCGAGTTTGCTGACTTTTGACATGATACAATTTTATTTAAATGATTACCAATTGATATAAAGATAAAAGAGATTTATGAGTGCAGCTTTAATTTGAGAAGTGATAACCATACCATTGCCTGTTTAAGTTCCCCTCAGTCCTCAGTCACAGTGAAGGGAAAAAGAAGAAGAAGAAGAAGAAAAAATGGAATTTCTGAGTTTAACAAATTAAATTTTCTGATGAATGAAATCTGGAACTGGACCAGGCTTTAGCATTTCAAAAATGAAAACAAAACCAATTAATCAGATTGTGGCTGTAGTGTGCAGCTCCTAGATGTATTAAAATTCCATCTCTGAGACTATTTTAAATGGATCAGCCTGCCAAAATTAGGGTGAGTGGCTGCACTGAACAGTTTGAGGTTTCATAATGCACTAATGCACTGCGGAAATCACTTTGGAAACAGTATTACAGTAATACTGCAATTAACAACTTGAATTACATACGTGCACAAATGGCTTGGATATAAGTATTGTATTTAATATCATTTAAAATCATTTTTACATTGGTAGCATTTTCAGTTTTGACACTGAAACACTGTCTGTTGGCTATGGTGAATCCCTGTGTTGCTATCAAGTTCCAGTCATTATAAAGAAGTAACTGAAGCAGCAGCTGTACCTGCTTGCCTAACAGCTGAAGTATTTCAAAGGACAGATTCATTTTTAATGCTGCCACCTTCGCTCATTCATTCATTTTACGCATCTCCCAGTGACAAACAAAGCCCAAGCACTTCTCCTCTGAAATTACCTGTGTGTCTCCCTTGCCTGTCGCACATACCTTTCATGGGAGCTCTTCTTATTTGTACATTAATTCAGACGAGGTATTTAACTTCTGAGGGGCGTTTCTTCTGTCTTCCTTTCAGGATAACTAACTTTGTATCCTTTCAGATTGCATTACCTTGATTGCTCATATGCAAAGCTCAGTGGGCTGTTGCATAAATTGTAATGACCTTCAGGTAGCAATGATCATGTGGAATAAGAACTAAGGAATTTTTGCTTTTGAAATATCAACCAGAACCTCTCTAGCCCCGGAGGACTTTCTTTCTTCGAGGCTTATGAATTCCTTTGAGCACCTCTAATTTCATTCTGCTTCATGCTTTTCCATCCATCTTCCAAATTATTCCTTTTATCAATGTTTACATCTGTTGGTGAGGGTTGCATTTCAGTGGGGCTTCTCGGCACACATCTCAAAGCACGTTTATAAGCAACTCATTTACAAAAATACTATCCCCACCCCCCCTCGGTTCAGGTTTGACTGGGCAGGTTAGATAAGATGTGATATGGATTTAAAAAAAGAAAACAATACCCAAACCAAGAGTGGAAATACTGTTGAGTAAAACGCATAGTCATAGTCTGTCTCCTTTTTCAATAAAGTCAAATCACGCATTGTGTGAAAGTTGAGAAGCACATCAAATAGTTGATAAGCATCTTCCAAAACTTTATTCCAAAAAGACATTAGCTCATAAAAAGTCTAGTTGTGTTTATGAATTCTTAGACCTTTACATTTACAAATCCCTCATATTAAACCCAGATAATAAAAAACTCATCAGGTTATTTTGAAAGTGCATGACTTTATGCATGACACTTCTCAGCCTGGAAGAATGAACAAAACAGCCATTGCCAAAAGGCTAACATAGGCATAGCTTCTGGGCTCCCTCTGAATTGTTCTCTTTTGTTTCATACCCTGTTGTCTTTATGGTTCACCAGTGCATAATAATTATACGAGGTACTGCAACTGATTTAGATTTGACCTGTCTGCCTTTCGAGTTGAGTTTCTCCATGTTGCTGCTATATTTAGGTCACTCCATGGTACTCATACAATGGCCATTTACATTTGTGCATTTCGAATGCATGATTGATCTCCTCCACTGTGTTTTCAACTTTAATTTCATTTTTGGGAAAAATAAGAAGTCACAGGAAGGCAAATCTTCCAAGTGATGAGCAGAGACTGTGTTATTGTGGCCCATAGGCTGTACAGTATATAAAAGACAGACCAAGTCACAGTCATGTCACCCACTCATTTCTGGTTGTATTTTGAAGCCTCTGGTGTTTCATTTTGGCTGTTGCCACATTGTTTGTTTTTGTTTGTATTTTCTGAGCTAGAAGTTACCATATGGGGATCAGGTAATGCTAACAAGTCTTATTAATAATCTGTATTCATAAACTGTATGGGTGCATTGCACAGACATACCTACCCCCCACAAAGCAAGCAGCTCTGGCCCGGATCTGGTGTCAAGCCGGCACTGCTGGCTGACTTCTGGCATGGTAAGTGGTATGTCATCCAGATATGGGCCAGGCCTGGCATAGATGGCACTGTTTATATGATGGCATGCCACATCTGGCCCGATTGTGGTTTGGTTTATGTGGCCCAGGCCCATAAAAAACAGGTCAGGCCCGGATCCGGCATCAAGCTGGCACTTCTGACTAACTGGTGTCATGGCAGGGTGTATGTCAACCAGATGTGGGCCAGGTCTGGCAATGATGGAGCTATTTATGTTCCTATTTTCCTATTTTAGTTAGAAGACCCAAATGCCATGTTCCAATACTATATTGCTATGATAGCCAATGTTTCAAATGCAGGTGTGATAGGTTTGTGAGTGTACACTTTATCCAAAACCTAGTGAGGGTTTACTCATGTCTACCACTGGGTGGTTGTAGCTCAGGAGGTCAAGCAGGTCACCTACTGATCAGAAGGTTAGTGGTTCGATCCCTGGCTCCTCCAGTCTACATGTCAAGAGTGTGACTGTGTATGAATGTAGTTAGGAAGCACTCAGTTTAGAGAAAGTGTGTGATTGGGTGAATGTGGCATGCTGTATAGAGCACTTTGAGTAATCTGGGAGAGTAGAAAAGTGCTATGTAAGAATCAGTCCATTCACTGTTTTGTCATGTTACTTTTGCAATATTATGTTCCGGCACATGTTGTTATCACATGGCTTGATTAAGGTACACATCAGGCTGACATCTGGGGCCAGAGCTGAAACTGTTCTGGGCCAGCACAGGGCCAGCAGTGCAGTGTGTCTGCAACTGGCCTTGTGCTGGCCCATGTGTGGGCCACTTCTGGCAAACCAGATCTGGGCCACTAAAAGGCCGTCATTCTTTGCGGTATGTGGGCCATGTGTAAGCACATTGTGTGGGCCAGATCCGGGCCATACCAATTTTGCTATGTGGGCCACTAATTAATAGAGATGATGGTAAGATACTCTTCTAACAGTTAAATTCTGCAATTTTACTCACTAATACAGAGTCACAAGACTCTCCAATAGTATTCACAACACAGCAAGTCATATTTCTCAGATAATTCCTTCAACAATGCTCCATAAGGCACCAACACCACAAACAAATGGGCAATGGTTAGAAGAAGCAAGGCCTAGGAAAAAAAAACCCACCTACCAAACAGTTGTTACAAACAGTGATATGTTTGTAACATGTTATGTTGAGCACTTTAATATGGGAGTTTATAGGAACTGATCTGCTCTTGGAGCCAGCCTCATGTAGCTTGTGACGTTAAAGTTTAAGTCTTGTAGAGTCTAAAACCATGGAATCAATTCAAATTACACACTGAATGCTGAAGATGGATGGCACTCTCCTGACTGCACGTTTCACATCACAAAAAAGCTATGGCTTGGTCTGACGACAACAAACTCTCGATCAGCAGCGTTGATCACTGGAGCACTAAGCGAGCAATCTAAAATTACCACATAGACTGAATTTGGTCCAAGGGTGCACGGGAAGATGACCTTGAAGGTTACAATATTTTCACTGGTCCAGTCTTAGAATATTACAATCACACCTGGAATTGAATACAACAAAAATATGGTTGTACCTTACTGCTGGTTGTTGTTTTCCATTGTTTTGATTCTGAGATTTTGCCTGCTTTTCTGGGAATTACTCTCTCTTGCTCTCCCTCGTTCCCTCTCCTTTTTTAAAAACATTAATTCTGCCTGACCTGCTGTTGCTTTTATCACAATCTCCCACATTTGTCTTTGTTTTTTGGGCAATTTGCAACGTACCGTTGTGCTATTTCTCAGTGTACTCCATCTTGATGATGGTTAGTAATTAAATACGGATCATAAAGTGCGTTATTAGCACAGGGGGGAGAAAAAACACAGTATGGCTACATTTGGATAACAGTGGGGCTTTTTGGTACAGTTAAGGCAGGATAAAAGCCTGCACCAAATCAGTCGAAGTCAGTTAATAGCGAAGGGAAGTAATAAAGGCAAAGCTAAAAAAAATATGGAGGTGGAGGAAAGGATGAGTCTCGATATCTCTACCTCTTTCTCTTTTGCGCGCACGCACACACACACACACACACACACACACACACACACACACACACACACACACACACACACACACACACACACACACACACACACACACACACACACACACACACACGCGGGAACAGATACAGTGAACAAGCTGTCAGGTTCCTGGCTAAGTGGACTAAATTGTGTCGCAGCATAGACGAGAACAAACAGAGAGTGAGAGGTAGAGAGAGAAAGAGGCAGTGGGGGTTGTGGCTGATTAAAGCACGGTGGAGCAGTTATTGAATTTACAGAGAAATTCTCCAGTGCCAAGAACACAAACAGCTACCAAGGGGATTGGTGCCATTCAGGGAACAAGTGCCACCATTGATATATCATGAGTGCAGACGCTGAAAAGATTCCAGTCTCATAGATTCAGATCTCACATGTGTCAGACATGATTGTAATATACCACCATCCTGTCATCAAGTCTAATTTTGCCGTGTAAAAAGGAACATTTGCACAAACTTCCTTTACAAACTCTGACATAGTTGCTAGCATTTTAACTTTGGTTATCCGACATCTTTATGACCACAAACAAGTTGGACTCAACAGGAAAAGAAATAGCTTTTTGTACCTTTAAAGGGAAACACTGGTGCTACGTTTTTCTTCTTGTCAGTAATCCCCACGGCTCGTGGCTCCAAGCCTGACACACTCAGACATTCACTTTTTAAAAAGGGCTCACAGAAAAACAAGTTCAGTCACAAAAAGCTGAACAATCTAGTTTTTATTATTATTATTATTATTATTATTATTATTATTATTATTATTATTATTTCTTCCAATTCTTGAACCTGTGGAAAATTTTCTGTATTCTTTTGTAGTAAAGCATCAATCCAAAGTCAAGAAGAATTCCTTCTTCTATTGTACATTTTCTTTCTAAACTTCCATGTCACCTTGAAAAATCTCCAATGGTGCATTGAGCAGGCAAACCACTGGGCTTCAAAACACCTGGTACCTTGAAATCTATATGACCTCCAGACTCTATAAAAAAATCTATGAATTATCTTAGTGTGCCTAATATAATTTATACCCTGGATATTTTTGAAGCAGCAGCAGGAAGGATCTCACTTGGAGCTGGACATAACGGTCAAAGCTAACTGATCCATCATGTGCTGCTTCATGAAAGGAAAGCAGTGGTAACCTCCATGAAGCAGTGAGGCTGGGGGTTGTGAATGAAGAAAATGCATGCTGGGAGCCCTCTTCACACTCCTTTAGCACTTTGGTTGTGCAACACTTCTGAATCAACTGCTTCACTGGAGCACGGCTGCAGGCCTGAGAAAGCCATATGTAAGACTTTCAAGTTCATCTAATGCTACACAGAACTGCAATTAAGATTAGTGTAATACCCTAAATAGACACAATTGCATATAAAGCAGCAGTCTCTCTCCAAGCATGTCTGAAGATGTTATGAAAGCTAACAGGACAAAAATGCATTTAGAGAAATAATTTGATATTCTGGGAAATGTGCTTATCCTTGCAAAGGCAGTGTCATGCCTGCAAACTCATTGTAAAGCTAAAGCCAGCAGTGTATAGATGGTTTAGCTTTCTATACAACAGGAGCAGGTGCATTGCTTGTTAATATTATACCCAAACAAAATTTAAAAATACATTTTTGTTTTAGATGAAATTGCGAACTGTGTGTAATGACATAATTGAGATACGCGGTGCTGGCAGGTTAATCCTTACTCCCACATGAGCTTAACCAAAAGACATAAAATATGGAACTGTCAGAACATGCATCTGTCCAAAGGTCTGCTAATACACCACCTCCAAAGATTGCTTATTAATTTTTTAAATCAATGAGTTCGAGTCAGGAGTATGTGTTTCTTAGAGTACAAGAAAGGAGGCATCTCATCTACCCACTGCCCAGTTATCCTGTACTCACAGTGCACTTAACAAACCAGGCCTGAGTACATGTCTCAGATCTCAGCCCTCTCTCTCTTTGCACCCACACACACGCTTCTGAAAAAAGTTTTTGTTTTTTGTCTTGTAAGTCACAGTGATGTTCATGACATTATGCATTTTGTGGCTTAATGAGGGCATTTTCTGGAAGTAATGACATGCTGTCTTCTCACATAAGTTACAGATTTTTTTTAACAACCTAGCACCGCAGTTTTGACAGAGGCAGTTTTTTCATCTTGAGGAAGCATTGGCGCTACAGGTGTGTGCAAGGTTAGCAATCAGAGTACTGTATGCTATACCCAAGAACAACTAAATGCTTAACTGCTGAATGCTCACCCATGCTTTGGCCCTTTATGCAGCTACTAGTTAAATCAACTGGACTTTGGGGGCCAAACACTTGGAAACACCAGTGTTTTCTAGTACTTTCAGTGTCCTGCATTAGGTTACACTAATAGACCCTGTACGGTCATGCATTCCATTAAGTATATTTTGTCTTAAGTTTGTTTTCCGTTTGCCAAAACTAATAATATATCCACCATATGGACAGAAGTAGAGTTTTGGAATTCAGGTGATTTCAGTCCCATTGGCACAAGTGTATTAAATCAAGCGCTTAGATATTTAGTTTGGCTTTACAAACAATGGTGAAAAAGTGAGTTGTTCTAAAGAGCTACCTAAGTTACAGTTAACGTTCTCTACTGGCATTCTCTACTGGTCAAACCTCCTCTAGTATTAACATCAGCACAAAAACCGTGCGCCAGGAGCTTCATGGCGTGGGTTTCAATTGCTGACAAGCTCCTGTAAGTTGCAGCTGCTAGCAAAAGTATTCGGCCCCCTTGAACTTTCCCACATTTTGTCACATTACAGCCACAAACATGAATCAATTTTATTGGAATTCCACGTGAAAGACCAATACACAGTGGTGTACACGTGAGAAGTGGAACGAAAATCATACATGATTCCAAACATTTTTTACAAATAAATAACTGCAAAGTGGGGTGTGCGTAATTATTCAGCCCCCTGAGTCAATACTTTGTAGAAGCACCTTTTGCTGCAATTACAGCTGCCAGTCTTTTAGGGTATGTCTCTACCAGCTTTGCACATCTAGAGACTGAAATCCTTGCCCATTCTTCTTTGCAAAACAGCTCCAGCTCAGTCAGATTAGATGGACAGCGTTTGTGAACAGCAGTTTTCAGATCTTGCCACAGATTCTCGATTGGATTTAGATCTGGACTTTGACTGGGCCATTCTAACACATGGATATGTTTTGTTTTAAACCATTCCATTGTTGCCCTGGCTTTATGTTTAGGGTTGTTGTCCTGCTGGAAGGTGAACCTCTGCCCAGTCTCAAGTCTTTTGCAGACTCCAAGAGGTTTTCTTCCAAGATTGCCCTGTATTTGGCTCCATCCATCTTCCCATCAACTCTGACCAGCTTCCCTGTCCCTGCAGAAGAGAAGCACCCCCAGAGCATGATGCTGCCACCACCATATTTGACAGTGGGGATGGTGTGTTCAGACTGATGTACAGTGTTAGTTTTCCGCCACACATAGCGTTTTGCATTTTGGCCAAAAAGTTCCATTTTGGTCTCATCTGACCAGAGCACCTTCTTCCACATGTTTGCTGTGTCCCCCACATGGCTTGTGGCAAACTGCAAACGGGATTTCTTATGGTTTTCTGTTAACAATGGCTTTCTTCTTGCCACTCTTCCATAAAGGCCAACTTTGTGCAGTGCACGACTAATAGTTGTCCTATGGACAGATTCCCCCACCTGAGCTGTAGATCTCTGCAGCTCGTCCAGAGTCACCATGGGCCTCTTGGCTGCATTTCTGATCAGCGCTCTCCTTGTGAGTTTAGGTGGACGGCCTTCTCTTGGTAGGCTTACAGTTGTGCCATACTCCTTCCATTTCTGAATGATCGCTTGAACAGTGCTCCGTGGGATGTTCAAGGCTTGGGAAATCTTTTTGTAGCCTAAGCCTGCTTTAAATTTCTCAATAACTTTATCCCTGACCTGTCTGGTGTGTTCTTTGGATTTCATGGTGTTGTTGCTCCCAATATTCTCTTAGACAACCTCTGAGGCACTCACAGAGCAGCTGTATTTGTACTGACATTAGATTACACACAGGTGCACTCTATTTAGTCATTAGCACTCATCAGGCAATGTCAATGGGCAACTGACTGCACTCAGACCAAAGGGGGCTGAATAATTACGCACACCCCACTTTGCAGTTATTTATTTGTAAAAAATGTTTGGAATCATGTATGATTTTCATTCCACTTCTCACATGTACACCACTGTGTATTGGTCTTTCACGTGGAATTCCAATAAAATTGATTCATGTTTGTGGCTGTAATGTGACAAAATGTGGGAAAGTTCAAGGGGGCCGAATACTTTTGCAAGCCACTGTATATTGTTTGCTTACTATGGATGTCACTTGTTAACCAAGCCAGTTTGCTAGTGTTAGCATTAGCTGATAACCTCCACCCTCTCACACACGTATGGTCACATCTAGTTTTAAAAGACCAAGATGGCAAAGACAAAAATAAGAGACTCTAGATTTCAAGGCATGAATCCAAAAACTAATGTGTGAAATCAAGAGTAGCTTTCAGAAAGTAACGCACAAAACACAAGAGCTCAATTTGTCAACTTTATGCAACTCTCTCAGCAGGAAAACAAATATGTGTACATAAAATGTCAAACTAGTCTGCTCATTTTGATATGTGGGTTCAAATGACTAGGGTACAAGTGAAACATCAGTAAAGTAATTTGATTCTGTGTCTTCCAGGTGTTCTGGTAAAACTCCTATAAGCATATGAAAGAAAGAATATGCATACAAAAACTTTCATTAGTTTTACAAGATGATTGCATTCTGCCCAGCAAAAATCAGGTTTAGACTGACAAAGCACCGTTTTGTAGCACTGATTCAGTTTAAGGAAGGCCCCTAAGTCATTCTGCATCTGAGTCAGCACTGCTGGAGTTTGAGAAATATGGTCCAACTAAGAGAGCTGCTGCAGAATGTGTGACCCCTTCATATGGTCATATACATATTCATAAGTTTTTGATTTATTTTTCATACTAGTCTTCAAAGCATCCCGAATGTCCCTCTGTGAATCTCACTTTCTCCTCTACGCCTGCCTGTCTACTTAATTTATCTGGAATACATTAAATTCAACATTTCAGACATTCATTAATGTCTCTGTTAGGAGTAAAGTATGGCTCTGCTTTCTCAGCTTGGAACTTTTGCTTCCTGATCCCCTTCTTTCTGCTTCCTGTTTATAATCCTTACAAACTTACTTTCCCAGTGCTAGCTTGCATAATGATCTGGTAATTGATTTTGAATCTTCTCTCCCTTTTCACCCTTTTCCCTGTCTTGTGATCTGTGTTTGTGAATGGTAGGGATGCCTTCAGCTCTCCCAGCATTTCTCCCATTAGAGTACACATCTGTTGGTCATCAGCACATTATTCTGCAGCATATCTGCCCTCTCCTGCTATTGTCTGACAAATCGTTGTGCCAGTTGCAGTAGTTTTGCTGGTGCTAGTGATTTGCAAGGTTTAGTTTGCTCCACGTATCTTTTGCTCTGATCCAATTTTTTCTCTGTTTAGACCTGCCCAGCATGGTTCAAGCTTCCAACCTTTGGCTCCACTCCACACTCATACTCCCTCAGCCATTAGTCAATTCTGTCTTCCTTTCTGCCTGCCTGCCAGCTCTGCCCATCCTGCTCTCCATTCTCGAGCCATCCCAGCCTGTTAGCTCCATCTCCAATGATGCATCTTGTCCTCACCCAACTACTTAAGTATTCTGATTAAAATCCTGTTTTGAATCATAGCCAAACAGAGTCAGTTTATCTTGCTTTTTATGTCCAGAAATACTTATTCAACATAACACTTATGATTTAAGTAAATATGTTAAAAAACAAACAAACAAACTGGCTGAGATATGATGAATAACTATAGGACGCATCCTTTTAGCCCTGAAAGCTGCATGGCTCCATAGATGGAAATGTCAATCAGTTAGTTCACCTTTTAGTTGGATTTCAATTAAATCTCGGTCAGACAGAGGATAAACATCGCTGAGCATCATTCAATAATTTAATGGAATTAATTCATCTTTTTTTTTAAACAAGCAAAAAGTGAAACGAGCAAATCTGTCTGTTAACTCAGACTGAACTCAGTGACCGCATTCATCTGATATTTTATTAGAAGAAGAAGAAACTCATAATAAGTGAGATTTTGCTCTTTCTTGATTATATGCATTTAATGTATTTATTATTCTAATAATCATTATTATTATTATTACACATCAGGTCACCTTAATTAATTATTTAACATAAGTGAAATCAGGAAACAGTTAAAACAGGAACAACTTACATTTTTACATTAAACCAACTTAAAATGATTGACGATGTATTAAGTTTAGCACAACCAGCATTTTTTACATTATTACCCTTATATTGAAACTAACACAACATTGTGTCCAGGCAGCCATGGCTGTTAGAGGTTTCTGGCACAAATTCACCTGCTGCCAATGTATACAGTAGACAAGATGAAGTTGTTCTTTAGACTTCTTTTAAGATTAGGCTTAAAACTTTCCTTTTTTGCTAAAGCATATAGTTAGGGCTGGACCAGGTGACCCTGAATCCACCCTTAGTTACGTTGCAATAGGTGTATAGAATCATACTTGTTATTACGCTCTGGCTGTCTTCCACAGCATGTCTTCTATCCTGTCTTCCTTCTCTCATCCCAACCGGTTGCAGCAGATGGCCCCGCCCCTCCCTGAGCCTGGTTCTGCTGGAGGTTTCTTCCTGTTAAAAGGGAGTTTTTCCTCGCCACTGTCACCAAAGTGCTTGCTCATAGCGGGTCATTTGATTGTTGGTTTTTTTCTTTGTATGTATTATTGTAGGGTCTGCCTTACAATATAAAGTGCCTTGAGGCGACTGTTCTTTAGACTTGGCGCTATATAAATAAAATTGAATTGAATAGATTGAACTGAACTTCAAGTGTTGCTGGAACTCTAATCACAGTTCTTGGTCCCCGACTTTTTCCCACCAGGAGGCTAACCTTTATGGTTTTGAGAGTCTCCTCTGGTGAAACACTACATTTCTGTGATTCTCTCAGTTGGGTCAAGATGACAATAACAATAATACTGCTAAAATGACTCTTGGTTTAATGTTAGTGGGAGGTCAGCATTGTGCGTGTTAGCTGCCCAGCATGACTGCATTCATGTGCTATTTTATTAGAAAATGAAACCTATAACAGTGGGTTTTTGCTCTTTCCTGAGTGCATGTGGTTAATTTATTATTTTATTTAGTTGAATAACCTGTGCAAAGATATTCTGCACAGTCAATAAATCTCGGGTAAAAAACACAACACATTCATACTATTTGTGCTAAAAAGACCTCATAAACCTGAACCTGTGTTCTCTGATCTAGCCTATCTACTTTCTTATTCCCTTTTTTTTTTTTTACACCTTTAAGCTGCGTATCTATCCCACTCCTTTACACTTCCATTTTTAGATTTCATTGGCTCTGGCTTCTTCTGTTTTTATTGCATCTCTTGTCTTTTTTCACATGCCAATTGGGGATCAAAAGACAGTGTATGTGATTGAGTTACCTACTTCTCATAACAGCTCATTGTCAGCCAGCCACTCACTGCTGACAAGTATCCACTACAAATAAAATGCACATGCTAATACAGCTCCCCAACTGCAATGTCAAATTATCTTTACATCTCTCATGTAGTATGTGATCCTATTATGATCCCCTTTGTGCCGATACAACTCACGGAGGTGTCTTTGTGCTGAGAGGAGGCGTGATTGCTTTGATAGAACAGTGAATGGGCAGGGGAGATGATGGGTAATAAAATCTTTCTCCAGGAGGAAAATAGAAGTTATAGGAGGAGGGGTGAAATTATGTAAAGGTGAAGTGGAGCATGACCTTGTTATGAAAAACTGCTGTTAAGATGCAAGAGAGGTGTACCACAGAGAGCCTGAGCGTTCAAAAGGTGATGTGATGGTATACTCAGCTGTAAAGCAAGAAGAAACAGTTGAGGAGAGGCAGCGAATGGTGGTGGTAGAAAAATTAAGGGAAATTCGCATTCAATTTCATTTTCATTACACTTGCCATGTCTTTATTCGAGTCTCGGAACAAAAAGCCAGGTTTATTAGAACCTCATTTCAGAAGCTTTCTGTGTCTAGAGACTTATTTATCAAACAGATCCGATAGACTGTTATGCCCAGTTTGCATGTAATCAGTGAAGTGTGTCTAAGATTGGATGCAAACAACAGGAGGAATTTTAATACATTTGGTTGGTGGAACATTTTGCAGCATTTACTAAGAGGGAGGCAATCTGTGAGGGTCTGATTTTCTGGGAACGATTTCAGCCACTGCTTATGTAATGGACAGCTGTTCTCAGGTGGAGGTTATTTATAATAATAGTACTTTAAAAGGGAATACTTTTCCAACATTTCCATCAACATCACATACAAAATGTTTGTTCTTTACTTTCTGAGCAGATCCTGTATTGAAGAAAACCGTGCACATGTAATCAGTACTTATCATTATTCATGAAGTCATACTGCACACATACTGATAGAGAGGCTCGTCATTTGACCAGCAGATTCTTCAAACCCTGAGCAAAGAAATGTGTTCTCCAAGGTAATAAAAAGCAAGGGTGAAGACAGGCATTCTGTTACGCAGGACTACAGGTAGGGAACCTTCAAAACTCAAACACTTCTTTCCTCTTGGATTACACATTTGTTACATTTTCATATTAGACTAAACGTGTGTGCAAAGGTCCATGCAAGGTCCATGCATTCAGTGGGATCCCACCTCTTTATAAGGCCTCTATTCCACAGACTCTTTGCATGTCGGTTTTACACTTTGTATTTTGCACGAATGAAAGAAAGAAGCTCTCTTGTTCAGCACAGTGTGCCGTCTCATCTATATACCGTATACAGTTAGAAGCAATCCTGTAAATCTAGTTGTGAATCTACAATGGTCTGACTCCACAGACTGCAGTTTTTACGACTTCATTTTCAGATTAGTTTCCTCAGGAGCTTTTTGGTATTATGTTACAAAGACCCTCTTCTTCAGTATTAGATCATAAATAACAAGCTTATCACTGATAATCAGAACAGTTGGTCCTCTGCTTTTGCACACAGTGTTGATAAGTCTCCATCCTTCCATCCATCCATAATATTTTCACCTGTGAGCACCATGACTGCAGCAGGGGAAAAAGAATAAAAAAATGTGCTGAAATGAATGAAAAATGCTCATTCAGGTTTTTCACTTAATCAAGTGCGCTTGTTTTAACTGTTCCTGAAATGAGATCTAAGTATGCTCACGGTGCTTTCAGCTATTGTGGTCACTCAAAACCTTTTTCATTCACTCAGGCCTACAGTCAACATGTGCGTTTGCGTTTGCTTTTGTTTTGTTTTATTTTGTTATTTTTGCTTTGCTTTATTATATTTGGCTGTTTTTACTGTCTTAATGTATCATAAACCTACACAGGTTTTTATGTTTTTATCTTCTGTGTTAAGCACATTGACTTTGCAGTTCAAATGCGCTATTAAAATAAAATTGCCATTGCATTTTGTAATAGGCTAAATGTGTAGCTAAAGTTAGCTTCATTACTGTCATTTTAATCAGCACATCTAAGAAGTAATTGCGTCGTACTTGGATTGTATGCGGTGCATTAATCTTTACCATTCTTTGAGCTCAACTCCATCTTTCAATGCAGTCAGACGGCCCAACACAACACTATTGTTATCCTAACAGTCACATTCAAACTATTTCCAAGCTGCTGCTCTACACTGCATCAAAGTTGACTGCACAACCACAATAGTGTGTGACAAAATTACCATGACTTGACAAATAAGTAAAAAAACCAGTGGCAGTGCTGTGATTTTAAATTTCCATTCTAAATTATCACTCGGAGGAAGTTAGGTCATTTATATCTATGTCAGAGAGTTCATCCTGATAGCTGAGAAAAAGGCATCACTGTAACTGTGTTTTGTAATGAGGTCAGTGCTTTTGTGAAGTGCAAGAGAAAAGCGGTTGTGGATGAAAGTTTCAATAGAGGCACAGTACACGCCACAAGGTCACAAGTTAAAAATGAAACTCAGGATATCTTCTTTACAACAGGTTTAGTTAAAGCATGTATGTTTTTGTAGGTTGATGTAAATGCAGCGTCCTCATTTGGCCATGATGATGTTTAACCGTCAGTTAAACTATGCACACTTTGAACTGAAGAACTGTTTCATTTCATTTTCAAAAAATGGTTAAAAATGTGTCTAAATGTTTGTGAACTGAATGTGAGTTTTCACATTTAAAAGAACTGACTGTTGGTGTACACAAACTCCACACAAATACTCGTACATGTTTGGAAGCTCTGACATGGTTAGAGTGGTTTCCTAGCCTGTGTGTTAGCACAAACACCATTATCTCATAGGCAAAAATGTCCCAGCTGGACTCTGTTTACTTTGCTTTGTAAAGCAGGCCACCAAACAGCCAAATGAATCCTGTTATACAAGGTGATTACCAGTAGCTATTTTTATGTTTAATTGCCTTGCAGTGTTATATTGGAATCATTTTTTTAAAGACTGCAAAGTAAGTATGGCTTCATAAAATGTTTCTATTATTTTTCAAGTTTAATTTTCCTGTTTCTTACCTTTGCCTGTTACTTCTCTTTATAATTGCACATTGTTAAGCGTTTTAGGAGCGTTTCCTGGAGCTGCATTTAAATTTCAAATCAGGGCTCTAAAACTTCTCCCTCGCATGTGGATAGTCTCTTATAATAACCTTTTTTTGTGTCAGTGGCCATGACAACGGGACAAGTTAGTCAGGGCCCTTGTGGCTACCTAGCAGCAAATTGAGAGCCATAAGTGGCTCGACTGCTGAGGGCAAGAGTGCATTTGTGATTATTACAAAGGTCACCCTTAAACACAGGAAGGCCCTGTGTTAAACTTCCTGAACTTGGGGTATATGTAAACACAAATACACGAAACATATGCACTGACACACTTACTTTACTTACATACAGGTGTATTTATTAAAGAATAGGTGGAAAAAGAAGAGATTTACTGGACTGCCCTGGATCCTAGAGGTGCCTCTTCAAGACATTCAAAGAAGTCCAGTTGCTTTCTTTTCCAGGCTCCTAAAACCTGGAAAAGAAAGCAACTGGACTTCTTTGAATGTCCCGAGAACCTACACAGATATGTAACCAATTCAGGCTGTGTGGCTTTAATCACAGATGAAGCAGACTACTAAATGCAGGTAAAAGGGCCCAGATAGTAACGGTTCACCAAACCATCTTCAACCCCAACATGATGCTAAAATGAAAAATGGAATAAAGGACTAAAGCAGCGGTCCCCAACCCCCGGGCCTCGGACCGGTACCGGTCCGTGAGTCGCTTGGTACCGGGCTGCGAGAGTTGAGGCTCAGGTGTGAAATGTATGGTTTTCAGGGTTTTTATCGGTTTTCAGCGTTATTTTGTTATCGTTTTTATCGTTAACTCGGTTTTCCTGGGTCTTTTCACGTGTGTTATGAATAAATGTTCTTTTTTTCGGTACCGGTACTAGTTTTATTTTGTTGTATTTATCCGCGACACCTTAAAGGCCGGTCCGTGAAAATATTGTCGGGCATAAACCGGTCTGTGGCGCAAAAAAGGTTGGGGACCGCTGGACTAAAGGAAGAGGCAGACAAATATAGAAAGATGCAAAAGGTAGGTGGTGCTGGTTAGTTGAGTCACTACCTTGATTAAGACAACTCAACTAAGTCCCAGTTGTCTCTCGACAACATAAAAGTGGCAGCACAAGAGTTTTTGTTTCGGTCTTTTAATTGTCCGCACCTCGTTACAAAGTCATAAAGGCCACGATGCCATGCTAAACCGGGACTGATAACATAGTAAATATTGTACCTGCTAAATTCCTGTCAACATGTTGGCACGCTCATATATTTTTGCCCCCTAAGCATAGGTCACAGCCTTGTTTTATTAATTCATATTTTCACCATCTTCTTCTTTCAGCTGCTTCCTGAATTATCTACCTCTTCTGTATGTCCTCCTTAATGACATCTATGAATCTTATCTGTTGTCTTCCTCTTTTCTCCTGACAGATTCATCTTCACCATCCATTATATATATATCTATACCTTATCTTGATATCTCCAAACCATCTCAGCCTTTCTTCTTTATCTCAAGCAACTCAACCTGAGCTGTCCTGCTGCTATACCTCATTTCTAAAACTGTCCATCCTGGATCACTGTCTACAAAGCTCTTCAGCTCTGTCACCTCCAGGTAGTCTCACTACCGTCTTGTAAATCTTCCCTTTCACTCTTGCTGCTTTCCTTCTGTCACAAACTGCCCTGCCTGCACTCTCTTCTTCACCTCTCTAGTGTACTGTCCATTGCTTTGGATGGTTGAATGCAGGTTTTTAAGGTAAGTCATACTTTTGATATTTGTTTTTATTGAGTTCAACTTTTACATCAAAGGACCTTTCCATTTCATCATCAACTGTATAACACTCTGAACTGTTGATCAATTTTGTAAAAAATTTTATAGCTCACAGGTACATGTAATAAATTAATGTATAAATATTAAGTATTAATGTATAAGAATTTCAGAGACATGCTCAGCAGTCATTTTTACTGTTTACTCTTTAAATCTAAGGTTAACCCAGGGACTGAAGCATTGTCGACACATGCCCGGTGATTGTAATTTATACTTTTAAACGGTGTATTTACAGCTTTACACAATGACACAAATAAGTATACATATTCATGTCTCTGTTCATGCTTTTAGTGGTGCATCTGTACAGAACTTAATGACTCTAACTGGCATAAAGTGATTTTTGATATATAAATACACCACATGGAATTGATTTTTCCAGGGGTCATTTGCTGCTTGTTCTAGTGTAAATGTACTGTAACTTTATACCAAAGCCAGTTAAACCCCTCAGCCTGTTTTATAAGCAAGAATCAATGTAGCAAACGACACCATCTAAACGACATATACGAGCACACCTTAGTGAAGGACGTTCTTATGTCTTTGGTTTATAAGAGGGAAAATAGGAAAGGGAAAAGTAACTGTGACTACAATAAATCCACATTGCTATAAGAAAGATTGTTTTTGGCTTTTCAGGCATTCATACTTCTCACCCTGTTATCTCTACATCACTGCAGGCATACATGTGTTGTTTGCGATATGCAATCTTAGCTGGAGTAGTGTGTGAAAATGGTGTCAAATATTTGGGTTTCTGTAACGGAAGATGTTGTGATTTATGACTGAATCCGAATACGGCTTGTAAAGAAGATCGTGCTTATGGTTTTTGTTTTTTCTATGAGTCACTGATTGTTATCACAAACAAAATCATACTGAATATGCTGCATGTGTCTTGCACTCCTGATATGCCTGCTATTTTCTCTGTGGGTGTTAGATGTTATAAGATAATGTATGACTCTATTTGTTCTTCTGGAGAATACTCGGTGCCCATAAATTATTCGGTTCCAGACAACAAAACACACACATTTCCTGGGAAATAATTCATAAGTTCACACCCATGAGATAGACATACAGAGCAGGGTTATTTTTGGAGAGCTCTGGCCATGCATAAGCGCTGTCCACTAGTAATTGCATCATATAGGTATGTCATCAGGAACAGAGTAGTGCGGTGTAAGGATGGTATTGCAGCAGAAAGCGATGCTCGGCCCAAGGCTGTGTGCTGCAGTGTAGAGGACAACGTTAAAGTGTTTAGTCTACTCACTGCACTGGTGGTGCCATCTGTGTCTGTTAGCCTCTGGTGCAGGTCAAACCAGACCGTCTGCAAGGAGAAGCACAACAACAGCAGCAGCAACATGTCAATCTACAAGACCAACGACAGCAACTACTACTGCTACAACTTGAAGCACACATTAGCAGCTCACAATGAGAGGATTTTCTGGACATGCTGCAGAGACAGGCACAGAAGGAGGACATGTATTTTACAGATTAAGTTTCGTAGGGAACGAGGAGGAATCGGAGAGAATCACTGAGAGAAGCAGACATGAAAGATGTAAACATGGAAGACTGAAATCCCCAATCCTGTTGAACATCACGAGGAAGAAGATAGACGTGAAAGCATTTAGGGGAGTTGTTGTTTCTTCTTTTAAAAAGTTACTAACCTTCTGGTTCCTTAGTTACAAAGTCTTGCACGGTTCTTTTTCTTTTTTTTACATTTTACACATAAGGAAATAAAAGAAGATCTCTCACTTCTAGCTCTCTGACACTAGACATTCTCTAAAACAATCTTTTTTTAAGCCTGAAAGCAGAGTTTAGTTTCTGACCAAACAGTTTTAGGGACGTCCTGCAGCTTCCTGTGCCAGAGACTACTGAGCCTGAAGTAGGACAAAAAAGGGTTACCAGTCAAAAAGTCAACACACCCTGAGCAGTTGAATATTCAAGAAGAAGAAATGCAAACAAAGAGCAGAATGTGTTTTACAGTGTAGCGCTAGCAAGAACTGGTAATAATCCCCTAGGCCCTCAGCTATCTTTTAAAATTTCCACCTGAATGACATCCCCAACTGGAGCGGCTGCATGGCTATAAAGCCAAAATGAACATCCTTGAGCTTTATGGATGAGAGATACTTGGGAGAGCCTCAGTTCACACCAGCAAGCCAAAATATCTGTACAACTTGGGCAAAAAATAGTTTTTAGTTTTTTTTTTATTTCTACCCAATCACGACTGTGAATCAGAAAATACATAACCTCATAGCAATGAGCCAGTAAACTTTTTCTCATCCTGTTCATTTTAAAAAGGCCATAAAACAAACAGACCATACTTTAGATAATGGGCATTGCTCTTATGAGACAGCCTACATTTCAGGGGAGGGGTTTAGCAAAAGGTCAATTAAGTGAAAGGCACAATTAAATTAAGTTCAAATATATCCTTCAGGCAAGACAGTAGCAAAGCCAGGTGGCACAATAGTATAGTGACTGTGTGCAAAGATGGCACAACATTGATTTTCAGTTTTCCCCTCCACTTTCACTGCCTGTGAGCCAGCGTTATATAAACCCGCTCTAATAAATCACAGTAAGCGCTGCAGGTGTCTGTCACCAAGGTGACTGATGACTAGCACTGTTTGAATAGTGTCTGTGGAGCTCCGAGGGCAACTGAGACTTTTACCAAACTCAGCAGGATCACGGCGTCCGGCACAGTGGGCAGGTGACACGCAGACACTCACACATACCAAATCCTAGGATGAATGATTTAAACCTAATGTGACACAGTATGGTCACAGCTGGACTGAAATGAAAGGTGCCGTGTGTTGTTGGCTGTTCAGTACATAAAAGACTCACTGCCTGCTATTTTCCCTACTGCACATGCTACACTGAAAGACATTTTTGTGAAACAGCTTTGTTTACCCATTGCTGTTTTCTTAAAAGTGCTTTACAAAGCAGCAGTACTAATGGCATGCATTCCATTAAACCTGCATTAACATTTGTTTTTAGCAACGCAAGCTCACTAACAAGCTCTTCTCACAATGCTAATGTGTTACTGCCTCACAAAAATGATATAGCTAACATGTTAGCATTCACTTGAGTTGTGCGTCTGCCTGCTTAGCAAATTAAAGTCAAATATTCAGCCCTCTGTTTATCCTCACTAATGTTCTGTTTGAACTGCACTACATTTTGTCAGATAAGATTAGTTTAGGCATTTACAAATCAAATCAGCCGCTTTCTTTTACACCCTGCATCACTTGGAAGATGTTTCCAGTAAAAAACTGCCAAAACATGGTCTAAAAAAGGTTTAAATAATATTAACTTTGTTATGTTTGGAAAATCTTAAGAAAGATAGGAAAGATGCATGCTCAATCAGCCAGGTAGGGAAATCCCAGGAAGTTTCGTCACTCATCCCTGTGACTTATTCAAGTTCAGGTGACTGGAGGTTTCCTTAAAATTTGCATAAAGAGCAAAATTAGCACCACTGACCAACTGACCAGCTCTGTTTCGTGATCATTAGTATGCAAACTGTTATGACCATTGATCAGTGGCCATGAGAATCATTCACAGAGAGTTGGAGAATGGCAGCAATCACAGCATTGTAAGATGGCGAAAGATATGAAACCTGCAGTTAGCTGAGACTGAAGAAGTCATCTTTGAGGAGTGAAGAAAAGTTTCTCCAACTGATTCCATCAGCTCAGTTGTCTGCTTGGGCTTCTATTGGTCATTTGCATGCCGTTGCTTCTATCAGGGAAACAGGAGAGGGTAAATTCTGGCATACTTTTTTATTGGCGAAGTCTTGCAGTAATGCATCTGAGATAGTTCCATAATAGATTCATATTTTGTAATATATCTATATTATTGCTAAAGCACTTTCTGGATGGATGCAAACTGCATTTCGTTGCCTTGTACTTGTGACATGTGCAATGATATTAAAGTTAAAGTTAAATTCCATTCTATTCTATTCTATTCTAGATGTTGTCCCAGATGAACTCCTTTCAGACTTCACTCATGCATGTGATCCTTTGTTGCTACAAAACTACTGATCTTCAAGTTGGATAGGAAAAACACAAAAGTACAAATTTTAAGCTAAATGCATTTCCCCAAAATATACTTATAATAAGATATAATTACCTTTATGTTTTAGTACGCAGGGGAAATCAAGATTCAGAGTATATATTTGATTGTAATTGAAACAAAGTTGTTTTAGTGGAAATATTGTAAACACATCACTGTCTATTTAATTAGCAAAAAGTTTGCAGCACTGGTTACCTTTTACATGTCTTGCAGTTAATGAGCAACGTCAACTGAGTCACGTTTGTGTTAAATATAAAAGTCAGGGTATGATTTCCATTCTTTTCTTTGTCCATATTGCACACAGTCAAAGAAAATTTGGTTATCTGTGGTATATATATGTCCACATATATATGGTACAGGGCTCGCAAAATCGCTAGCCCGACGTCCCGGGGCTAGCGATTTTTCCAGTCGGGCTACCAAAATCCATTTCAGCCCTGCCCGTCGGGCTATCATAGGAAGGAAAGATATGTCAATGCTTTTGCATTCTTTCGCAAATGTAGCTGAGTAATTATGTCATCGGCATCGATGAGCCACTGTCAATATGTGACACATTGAAATCGCGTTTGAATTTGCGCTTGTTTTTTTTCACTTTCACTTTGCGATTGCGCGAACTGTGTATAGAGAGCAGCAGCACTGATTGGTAAGTCACAGATTAATTGCGCACCAATTCCTCTGACATCGTCTTATCAATCGTTAGCTTACTATCAAACATGACAAGTGAAATCTCCTGCAGCAAGCTTAAACATGTGATAGAGGTTGATTGCGCAGAGAATTGCTGATCGTTATGTAAGTACATGTGTAAAAGCAGATGGATTTACGCAGGTATTTTAGTTCTGCAGAGCCAAACAAGACAGAAGGGGCAGCCAAAGAAAAGCCTACCACAAAATGGAAACGTTATGACAAATCAGACTATGAGGCAAAAGGAAAGCGCAGCTTTTTTGGTTTCATGGACAAAAGAATTTATGTGGCTGGAATATGACGAGCTAAATAACATAATGTTCTGCCAGGTGTGTTGTGAGTTTCCCTCGATTTCTGAGTCGACAAGCGCCTTTGTTACTGGGACCAGTCATTTTAAGAAAGACCCCATCAGAACCCATGAGAAATGCAAGAAATGCATTATTGCTCAGTCTGCAGTATCTTTCCCAGAACAAACACCAATTGCAAAAAACATACTAAAAATAAACCAAGCATAACAAGAAGTCCTGAAAAAGCTGTTTAGAACAGCGTGCTATGTTGCAAAGAGTGAACTACCATTGGCAAAATTTAGCAGTCTTTGCAAACTTCAAAAAGCAAATGTCCTAGATCTTGGTTTCACTTGCCTCTTACCCGTGATTTCAGTGGAAATTTCAAATTCAGGATCTGACACAGACTGATTCATGTTCTACACAGTTCTTGCAAGTTCATAGAAATTTCTGTTCAATTACAACCAAATATTTGAGTTGATGATTGTAATTTGTTGTTGTAATTTGTGTTTTAAATATTTTTAGACTGATGTTTTGTTTCCTTTACAATATTATACATTAAAGTATAATATTGTAAAGGAAACAAAACATCAATCAAAAAATTGTCCTCTTTTTTTTTTATTCGGGCTACTTAAATTTATTTTGGGCTACCAAAAACTGACGAGTGCCTGCCCGAAGGGCTACCAGGGATTTTGAAATTTTGCGAGCCCTGTGGTATATATGTGGACAACCACACCTCTTAATCTTTCAATTCAGGTGATTTCAGTCCCGTTGTTACAGGTGTAAAAAAAAAATCAAGCACCTAGCTATGCAGTTTGACTTTACAAACGTTTATGAAAAATTGAGTTGTCGTAAAAAGGTCGCTGAATTTGAGTGTGCTATTGTATTAGGATGAAGAAATTTCATCCTTCCCCTATATTCCACGATCAACTGCAAGTTGTACTAATGCATTTCGGAACGCCAACAACTCAAGTAAAATTCCAGAGTGGGATCACAGAGTGCATAGGAGCTTCATGGCATTGGTGTCCTTGTCTGTGCAGCTCCTGCAGGTGTAAGCCGTAATTGGTCCAGTACTTTTATCCACATAGTGTATATGTCTGCATCTCAACATGCAAACTGAATGCAATGTGTCCTAAATGTGGAAAATTTTGAAGATGTTAACAATTTTGAAGATGTTGCAGATTATAAGACAGAACTGCAATAGTTTACTATTTTTTCACATTCAACTTGACAGTAATTTTAAAAAATAGTTAAAAAGTGAGCATAAGCATTGCCAGTTATGTGGCTATAATCAAGTTATCAAACACAACATCACATACTTTTGCTGATAAAAGGAGAGATTGCATATGAGCCTCTACAATGAAAGCTCATTATCCTAAGAGGGATGTTTTCAAGGGAAGCAAAATTTCCTCGTCTGTGGTGCACGGAGAGTAATAAATGATGATATTTTGTAAGAAAGGAAAAAGGATGACAGTAGGAGAATGTGAAACTAAGACTGAGCAACAGAGGCTCCATGATTTTGCCACTTTAAGCAGGGTTTGCAGGTAACAGGATTTCCTGTGATATCCAAGCAAAGGGGCCAAAGTAAGACACTATTTTCATCTCACCATGTACAGAATCACTCAGTGTGTAGCTGGCTTATTATTCATTGAGTAAACAATTCATGATTCACTCCGACGCAGTGTGATAATATCATCTCCTCCTTCCAGACACCTGCACAGTCTTAATACTAAAACTTGTGCAGGTAATACTCAACAAAACAGAGAGGCAAAGACACGTTTAAGACACCTCCACAAAGCTTTTGTTTTGATCCAGTATGATTTCTGCAGTATTCTGTACAGCCTTCTGTAAATTTAATCCAGCAGAAAATGCCTATTCATGTGCTTTTCTATAGCTCTCATTATTCTGAAAACTCATTTTCCAACAGAAAAGTTTGGTGACCCATTTTCTTTTTCACGTGCAGCGGATTTCTGTTCCCTGTTGTTGGTGTAAGTGTAATTATATGAGTAATTTGTCTTCTTTTCTATTCTGAAATCAAAATCTTATCAAGGTGGAAAATTGATTTCAGCAAGACCTCCAAAATAAAAGGCATCACACTGAATTGAAAACAGATACACAAATTATTTTAGATTTCTAAGTAAATGAAATTTACACAGTACTAGTATTGCTTGGAGACTTCTAGTTACTTCTAGTTACCCCAATTTGTGATCATTTCAGATCTCATTTGTCATCCTAATCATGCTACATCCAATACCAGTGAAGAAAGGATAAAGAAAAGAGAGAGAAGAGCAGAGATGTACCAAAAAAACTGAACAAAGAGAGCGGTGCCATATCTGCTGTCTGGAAGTCTTTGGATGTTATCTTCTAGCATTAATGTAGCATTATGTCCACCTTTTAAGGAGAGACTCTGAGGCCTTGTCCCAGTGTTTAAGTTTTGTTCACAGAGCCTTCAGTCGATTATTTATTGTTTTGGGTAAGTGGTTTTATTTAATTTTGCGTGTTGACACTAAAGTGTTTTATATTTGATAGTAAAACTGACCACTATGAATATAATGCATAAAAATAATGCAACATACCATTAAACCACCTGAATCTTATAAAATTCCATGTTATACTGCCCAGCACACCATGTACAGATTGTGCAGAGACAAACATAAAAGTCAGATGTGTGGCTTTACAGAGGTTTATATTTCTTGACCTGAAGCAGAACGCTTCAGTTTTTCTTATCACGGACAGTTTTCCTATCAGAGAGCCTCAGAGAAGGATCAAGGCAGAAGCTTTACCCCTTCTTGAGCCTGAGCTACATGTCAGTAGACTGCAGCTTTATAATTCCTGTGCATTTCTGAGTAGAATGGTCTTTAGATTTAATTCTCAATAAGAAAGTGAATTAGTCTATCTTTTTAAAAAAGTTGACGATATCATTAAAGACCTGGCCAGTGACTCTGTAACCATCCACTTTATCTGTTGTGACGTAGAAATAGTGATGTGCTGCCACATGAAGCACCATTTTTGATAGCTGCACACACAACAAGACAACAATAAGTAATCCTATATAACATGAAGACAACAAGCACTTACATTTAAACCTACTTTTCAGTTTACACGTGCCTTGTTCCCCCTGGTAACTTGCTTTCATAGAGAAAGAGCTGATAAATGAATGCTCTGTCACTCTCCTTTCTACCTCTCTTTTCAGAAATTTTAAGCTTCAATTCAACGTTCCCTCAAGTAAAAGTAAAATGCATGAATTATTCCTGACTTTATCGCCATCTAAAGGGGTCAAAAAGAAACTTGTCTGTTTGTAGTAGTCGACATTGTTAAGATTTTCTTTGCGCCACAGACTTCTGGAAAGTAGACTAATTGAGTCTCTGGAGGATTTATGGTTGCAGGTGATTATTGAACAGTTCTTTGGTAAGAAACATTTCAGCCATTTCTGCCAAAACTGGGTAAATAGTTGGACGTATATTAAATTACAGTAAGAGGTTAAAGGCTTCAGGTTGTTTCTAAAGAGGTATTATGAGTGATGATGTAACTCTGCTCACACAAGCATTTTGTTTCCTTCTTCCAATCCTTTTTTCCTAACGTGATTCCCCTCTATCCTTCCTCATCTTGCTACTCCTCCTCCCCCACGGCGGTGCATAGTCTTTAGGTATTCTTAGCTCTTTCTGCTGTAGTCGCTCGCTCTCCTAAAGACAGCTGAGTCTGCTGGGGCTCCATTAGCTGCAACATGTTCAGTACTGAATAAGATGCAGGCAATGCAGAGGAACGGAGGGACAAAGACAGCGAGGGGGGGAGGGGAGCGAAGGCAAATGAAAGATGCAAGAATGACAGAAGGGAGGAAGGAAGATGATGAAGTGGCATCTATGACTAGAGAGTTGCCACACTTTAGAAGAAGTGAAGAAAAAATATGCACTGTGATACTTTCTTACTTTCTTTCACTTGATGTAAATCAGCTACTCACCTCCCCACTCCCACCTGCTTATTAGCCCCCACTGACTATCATTTCCCCCCCTCCTGCAACACTTTCCTCTCTTTTGTCCTCCGCCGACCTTCAGCGTGCTGCTCTGGTGTACGCAATTTGGCCAATGTAACATATCAAACTAACAAATCCTCCATATGCTGACAAGCTTGGTCAGAGAAAAAGTTATAATGAGGACAGAGATCACTGACTTTCAGTCGTTTGTGTCTGATAGAAGAGCTCTAGTGTCGAAAGGATGACTGGTGCTTTAAAAGAACTGACAGCAGTGCAGCTCAATTCTCACAGTCTGTTCATCTGTTTTAAGGTTGAACTCAGTTCTTATCAGAGGTTGTGTTATTCACTCTGTAAAGAAGGCCTTAAAACAAAGTATTTCCTGTATGTACAGTTTGATTTTTTATTTCACTGAAATTTGACATTAGATCAGAACTTTCTAAACATTCACAATCAGAAAACCGTACTAATCACAGAGGAAAGTATGTGGCCAAAGTTGCTCCCAGAGTTACAAAATCTAACAAAAATCTAACAAATAGCTCTAGTTATAAATATCCCAGTGTATTACACAAATTAAATATATATGGTTGACAATTCAATCTATATTGATGAATATTTATATGAAAAAAATCCACCTGGTCTTGTTTAAAGATCAGATAAATAAAATCACAGGTACTGATGCGATAAAGCTGATGATGAATGTCTGTATTAATCACTTTGTGGGTTAGTGATAAAGTCTGAGAGAAAGAGGTAAAACTTAGTTTCCTAAAGTAAAGCTTTGAATACTAGGCTTTAGGGAAGCAGATGTTGGATTTGCATTGTCAGCAAAACCCCAAGAAAGACCATAAAGATCCGTATATAGACTTAAAGTGGCTCTAAACCCATAGGAGAGGTTATGAGATGATAAACTGAACTCTTATAGAATGTTTACAATTATTTAATCATATGAGTTTCATGTCAGAAATATGTAACTATTGGCTAATTTACATTAAAGCTTCAAAAATGCAAGATAAGCCACTGGAAGCTAAAATAAAAGGTTGGGTGCTTTTTAAGGAAGTAATGTAGTTTAAACTTTGTAAACTGAAAGAACTGAATTGAAATAACAATAGAGCACCAAAGGGAGGAGGAGAATCCCAATGGAAGATGCAGACAGCGATGCATTTTTTTACTGAGCAGTGCAGGCAGCTGAGGTCTGTTTTAGTGGATGTGTGTGAAGTGTGCCAGGTTCACAGATATGTGCTCACATTACTGCACACACTGCTTTTATTTTATAGCTTCAGATCTATGAAATACCATAAAATGCAGAAATTAACATGTCAGATGTAATAACCATCCATCCATTTTCTTCATCTCAGCCGAAGTTGGGTTGGATTGGCAGCAGGCTAAACAGGGTATTCCTGACATACTTCTCCCCAGCAACATTTTCCACTTACTCTGGGGGTAACCTGAGGCATTCTCTGTCCAGATAAGATATACTATTTCTCTAGTGGATTCTGGGTCTACCCTAGGGTCTCCCCCCCAGTTGGGCATGCCCAGAAAACCTCAGAAGGGAGATTCCCAGGAGGAATCCTGATCAGATGCCTACTCTATCTGATTAAAGCAGTAGCTCTACTCTGAGTTCCCTCTGAATGTCCAGACTCCTCACCTTATCTCTGAGGCTGAGCCAAGCCACCCATTAGAGAAAAGTCACTTCAGCTGCTTGCACTCACATCCTTGGGGATTTCTTTCTTAGTTATTAAAACATATTAATGTGGGTGTGTCTGTGTTCCTCACCTTATTCTCCAGTCGTCCTATGAGTTCAGCTAGACGGTTGATCTGCGCCTCCAGACCTTCTTTCCTCACCTCCACTGCACCTGCAGCACACAGACGTACAGATTCAGAGTCTAAAGACACTGAATTAAGTAATAAAATATCAAAAATATTTGCATCATTTTCTTTGCGGTTTGCGATCAGATATGGTGCATCTAGTAACATTCATTCAAATACATCTTATGCGTAATGAAATCAGTGCACTGTCGGCCTATTTCTTTTATAGCTACAGTATCACACCATATCAGTTACATATGGTGTGAACTCATTTACAGTATGCTCAGTAATGTAATAGTGTTTTAGAGCAGAGGAGGTGTCAGAGATATATCGTACTGTGATTTCTGATCTTCTTGTACAGAAAAAGTCTTGGGCCCTTTGCTGATATTTTTCACAATTATTTCAGATCATTAAAGAAATTTTAATATTGGACATAAAACAGCTATTCAAACCTATGTGGCTCTGTGTGAAAAAAGCAATTGCCCCCTAAGCTAATAACTGGTTGTGCAACTCTTGGCAACAGGAACTGCAATCAAGATAACTGGTAATGAGTCTTTCACATTGCTCTGGGGTAATTGTTTTAATTCAGCAACATTTGAGGGTTTCTGAGCACGAACAGCCTCATTTAGGGTCATACCATAGCATCCTAATCTGATCTGAGTCTGGATGTTGATTAGGCAACTTCAAAATCTTAAATTTGTTTTTGTTTTTTAACCGTTCAGAGGTGACTTGCTGGTTTGTTTCTCATCACTAAGCTTCTGCATAACTCAAGTGTGCTTGAGCAAAAACTATTTTACTTGAAGATCATCGAGATGTTTTTTTGGCAACGAGCCTTTGTGTTCTTTCGGTCAATGGTGAGTTTCTCCTTGGAATTCTCCCATGGATGTCATTTTTGCCCAGCTTTGACTACAATGGAACCAAGAGGGGTCTGCAGCGCTCTAGATATTGTTCTGGGTTCTTCTGTGTCCTTCTGGATGAGCTGTTGATACACTGTTGAAGAAATTTTGGTTGGCCGGCCACTCGTGGGAAGGTTCACCATTATTCCAAGTTTTCTCAGTTGCTAGAAAATGAAAGCCTTAGAAATTGCTCTGTAACTATTTCCAGACTGATCGCTATCAATGACTTTATTTCTCATCTGTTTCTTTAGATTGTCAGATCAAGTGTTTGTCACGGTACTGGGTCTGCAACCCAGTATTTGTGTTTCAGGTCCTGGATTAATATTCTTTGATTTAGTGTTATTCGTGTTCCCCCTAGTCGTCTCCACGTGTTATACGCTTCGTTTCTAGTCTTTAGATTTCTGTGCCTTCCCTGTGTTCTACATTTAGTTACTCTTGTCTCCATAGTTCATGGTCTCTCTGTTCCCCTAGTCAGTCATGTCTCCATGTCACAGTGTCAAGTCTGTGTCTTTGTGACGGTCTCATGTTTCCTGTTTTATTTTGATAGTTCCTTTTAGTGTGTTCAGTGAATTCAGTTTTGCTTCCTCTTTGTCTCGTTATGTCTGATTAGTCCCAGTTGTGTTTCTCTCCTGTTTCCCATTCTCTTGTTACTCCTTTGTATATTGAGGCCTGTGTTTTCCTCTGTCTGTTGTCGTGTCATACACCCTCTCTGTGTGTGTTTCCTTCATGATCCCGGTATTTCCTAGTTCTCTGTTCCCAGTTTAGTTCCCTATTTTCTTAGTTTCTTAGTTTTTTGGTTTGAGTTTCATGTTTCTAGTTTCTTGTTTTTGGTTTTGTTTTCTGTATTAGTGTAAGAGTTTTTTTCCAGCAATAAAGCTGCCGTTTTGAGTTTACTTCCCGTGTACGAGTCCTGCGTTTGGGTCCTACATCCTGCCTGCAACACAGCAAACCATGACAGTGTTGTTTTTTGAGCTCATTTGGCTTTAAGTGATTTTTGACTTAATCAGTCTGGCAGCAATCAGACCTGGGTGTGGCTAATAAAACTGGACTCAGCTTTCCAAAAAACTTGATTAATCAAAGTTAATGTATAATTAAACAATTACTTTTTTCACACAGGTCCAAGCAGGTTTGAATTGCTTTTTTCCCCTCATTTAAAAACAGCATTTCATATTTACTTGGGTTATCTTTGTCCAATGTTAAAATTTGTTTAATGATCTTAAACATTTGAGTCTGCCAAATATGTAAAAAACTAAGGAATAAGGAAGGGGGCAAAAACTTTTTCATGACACTGTGCGTATGTCAAACAGTAGTAAGTACAAAAAAGAAAAAAGCACAGCTTCACAGAGCAAGTACTGTACAGTACATAGAATCATACCACCCTATGCTACACTGTGTGCTCTTCCTTTCACATCTCTCACTTTTCACTATCACTGTGAATGAATATTTCATATAATCTGGGAGTTTCAAAAAGGCTGATAAATAGGCAATTATATCTGTTTATCGGAAGGAACTTGGCCTGTTCAAAGACAGTAAAGAAATGGGAAGCTGGCTCCTTTGAGGTGCTCTGTTTAATTGGCTCTTATCCCAGTGCGACTTTAAGATGCCCAGCCACACAAGGTTCCACCAAATTAGCTTTGGCTTTAAGATAATATTTCTCTTTGTGTGCAAAATATTTACTTCTCAGCAAGAAAGCCCGACACTGGGGTAGAAGAGCATATCCATCATTTGTTTTGATACTTGCTCATTATCAGTGACTGCAGTATTTTTTAATGACACCATACCTAACCCTTTGTGCATTAGTTTCAATTCAATGCACAAAACTTAAGTCATTTACCAAATCAAATATGAATACAGTATATTATATTTTATTAAAGGGTTCCAAAGCAACCCACTGGGTGATGCCATACTTCAATGCATCCATCTTTATATGAAACAGTAAAGACCTGTTAATGTGGGTGTCAGATCAGAAGATTTTACTATTACTTTATTAAGTTTCATAAGAATTAAAAAAAAATTCTGCCTGTCATTCTTTAACTCTTAATGCCATAATTTTGTTAAACCTCTTGAATAAAAGCTGAAGGTCTGCACAAAAGTTGTATACGTGTCCAAATACTTGCACCTTACTGTATATTTGTTGTTTTCCATATATTTGCATTGTGTATTTTACATGCATGAATTTTATGTGTGTATGTCTGTTTGAGTTCCAGCATGTAATTTCTGCTGGAAGGAGAGGACCCTTTTCTTCCTCTGTGCTATAAAACAGCCCAGCATGTCCTATCACTTCTGACCCAGTGGAGCGTGCACGATAGTCACAGTGTTGAGCTTTTCCTCTTCACTGTGATGTGCTTATGTGTGTATGGCAATTATGTAGAGTATCCCAGAGCCAATTCTTATGTTTGCAGTGTTGTAAGGTTAAAATGGTTAACATAAGATCTTTTATAGTCAAATGTGCAGAGGGCAACTGGACTATTCCTTTTTTTCTCAGTATCTTCATTGATGATGACTGCTTTTTTATGTGTATTCATATGATATGAAACCAGAGAACGAATGCTGGGGGAAAAAATTGTTTCCCTCTCATTTAACCCACTTTTGCCAAATACACCACCTCCCTCAGTTCATTCCTACTCTTAACCACTATCTTCTAACTTCCCTGATTCCTCCTACTCCTCCCCCTCACTGCTGGCCTCTTTCATCCCCTGATGGCCCCCTCACCGCTAATTGGAGAGCGAGCTGTCCACTCTTCATTAAAAGATTTAACAGCCAGTCAATTAGGAGCTACCTCCCTCCACCCTAAACACACACACACACACACACACACACACACACACACACACACACACACACACACACACACACACACACACACACACACACACCAACTAAACCATAGTCTGTAGCCATGGAGACAGTTGGAGATAAAAGCCCAGTGGTCATTTTGATGGACTTAGAAAATAAGTGGCCAGCTCAATTATAGAAGTGTGTGAGGAATTACAACCTTCAAATTTTGGAGCAGGGTGGAGTGAGGTGGGGGGGTCTCTATTGACTTTCTACTCAATTAAACCGGATTTGAGTTAGTCCACATTCACCCAATTTAACTTTCTATTCTGTGCCACAGCGAGTGTGAAGAGAGAGTGCACATGAATCACAGAAAATTGCCATTATGTCTGAGTAGATGAACTTAAAATGTTTGTTAATACTTTGTATTACATAAAAAGTTTCTTTTATATATATATATATATATATATATATATATATATATATATATATATATATATATATGTGTGTGTGTGTGTGTGTTTGTGTGCACTACGTAACCAGTGTTTCCTTGCTCATATCTTCTCTAGAAGCATCATTCTGAAGAAATCCATCTGTGAGCATCCATGGTTTAGACATGGTGGTCATGGACATGTACAAACTCCTGAGTGTTCAGCTTAACAGTAAACTGGTCAGATAAAACTCAAGCTCTGTACAGAAAAGAGCCAAAGTCAGCACCACCTCCTGGGCTGGCTGATGGAGGCTCTTTAGTGGTGTGCAAGACATTAGTGAGGGCCTTTTATAACATGGTGATGGCAATCTTTTATGCACTTGCCTACCGGGGAGGTGGCAGCATGGAGAGGGACAGGAAACAGCTTAATAGACTGGTTAAGAGGGCCAGTTCTATCCTGGCCAGTGCTCTAGGCCTCATAGAGGGGGTGGGTGAGAAGAGGATGTTAGCCAAACTAATGTCCATGATGGGCAACACCCGCCCTCCCCTGCATGAGACTGTGGAAACCATGAGCACTCTAATTCACTTTTTCTTCCTGACCCTGGTGCTACTGTAGCACCTGCATTTCCCCAGTGTGGGATTAATAAAGTCTATATCTATTTCTTGTGACTTCTTTTCTTTACAAGAAGCCATAGAAAGCACCCTATACTCATCTTTCATCTTTCACAAGTTCCTATTGTGGTCTATAAGGAATTCTGGTGATCTTACTGAACTTGCTTGCTATTGAGGTAAACTCGCATCATGTTGTTGCATGTTGACTGTGTAAGCTTGTGTAGTTCCATAGTCACAGATGAATCCTGAATGCACTGCTTTGCCTAAAACAAATGAGAGATTCAAGTTTACTTAAAAGCAACAAATAAATATGAAAGAGCAACACAAAGACAGGCTCTAAACACAGTGGGGTCAAAGTAATCAGTTTCCATATGTGGGTCAGCTTTGTCATATTAAATAGTATTTTATTAAAATTACATAATACCTACTCCTTCATAGGGTGAGCTGTTAGGAATGCCACACAGAAAATGAGAAAACTGGACTGAATAAAGGCAAACTTTGTCCAAATGTGTCCAGTGTGCCAACATTTAGTATATCTACATAAAAAAGATCTGAGGGCTCTTCTTCTGCCCTCCTCACACTGGCTCACTCACCATCTTCCATCCACTCAAAGACCGTTTCCATCGTTATCAGTGCTGGACATATTTTCAAGAATAAATTCCATCTTCCCAGTGGTTCGGAACTTTCGATATTTAATGCTTATCGTACCATAATAGTCAACAGTGCGTAATACTTCTACTACAATTACTGTGACAGTAAAAAACTAAGGAGATTATTGCATCAGATGCAATCAGTATGAAAATTCATGTTCACACTATATTTTACAGGCATAAATTACCAGCTAGTGTGTTTCATATTTCTAAAGACATTTATCATAGCAGAATGCAAAACATCCGGCAACCGCCTTTTCTTTCAATCACAGTTACATAATGTTTAGAGCAGCTGGATGTACACAAATAAAGGGAGTGCAGCTGCATATCTGATACAGAAAAACCCCAGCATAAAATGAAACAGCCAAGTCCATTTAGATTAGCAAAAACACACATAGCTATGAAAAATTGTGCTATCATATTTTATATAGACAAAGAGAAAAAAGATACAGTAGCTTACAAAGTAGTACCAGAAACTACATTATCAGTAAATGTGACTATACTACTTTGGAAATACTGCAACCACCGTCCACCATTCACTAATCTCTCTGTGTGGTTGAGCAAAAATATTGCAGTATTATTGAGAATTTACAGTAATTTTAAATGAGTCTTAAATGATTTATAAAGTTAAACTGGTCCCCTTTTTTAGTTGTGGGAAAGTTCACACTGCAGAAACATCATCCAAACTTAAAAACTGATTTTCCTGATAGGGAAAGGTCAAATGCAAAATCTCGCTGGAAATTTAAACTCCCTGTAAGAGCTGCAGGGCATAATAAAGGGTCACTTAAGGCTTGCAGCAAAATCTCTGTGCAAGGGCAGAATCTATGTTTTCCTCAAGCTAAGACACACGCTCTTACAGTGAATAGCCGTATGTGATGCAGACACACAAAGACACACTTGATTCTGAGTGTGCCTGAAAAAGCACTGAACAATAAACTGCAGTTCATTTGCAATTAAATCTCTTCACTAAAGTGGCGGTACACTTAGAGCAGAAAATGCACTGAAGCACTGCAGCAGCTACAACATAGCATGAGCTGCTTAACTTTAAGTTGGAGGATATATTTAGCTTCTCATTCTCCTCTCTGTCTTACTCCTTTTCTCAGTCTTTGTTTTTTGTTCCACTCATCTCCCACTCACTGCTTTTTATTTCCTTTCTGCTTCCCCTGCCTGCCTGTCATTTAGCAATGACTCTCAGACCAGTTCTGTGGGATTGGATCATTATAGAAGTGCTATTATGGCCAGTGTTGGGGAGTAACGGAATACATGTACCGCCGTTACGTATTTAAAATACAAAATATGAGTAACTGTATTCCGTTACAGTTACCGTTTAAAAATGTGGTATTTAGAATACAGTTACTTTGTTGAAATAAATGGATTACACGGCGGTACTTTCCTGTTTCATATTGTGGCGGGTCAGGACTGTTTGGGTTTTGTTTGTTCTGTTGTTGCAGGCAGCAGCGTTACGGTTGCCATGGTTACAGGGTGACGCTCTCTCTCTGCGTGTTTCCTGGGTGAGAGAGCGCCTTTTTGTTGTTGTTGTTGTGCTAACCTAATAGGCAGAATGCTACAGGTATAGCTCTAAAGAATGTAGCATCATGGGCAGTGTAGTCCGTGCTGCAGGGAGAATGGACTGCCCTACTCGTTATGTGTCTGTGAGCGCGAGGAGGGAGAAAAAGGCCAGTGGAAAAGTACGAGTTGTCATCGAGCAAAAACGGGAGCTGGAAGCATGTAAATATAATAATAACCACTGCAGCCAAGAAGAGTGCCTGACGAGCCCAGTTGTAAGTAAGCTATTAAGACTCGACTGTACACTGTGTTCGTGTTTTCCTCCGAAACAATAAGTTCCGTTGGAGCAGCCTTTCAACGCTCCTCTTTGTCTCTCGCAAGCAAAGTTCACCCACACAACAAAGTAAAGCTATTTTTCGGCTACGAGCCCGACACGGAACCCGCCGTATTAGCCAGAGGTCCCTTTACTACGGTTCGGAGCCGCGGACCTTCAGTAACAGTAATAAATCACAGCAATAGTACATTCACGTAGTTGTAAAAAGCATGATAATATATTAAGTAATCCAAAGTATTCAGAATACGTTACTCTCATTGAGTAACGTAACGGAATACGTTACAGAATACATTTTGGGGCATGTATTCTGTAATCTGTAATGGAATACATTTTAAAAGTAACCTTCCCAACACTGATTATGGCAATAAAAAGAGCCACAAAACAACTTTACTATGACTATGGGAAAACCACTGAGAACATAATTTCTCTAATTTTATTTACTGTTCAAAGGTTTTTTCCCCCCAACACTTGATAATAAACACCCTACGTATGGATACAGGAGAAAGGGTGTTCATTAATACAGTGAAGTAACGACAATACGACTTTCAGGTCTGTTAACAAATGGCACTGGCTGTTTATATTTACAAGCTGCCGATTTTAACACACTGAATGTCAGGGAAGAAGAAGAAGGAGAAGAAGGAATTATGGCCACTCTGGCACCCATATACAGGTGGAGGAGAAAGGAGTTGGGAGTCATTAATCAATCGCCTTGTCCTGACTGAAGACAAAGCACTGCTGACATCAAGGACCTAAGCTGTCAGTGCTGCTTTGCAGCCCACAGCACAGAAGAAAAGGTGGATGTGGGGGAGAAAAGTGATAAAATAGGAAAAGCGATGGCGTGATGAGGTAGATGAAAGACTGAAAACAAGTATGAAAGGTTGGCTTTATACCTTTGCCTTGGTTTAGGAGTCAGGATCCATCCAACATGTAAATATTAAAAGGGGACAGGGTATACTGATGTACAAGCATGTCCACATGCACTTGAACACTGACAAAATTTTAGTTTCTGAAAACATATTCGAAAACATATTCGAGTTACGATATAATTGAAACTCTTTGATATGCATACTCCCATGGAAACAAAAATAGTTTTGGAACTTGGAACAGGTGGTGACTTTTGTACATGGGTATTTTTGAAAACAGAGATTTTCCCTTTTTGTTTAAAAAGAAATCCCATCCACAAGTGCAGTTTTGAAAAAATATCTTCGTCCACATGTAAAACGAAGTCAAACGCTGTCAAGAACATGCCAAGTCCTAACCGTGTAGAAATGTTGGCCAATCAGAAGTCTAGATGCCTGTAAGAGAAACGGTAAACCTTAAGTACATCTGAAAAGTTTTTGTGTTTTTCTTGAAGGCAAGTCAATTTTGTATTGCTTTTCAAGTGCCTTCATCATTTCAAATGTTAATAATTAAAGGCAACATTTTGGATTTTGTCTCATTAGCTCTCTTGGCCAGAGTTTATTCAATAAAGAAAGAAACTAAAAATTTTAAATTAGTCTGAGTGATTCATAATTATAAGTCACAGCGCTGTGAAATATGACTGGTGTAGACTCACAACTTAGGAATGGACAAAATGAATACAGCATACATAAATTTAATTTTAAAAAATTACTTTTTTTCAAAACGACGATGACGTTGGCGTCGGGATTTGGGTTGTGAAAGCGTCTGTGCTGAATGTAGAAGCCACGTCCGAAGTTCACTCTGATGCCTCTGTCTTTCTAAATGGAGGGACAGTAACTGTGTGTGTATATGTAAGCGTGTAAAAACTGCAGATAGTAAGATTAATAGCAACAGTATTTTGTGTATATCCACCATTGTATAAATTTATCTCATGTAAACAACGTGGTGCACAGCGTGACGTCAAAAAAGACTCATATCTTTGACGTTGCGTGACTAAATGTCCGTTTTCCTCATCCACACATAAACGCAAAAACTGAGTTTTTGAAAATCTCCACCCTGGCATGAGTTTTTAAAAATCTCGGTTTTCAGTAACCCAAAATGGCGTTTACATGTGGATGAAAGGCAGAAAAAGCAGCGTTTTCAAAAATACCCGTGTACGTGTGGACGTAGCCATAGTCACTTGGATTTGGAAGCATCTGCTTCCGTGACAACATTTGGTCAAAGCACTTTCAATTTGGGTGAAACACTCAGCCTTTAGCCTGGCCAGTAACAAAAAATCCATCAGAGATAAAGTAAAAACAGACGTTCAGAAAAATACAGAAGGGTTCAACACATTTCACTACAAAACGTGTCATCTGGTCTTAAAAAGAGAAAGGCAAAAGATTAGAGAATGCCATAAAAATATCTCAAAAAAGGCAAACAGTGCTGTTTGGACAGATAAAACTAACCTGCAACAGAATTACACAGAGACAGAGTTTGGAGAAAGGTCACAATCCGATCCATACAACTTCACCTGTGAACACTGGGGGCACTGTTATGCACGGCATGCAGTGGTGCTGTGTCAGTGTTTATTGATGATGTGACAGAAGATGGAAATAGCTCAAATTCAGCCACGCGTGCAAAACTGAGTGAAAAGTGCCTCAGACTATAGGTGGAAACTAAGCCAAAACATACAGTGAAAATGACCAGGGACTTTTTCAAGATCAGGAAGTGGAATATTCTGAAACAACCAATTCAGTCTCCTGCTTTAAACTCCATTGTGGATGTACTTCACCTAAAGAAGATAAAAGTAAAAAGTGGGCAGAAAGACCCAAAACAACATCTGAAGACAGATGCAGGTACGACCTTTACTGCCAGACCCTTCAGGCAATGTCTGACCAAGCATCAGGAGGTGGAAACGCACAGTCCCATGGAAACCCATGAAGTGACATTTAGGCTCCTGAAAATATAGGACTGTGTAACAAACACTTGCAACCAGCCATTCTGCTATTGAATAGCTGTTAATGGAGCTGCTGAAATACAAACTGATGATGCTCATAGTTGGACATGATCACCAAAATAAGTTTAATGTGCCTTTTTACAACACCAAGAAAATGAGCTATCATTTAGTTTGACGTTGAGCTCGTCGCCCACTATGTGTCTGACTGTGTGCTGGGTGTTGTTTTGGCCTGAAGCAAGGCGACCCAGCAGTGCTATAACAGAAGTTCACAAATGAGGTTTTAGTTCAGAGCAAGAGCTCCGCAGATGATACGTGACCAGTTTGTACCAAGTCAGTATGATCCAGAACAACAAACTTCATTTTTCTGTTAAATTTTCAGCACAAATATTTCCAGGCCTGTGACTGCATCATGCTGTTCAGTGGCCTTTTCTGTTTCCAACATATCCCAGGACACACTCCGACAGATGACAGCTGCTTGGATTCACAAAGTGGAAGAACTGAAAAACAGACAGTTCGTGCTGTCACCTTTGTGAAAGTCTCAAATTGATTTTTCTTCTATGAAGAACTTGAACTGAAAAACTTTTTTTTAATTTCTTTTTACTGTCATCTGTGTAAAACTACCCAACTACTTTTTATGCACTTGGTTACCTCAGAAGAAAAACAAGAGAAGCAGAAAAGCTGAAGCAACAATAATTACACTTTTTTTTGCAGATAGATGCAAAAAAAAAAAAAAGTTGTGTTGAATGCAATTTACATAACTAAGAATAATAACACTAAACAGTGCCAGTAAACTGGACTATATCCTCACTGAAGAAGTGTATCGTGTACAAAGAATGATACAAAAGCTAATCCTTAAAGACAAAAACTTTTTGGATAAAACTCTTCAGAGATTACTCGGCACTAAATGTGTTTTTTTTCCCCATCAAATGAGACAAAAAAAATAAAATAAATAATAATAATATGCACTTTGATGGGCTTTAAACGTTCACTGTGAGCAAGCAAAAAGAAGCAAACCTGAGATGAAATTCAGCAGATTTTTGCTTTTGGTGCAGACTCTCTTCATGAACTAAGGTGCTCCACTGATTTACCAAAGACAGTTTTTAATCATAAGTTGTTACTAATGACATTAGTAAGTTTTCTCTTTTACACAAAGGTACAGAGTCACATTAATGAGTAGTAAGTGCCTGTGCTTACCTTCCGTTTAGTGTTAAAGTGGCTGCAATCTTTTTAATTTACAGCTTGTTTTGTAAGTTTTCGATTTTTTGGATAAAGAAGATAAAAATATGAATGTTTTCCTTGACTGAATCACTGTATTATACATACACATCATATGCCACATCCACCAGATGCTGCTTTATTATCCAGCATCCAGCAGCACACTGAATATGTCACTGTCAATGATCTGTGTCATCTCTTCCCCATAGTGTGTACAAAAATATCTGCACTTGCATCAGGGTTAATGACCAAATATCCAAGAGTGAGTTCTTAAGAAGAATTTATACAACTCAATAAAAATAACCCTTTTTTGTCCTGCACAGAATCTTAATCAACAGTTTAGCAGCTTGAAGCTTAACAGCGATGGTGTGATTGCAGGGCTATTTAAGAAACTCCTGAGCAAAGAAGGAGAAAAAACCTCCAGGCTATTTCACATTTCATTTTAGTTGAACCTTAACAGACACACTTTTTCTCACACAAAGAAAAATAGATATATTGCAGATGATTTAGCTACGAGTAAAGTTACATTTTCAGTCCTTGGGCATTCACATAATAACACATCTAATACACTAACAACTTAGAAATTAAGTTACAACAAATGCTAAAGCCATTGACAGCATTCTTCCTTAGGCATCCACACAAATGAACGTGACCATGAATCCAAGAGCAGTGTCACCAGCATGAGCCGTCCAGCTATCAAACAGACAATATTAAGCCTGTAGTTGTTACCTTCTCTGCCTGGCTGCGCGGTACTAAACACCTAGCTGTTAAATTTGTATGGAAGGACCTCTACTATGCGAGTGGCCGTGAATGCACGCAGCTTGAAATAACATCTATTCCAGTCTTTACGGCCAACTAGCTTAGAGCTTGAGCTTGATTATTTCAATGTTGAAAATGGTATCACGTTTTTTATTTAATGCTACAATATGATGAAAAAGGCATCAGTTTAAAAATGTATACCATGAAGTATGAGCAGGAAAATAAATACCACTATCAACAATGCTTTAACATTACCTACTGTACAATCTGAGACTCCAAACTACAACAGTAGTTGATAGCCGCTGCTACAGTGCAACACGTCTATTAACATTCATTGTTTTTCCCTGTTTATTTTCTTCTATTCTGTGGGCTGGGAGTACCAGCATGTTACCATGACTAATGCAAAAAGTAGCTGTAACACTGTGTGTATCATGAATGAGGAAGAATTTCTTGAGCCACAAGGTAAACAAACTTTGGCGGCGTGTTGTCAGAATGACAAAGCTGTGTCAACACAAATCAGCACTCTGTCTCATAGTCTGACTACAGCTCTCCATATCTGTATGTATGTCTATGGCATCCCATTGAAACACACAGATTTATTGACACCAAGGTAGCCATTAGCAGCACTCTTCTCACCTAACTGCAGCAGAGGGGGTACTAAATCTCAAAAACCTGTCAAGGCAACAAACTCATATAGGCTTAATTTTTGTTTTATGTTCAAGTCTTAGCCAAAATGGGCCATGCCACACAAAACTGGAGCACTGTTTATGACATCAGCCGCATGCTGTGACAGTGAACATTTTTCATACTGCGTGACCAGTTAAGGAGACAAGTCAAGCTACTCCTAACAGCAGAGTCCTCCGTCACAGACTAATATTATGTGATCGCCACACAACATTTAGTTAAACCCCAGCAGATCATTCTCTGTTACACTGATAACAAAATAAATCAGTAATGGCTTTGACATCTTCACAATTGTATGTCAGATTTAACCAAATAGAAGATATTAGAAACTAATTCAAATTTTCAAGTCAATAAATCAACAAAACATTTGAGCTGAGACAACACTGTCACTGCAACAGCTTCTTAAAGAGGACGAACATCTGTAAAAAACTGTAGAGGGTACTGTAATTTTACTGTATGTCATTAAAATGACATAAAGACCTTGAGGTAACAGTGTTGAACTTTGACTAACACTGATAATTTCTAAATATATCGAATAACCCATACACTGAATTATTTTTTATTTTGTAAACCCAGGTCATCTTGTACCCTTTTCAGCTTCACGTCCTCTTTGTTAATGCTCCTGCCTTTTCTGAAATATCCTTTCATCTTCACATACACCTCCCCTGTGGCTTTTCATATTTACCAAACTGTCTTTAATCTTTCATATTCTAGAGTTTTATTTTGCTTTGGGGTATTTCTTGTGCATGCCCTCCTGTCAGTTTTTTGACAGTATTAGGCATTGTTTGGATTTTATGTCTTTCTTTCGCCTGTCACTTGCTGCCATGTTTGCTTCATGGGCCGTGTTCATGTGTATGATCCCTGCTCTGTACATTAAAACAGAGATTACTGACTTTTATCTTGTCATCTGTCAAATCCCCGCCTTTGAGTCAGCTTGAGCTCGTGTATAATATGGTTGTCTCCCTCCTTTGAGGGTTTCCTCTCACCTGAGCCTCCACTTATGTTTTTTCACTCTTCCCTGTGAATATTTGTGATGACACTGTTATGACTACTTTAATCAAATATATATGTCTATATAATCTGTATTTTCTTTCATAAGAATCATTAACAGGTTAATAATCCAGGTAAAAGAGCTGTGAAGAAAGTAAACGAAAGACAATGTACAGTTAATTTGTGAATTAATGCACTAATAATTGCCTTACATTGATTACAAGGACTTCACTACCCATAATGCTCTTATAAGTTATCTAGCAATGTAAGGATATTACTTTCTAAACACAAGAAACTAGTTAAGCCTGTGAAATACGTGTATTCCTGGTTTACATTGATTAGAGAAAATGTCTCTTTTCAAGCGTAGGGTCTCTTCTTGTTTTGGAGCCACTATGAGATAGCAGTAATTCCCTTTGCAGTATCAAGAAAATTACCCGAATACATCTGCAAAAATAGCGGCAGGGCTCACCCAAACAGACAATGATTACGATTCTGCAGTTCAGATACTCCAAAGGTTCTCATTGGAAATGCGCATATGTCAAAGCTAGTGAATCTCACTCATCCAGTGTTGGTGCACCGAGGCAGTTATATGATGAATGCAAAATTCAAATTGGGAGCCTAGAGTCAATGGGACTGGTATTGGATACCTGCCAAAGATGCTACTAGAGGACATGACTCTTGATTGTAGCTGTCAGAGTTGAGCAGAAGACAAATGGAAGGTGCTGGATGTTCTTCAGGACTATCAGAGTGGATAGAGAACTTGGCAAATGATGACCTCGTACAATCAGAGAAAGAGCCTCTCTGCTCACAAGCCATGCAGGAAATCATTGTCCTCCAGTGACATGAAACTAAAGAAACCATGAATGGCACCCACCCATGCACTGAAATCACATTTGTAGAAAATGAAGAAGCTAGGCAGGCACTTTGTATGATTTGGAAATATACTGCAAGGCAAAGGACAAGTCATTTGTAACATGTGGAGGCTGGCATCACATATCTATTTGTGAGGAAAAATGAGGCACATCCATGTACGGAGTCTAAACAGACAATGTCATTTTGTCAGTACTTTCCCATCAGAAAAGATGAAGCCTGACAATGAGAACACTCTGTTGTTGCATTCTGCCAAAGCGTGGGGGGTAAGGAACACGTGTAGGATGATAGTCTGTTTCTCGCTTTATGGAGGAAGTCAGAAGAGCTTTGATTGTGACAACGCAGTGATGGTGCTGGAACGACCAATCATCAGACAAGGGACATTTAACCTCTGCACATTTGGCTCTGTAACATGTGAAGCTCAGCTTGGAAACCAACTGGCATAAACTGTAATATACCGAAATAGAAACAGCTGCAACCTCTCAAGTGTGCGCTTGCATTAAAGGTTCTCCGTGATTTCACACAGAGGGAGGTGAAGAGGTCTAATATTTGCACACTTCCCTGGAGATACAAAACCTAACTTTTTGTGGCAGCTGGCTCACGTTGCTAGTGGCTAATAATTAAGGTCAGATACAGAGCAGACTGGTGTCATTAGATTATAACTTTGCATGGGCAGTTCGGGACCCTGTAATAGTGTCCATCATGAATTCTGAAAATTTAGGTAACTGAGAATCACAAATGAAAAGTCTGGGAGTGAACGAATGAACAAAGCTGCTCTGACAACAAAACAACTCTGGGCAACTACCGCACTGGCAAGAAATGGTTAAAAAGGTTTGAAAAGAAAATCAAAAAAGATATCAATGAAGTGATGGAGGACAACTTGACAAAAGGGATGGTGAGGATGTGCAAAGGAATAATAAATCACTATTAAACATTCAAGCGTAATACCTGAAAAAGGATAAATTAGTCCCTGAATTTAGGAAGTCCCTGTCTAAAGGAGTGCTTCTACACATATCAGCATCATAACTGGATTGGGATGCTGGGAGATTTCTGTGGTTTATGGCACTGTTAACAGGAGCTGCATGTGCTCAGAATGACCAGGGCAGTGCCCAGCAGAAGGAAGGACATTTAACAATACCCAGTGGTGATAAAGACCATCAGAACCTCACTTTATGTGAATGTCTTTATGCAAGTTTGCAGGAGGTGTCAGTGGCCCACTCAGTGACAGCAACATTGAGCACCGTGTCTGCTGCAGGCATGGCCCCCCAGTTTAAGTGAATAACAAGCTCTCTAGACCTGATAGTGAGTAGATCTCTAAAATTCACATCATTTCAATGGCAAGGCAGACATTTCACACAGTTGTTTCAAGGTATATCTTTTGCATTTAGATTTAAGGCAAAGGTTGGACAACAGAAAGTGGCACCACTTCCACTGTTGTTAATTTCAGAGGATTATGCAAAGTCATCGGGGTGTATTATGCCAGAGATCCAGCTCAAAGGGAGCTGGAGCCAGAATAACATCAATGAACCACAAGAGTTCAGTGTTCAGACATTACATAAAGTTTTGTTAGCAGTCCAAGAGTTAATTGTATTTCAGGGTCCATTCACTAAAGAAAATGCCTGACTTTTAAGTACATGTCTCATCGAATAAATTCCAAAGTAATTAGACTAAAGTACAAAAACCATATTGAAAAAAAATGTGAGGTGTCACTTTTTGGAAAAGCAATTTGTTTGAAGGGTACAAAGTGTCAAAGTGAGGGTACAGTGTTGCGCTAACTGCCAGCTGGTGAAGGATGACACAGAGAGAAAGACCAACAGAGTAAAAGAGAGAGAAAAAAGGAACTTTTAGTGCTCTTGCACATCCTCATATAGAAAATCACCAGACAGTCAAGTGCTGAGTGGACTAACACACTCTTACCCTTAAATTTTAACACCTTGTGGGATATGCTGAAAAAAATAAACTCCCCATGTTCTCTCTTTTCTTCCTTAGCCATCGCTTTCTTTATTCACCGTCTTCCTCCCCTGCTTTTAGTTCAGCTCTTGACTCCTCAAAAACCCGTTCCCTCATTTCCATGAGAATTTCTCTGCACTGCCCTTTCCGCTACGGGGAAGCTGCATCAGACCTGTGCAGGTGGCTGATTTAGGTGTTTTACAATGGAGCATAAATTACATAAGGATAAGTGTGTGTGCAGTAAAATTGATGAGTAACAGTTAGAGTTTGATTTCTGCTCAGTCAGAACGCTGTAACCTTGCTAAAAGTATGGGATGTGGAGCTAATTACATGAAGGATGGCCTCCAATCATGCAATCTTCAGCGTGTGCTTTAGTGTGTGTGTTTGTAGTTGTCACCTGAAGCAGTATTGATGGTCCTGACAGCCTCCCTGGCGCTGACTCTGTTATTAGGGGGATAGTCAGGGACAGTGTTTTCGTAGCGCTTCCCTGACATCCGTGGACTCACTTTGGCAGGTAGATGACTGAAAAATAGAGAGATGGAGAAGGATGGAGAGGAGGGAAGGGGGAAAAGAGAATTAGATAAAAAAGTGAGGAGGAGGAACAGAGAATAGAAGACAAAAAAACAATAAAATGCCTTGGATTTGGAGAATTGGCTTACGCACGAGTTATACAAAAGAGGAATGAAGGTGAGATAGAAGGTGATGAAAATGTGATGAAGGAGATGAAAATTGGTTTCTGTGTGTGCGTGCAAGAGCGACAGATGTTTTAACCAAAGACGATTTGTGCTTGAAACAGTGCCTGGTTCCCATTACAGCCGCTGACAATCTGAGTTTTACACATAATACCGTGACACATGTGCACAGTCACGAACAAACACACATGTGCACATTCCCAATTTCACACATAACAGCCAGCGTTCCCCTCATTGGCTCACCCTGATTGGCTGTGCTGCTCATCAATGGCATCCACGGCACTCTCCACAGAGCTCAGGAGAGACTGGATCTGATTGGCTGACTCCTTCAGCAGGAAACGGGTAACAAATTGCTCCACGTTGGTTCCCCTCTCATACACCTGGAGAGAAAAAAAAAGGATTGACAGCGTGTGTCATATATAATTTGAGTTGTTCTGTCAAAAGATGTAACATCAAAATGTCTGTGAAGTCAATGTTTTTTTCCCCTTTCATCATGTCTTTCACACATCACAGCGCAGCACTGCAGCCTTCCTGTCCGTTACTATCCTGAAGAGACTTTCCAGCTCAAATCTTATTTTGCTCCTTCCTTGCATTCATTTAATGGTTGATTTGCTTCTCGCAGTGGACAGACAGCAGATAGGGAGGCAAAAATAACAAGTAAAAACAGACTAGTGCACTGTATTTGGAGAACATGACAGCTGGTAATGGATTATTGGATAATGAACGACTTGAGACGTCTATACAGACAGTTGATTATTTGACTTTGTGGATGTAGTGTGTTGCAGCTGCAGTGAAAAAGGAAAGGTTGGTGTCACTGAAGGTTTGAGACAAGCGTTGTCTTTCACAAACTTATAACTTCAAATGAAGACTGTGGCTTTTCTTCACACGACCACTACTGTGTGATGCTATTCTGCTGTGTGTGCTAATTACTGTAAATGATATATATAAATATAGCTTTTACTTTTAGAATTTAAGAAGCACTTTTGCTTAAAGGAAATGTTGAATTATGGAAATCTTGTAGCCCCATAGGGACACGAAAATGTGACTTCCTACTTCCTACTGTTTCAGTTCAGATTCAGCAGACAAAGACACGAAGCCGCTGAAAAGATATTCTCCTTCTCTTACAATACACAAAGGCATTGCAGCAAGAAAGGAGAGGGATCAATAAAGTCATCAGTTGTCAGCATCATTCACCGTTCTACTACAATACTGATCCACCCGATTTACACCAGCCACCTTAGATGAAGTGCATCGGTCTGTTGGTATTCAGCTTTCCCAGAGCTGTTTTAAATTGTGTCATGAGTGGCTATGAGCTATGAGTCCTTGAACGAAAGCGTATTTAAAATAAATGAGAATCCAATAATACATGACAGACCTGTGAATGTGGAAAATTTGGAAAAGTTTTTAAATTTTTTTTACGTCAATCAAACATTTTCAAAGACAGAAGCTAAAAAAAAGACAAGTGACATCCTGGTGAACGCATCAAAGCAGGCGTCCCTGAGCTGCTCCACTGATAGTGTGAACACAGCAAACTATCAGAGGAGTTGAGTGTTTCAGATAAGACTGGCACTCCTGCTTTAACTCTGATGACCTTATCACAGCGACCACTTAATTATTTATCGGCGTGAGGGTGTGCTTTAAATAAAGAAAAAAAAGCCAGTCCATTCAAAATGAGTAGCAGCACATCTGTCAGTTCTGGATTTCAAGCTGTGTGCGTGAGGCTGTACTTTACAGTTTACTGCAAGTTACAGTTTGCATTTAAAGACTTTTAGGTAGTGTTTTGGTTTTTCTTTGTTCTCTTTCTCTCTCAAAAAATTAATCTAAATTCTAAAAAATTGACATGAATAGTTCATTTTCGCTCCAAGTTGGGAACATTAGCATGTCTGTATAAGAAATTGAAGAGTTATTTCCAAGGCTAGTGGTTACAGTATATGTAAACATGTATGTAAAATAAAACGAAACTAATAAGAGTATGTTTCTAAAATTTTAACCCTCATTATTTCTACTGTACCAATATTTGACCATATTATTAAGTAATTTAGGTCCTGGTAACCCATCGAGGGCAAACCGTGGCTCTTACCACTTGCTGGTTGGGAGTTTTGTTCCCAACTGCCCTGAAGACCCTAAATTGGACCAGCAGAAGAAAATGCATTGAAGTGCTTTTATTCATGCATATCTGAAACTGTTTTAGTCAGTATATAGAAGGAGAAATACACAGCTGCAGCTCTAGCATATTTTATAGCAAAAATAAAGCCCAATAAATCATAAACATAGTAGTACTAGGCAGTCTATTTGATGAATGTGCCATGTCTGGCAACCTTAAAAGTAGAAAAATGAAAAGAAAAAAGCATCAGGTTGCATTTTAGGAATAGATAAAATCTGGTAGTGGTGGTACTGGATCTCAAGGGAGGAAAGCATAAAAAAAACATCCATCCATCCATCCATCCATCCTCTGGAGTCTGGAGCCTATCCCAGCTACCATAGGCGGGCAGGGTACACCCTGGACAGGTCGCTAGCCTGTTGCAGGGCCAACACGCAGAGATAGACAACTATTCACACTCACATTTACACATATGGCCAATTAACTTAACTGCATGTCTTTGGTGGGAGGAATCTGATGTACCCGGAGATAACCCACGCAGACATGTGGAGAACATGCAAACACCACACAGAAAGGCGAGATTATGGTGCGTCAAAGCTAATCACCTGGAAACATTTCAAAGTCAACCAAAGTATTTTCCACCAACTCATGGGGCAACTTCAGCTTAATTAGCTAACTGGACACAGCTGAACCAATTTGCTTCACCCAGATGTCTTCAGTCTGCAAACTTAAGAGATGGTGAGAGAATTTGAATTCTATTTTTGCTGCTAACGTTGGGGCCTGACAGGCAACGGTGACAAAGAAATAAAACTGCCAGCTTTCATGTACTGCTTAAGACATGTTTAAGGCCAAAACCTTTTCAGAATAATACATGAAAACCTGACTATTGAACACCAGGCCATAACTGACTGCACATGTACTCTAGAGAGTGGAGTCAGTCGGTCATGTCAGCTTTACTGTCAGGAGTCACAGTGCAGTGATTCAGGAAGACAATTAAGGTTCCTGTGCATTCACCCATTCTCTGCTGCACTCTAATCAAAGACAAACGCTCCCGTGAGACAGCGAATCACACAGGCCTCTGTATTGACTTCCATTATCATAGTCAATGACTTCCACACATGCACACAAGCAAGCATACACTGAAAGAGCCAAACTCATCCGTATCTGTGTGCAGAGTAGTCCAGTCAGCTAGTTCTGATTTTCAAAAGCATCCAATAAAAGCTCAACTATCTGTAAAACAGCAACCAGATTACAGAATTTAGGCTTGTGGTCCAATTTGTACTTACTGTTTTATTCAGGAGGCGCCAATGACACATTAATGACTACCACGCTGAGATTAAATTATTTAAGAGGGATACACGTCTGAATAAACAGAAATGAAAAAGGAGAATCTTATCAGTTTTATTGAATAGTTTATGAGGGTGTTGCGAGTCATTTGTGGACATTTAGTCTTTAAATTGGAAAATGCTGATAAAGTCTTGCCATTTATTTGGTATATTCAGCATGCTTTGTCTTTAGTTAGACAAGCTGAGTGCTAGCATTTATAGCAAACAAAAAAAATATTGGTAGGAAATTCCCTCTGGGTAAATGTAAATGCATGTGCCTTATAAATCAGCAGATTTGCAAGAAGAATGAGCTAAGATATAAGAGGTATGATTGGTCGGTAGAGGCAAAATAATAGATGAAGGTTGAGATATAACTGCCCTTAGCACAATTATCCAAATGTTCATATACAAAACAAACACAAGATTTAACACAACAGTCCGGGCGACTCAGGGGGTTGGGAAGCTCATCTGTAACCGGAAGGTTGCCGGTTCGATGCCCCAGCTCTCTCTGTCCTGGTCGTTGTGTCCTTGGGCAAGACACTTTACCCTACTGCCTACTTGGCCAGAGGGGCCGATGGCGCGATATGGCAGCCTCGCTTCTGTCAGTCTGCCCCAATGCAGCTGTGCCTGCACCAGTGAGTGAATGAATAGTGGAATTGTAAAGCGCTTTGGGTGCCTAGAAAAGTGCTATATAAATGCAAACCATTATTATTATCATTAACAGAGCCATTATCCACAGACTGGATGGAAATGAATGGATGTGTCACAAACAACAAGAAGCTTATTTGTTTCCTTGTCGATACTGATCCTTAATGTGTCACCCCATACATATATATTACCTTATTATGTCGTTGTAAGTTTTTAAGCATTGATAAACCTAACATGAAGACAGATTTCAATCTCACATAAAATGGAAGAGTGCATGAGCTCATATGAACGTGTATGCAAGATCGCTGATCATAACTGTAACATTTGGGCACTACTTGCAAAGGTTTGCATCAAAGCAAACCATGAAAATAAGATTTGACAAACTGGAGAGTTGTAGGGACACACAAGCTACCAAGAATATGAAGTATGAAATTTTAAAGGCACTGTGCAGAATTCAAAAAATTCTCAATTTGGGTATCCAAAAACATGCCACCAGTATAACTTTAGAGAAAATGGAGTGCCTTAATGGCCAAGGCGTTTAAGGCCTAACAGCTCTGTGGCACACCATTCCCCATCTCTCCCTCTCTCCCCCATTTTTTCTGTCATTGCTGCACTAAAGAATTACATTTATTCAAATTAACTGATGTAAACATGAAATTGAAAATCACGATTAGTGTAAAGCAATGCACAGAAGTGTGTAAAACAAAAGCAATGGCTCAGCTGCATTTATGAAAACCTGCCACACAGAACAGATACAGCAACACTACAAGAGGGCCCGAGGCTGTAAACAGTATAACAAATATATTTTTATGCTATTACAGTTGCAGGCAGAGTTTTTTTCAGCTTTTTTCAAGAAATCATTTTCCAGCACATTTTCAGTGACATGAGGCTGTTATAAGAGATCACGTTTGTGTCCTTACTGAAAATGTCGCTTTAAATTTTACGCACTTACAAGTAAAAACATATTCCTGACAAGTACCTTGACACAGTGCTGTTTTAAATACAGCGGGTGCTGACACTGAATACTGGCCTTCTTTCCCCTTTGTAGAATTAACTGATGAATAAAAACTACTGCATTATTTTTCAACACCACTAACAACTCTACTTTTAGTGCTTGATGTATGTGTTAACAAGGTTAACCGAGAAACAACCTAAATAAACCTTTTTTATTGACCATTCTAAAAGTACAGATGGAAAAATACAACCAAGAAGTCAGCTGTTACAATGCTAACAGTATATAAAGCAACTGTTTCGTAGAATTGCCGATCTATTTAATGTTGTGAACAGTCATTATGCATCCTTAAAGTACAAAAGTAGAAAATTTACAGATACATAAAGTTCCGACTAGGTGCTGATAAATACACAAAGCAGTCAAAACACTGTGCAGGGTGTTTTAAAGACTGTTTTAAAGATCATGACTTAACAATGGAGGCCATCTGATGAGCCCCTGTATGACACCAGGCTGTATAACATGTGCAATTTTACCAAACATTAATAACATTTGGTTTAACACATCTGAAACTATCCAAACTTTTAAACACATTTGCACCAGTTAATGATGTTAATCCAGCTCAAACAGCTGCAGAACGCTTTAAAATATGAAGTGAATGCAACATTTATTAGGTAGAGTGTATATCCACCGTGGTCCAGCCCATCCTCCCCGTTCTTCCTCAGTCATCCTGCCCCCTCCTCGCTCCCTCTTTCGAGTGTTTCACATGGACCCAGCTACAAAACCCAGGATATGAAAACTGTGATCTATAATTCACACAGATCACTGACCCAGGAGGAGATACACCCTCCCTCTCTCAGCTGGCTCCCTGAACACGACCTGGTAATTAGCTTTGTGTATTATTCCTAGCATCTATAAGTGTGTCTTTATCTCATAGATAAACTGAGTTACAGTGTTACTGTGTTGAAATACAAAGCTCTCCTTCAAACCATCACAATGGTGAGGCTTAACATTTTTATTGTATTTTGATGCCTCTTCCAAACAGCATTGTGCCAGAGACTTCCTATGAAATGATGCATGTGCGTAAAGCATCAATATGCCCTGACAGAGTTTTTATTCCAGCATGGAGGTGGCTTTGTTGCTAGAAAAATTAAAATAAAGGCCTTTCTTTAACTTACCTGGTTGAGCATGGGACTAATGTGGCAAAAGGTTGCAGGAGCCTGGGTTTGATTCTGCCCCACTGTCCAATAAAAGTGAAAATTAGTCAAAAAGTATTTTTTTCAGTAAAACTAATTTATTCAGTTACTAGTAAGAGACTGCATCAGGGAGGTCACTCAGTCCTTTGTATGTGCCTGTGATATTCATCCTGCTCTCTTGCATTTCCCTCATTTTCTTAAGGTTACAACAAAACTCCTCATTAACAACCTACGCATGTGTTCAGCCCCCCCCTTTCTGACACACACACACACACACTTTGTAGCAAGATGGAGGTGGCTGATTACAGAAGATTGTAGGTGGTAATCAGTGATTACAGAGGTTGTTCTAGTTAGGGGAAATTATTCCACCCTCAGCCCGTCCCTGATGGGGTCACAAAAGCTTTGTGGAGAGGCAGTGGTGACATGTTCATCTCCAGTATGATTGACACGAGTGGCTACTCGTGGCTACAGTTACCTTCTGTTATGACCTAAGGCAAACAAGGTAGCATAATGCTCTCTTTGAAACTGTGATAAAAACCTGCATCCCAGTAGAAACAAACTCTATAAGAATATCACCTCTGCTTCACATCCAAGTATCTGCTCAAGATCTGGGGCAGCAAATTAAAAGAACTATAGCAGCATCTGAAATACATTATTAGAGAAAAATGATAAAACCTTTAATGAATTCATATCAAGGATGCACTGTTCAGTAAAGTAAGAACTTTACTTCTTATTCGATTTGCTTTTACGTGCCTTGCAAAATTGACTTCATTAAACTCACTCACTTCATGCAAACAGCCTCAGTGCAGTGTGTGGCAAACCTTTGCAGACAACATCAGGCCATTTGCCATATGCTTCCCTTGCACTTTAAAGCTACACATCGACTTCATTAATTCTAACAAAATGGGAGAGGAGAGAAGAGGTTAACCTAAGAACCTCTGCTCACAGCAGCATCCACCAAGATGTAATGACTGGGTTCTGCATGATGAAACAGTGAGTGGCTCTCCCATTTTAGTAAAGCCCCAAATCAAGTTGTGATTGTGGTGCTGTTCAGTCTTAATAATGTAACAACGGTCTTCACAGTTCACAGTACATCAGGACAGAGACAAAGCTGTTGCTGGCTGACCATCTCTCAGACAGACGGCTGACATAGAGGATGTAAGTGTTGGTATCGATCCACTGATAATTCGTTATATCCTTCAACTTAGCGTGAAGGAGCACGATCAGTCTCAAAGGAGAGAAATTGAGTGAGAGCTCTTAGAAGAGAATGGATGTGCAATCAGGTGCGAAAAAAAGAGACAAAAAAAAGCTCTATGGTATCATGTTAAATAAACAGCTGGTGCAGTGGTGTGCTGCTTCAGTAGGTCCTACTATGTTAACTTAACTCTTTACCCTTTGAAAGTCAACCATAAGTAACCCTTAAATTTTTTTCTGACACAAGTGGTTTCTGTCTGTCAAATTTCAGGCGTGCTTGTAGAACAAAATGATCAGGTTTGCATCATAATGTAGTGACACTTGGAATAACCCAGAAACTATTCTAATGGCCATCAAACCACATCTTTATACACATATACTGAAGTGTTATAACTTGTCATTAAGGTTACACGGGAGGTCCTTAAATGTTGTCTTTATGGGGGAAATATTTAACACCGTTGTGCAAATTTCTATGCTTTTTGTTTTTCAAAATAAAATTTTAAAAACATTCAATTAACTCTGGGTGACCCAGCGATTTCTTGCAGGGATCAGGCCCCAGCTTGTGTCCAGAAAGCATGCTCTGCTACATGTCACCCGTCTCTTGATGCCTGAATTATGCTTCAGTGGGAAATTTACTTAGGATGTAACCAGAAACCCCTCTTAACCCTACATTGCAACCTTCCACATAACCTGGCAAGAACAACTCCCGAGAAATATAACTACATGTCAGGTCGGTGCAGCCCACCATGAGTCTGATTGGCATGGAAGAAAAAAAAGATTATTAACAGTCATGGGGAGCTCAAAGTTTCACCATAAGAATAATAAGACAAGAAGAAAGTCAAAAGTGTCAAAGTGGTGAAACACAGAGCGCCTGCTACTTTGCTACCCTGAGAGAAGAGAAGAGAAGAGAAGAGAAGAGAAGAGAAGAGAAGAGAAGAGAAGAGAAGAGAAGAGAAGAGCTCATATACCCTGTGAGCAGTTTCCTGTCCCTGCACTTCCTTTTAACTCTCCTTCAAACTGCTTCAGGACATACAACGCCCACATCTCAGCCTACCACTGTCTGCTCTCAGGAGACTTCTTTGGCTGACTATTTTTAGATTACTTTCTATTGGTTTGATCTTGTTTGCCATGGAAACCAATAAAAGTTGTTTATGTTACCAGACGTCTGAGTTGTCTGCCACTTGAAGTCCTGTTTATTTCCTTTCATTTCACAGCTTAAGACGAGTCAAATTTTATTTCACAAGTCTCACTGCAGATCCGACATTGTCTCCCAACAGCAGGTCTCTACCTGTGGGGATAACAGAAGTTTGATGGATTGGAAAGCATAAGCATAGCTCCCTGGCTGGTCTGCTATTCGAAAACCCTGCCTCAACCCTGCCTCAGCTTCATACATCAGCCAATTACAATCGTATCAGAGCAACCTCAGTCAATATGTCTCCAAGCAACACAATTTTAGCTGTATGGAAGTTAGATCTAAGCAAATACACCTGTAACAGGGAGAAACATATTCCCCATAAATGTCTATTCTCACCGTCTGCCTCAGTAATCAGATTTAGCTGCAGTCAGTCAGTCTCTCTCTCTCTCTCTCTCTCTCTCTCACACACACACACACACACACACACACACACAGCTCAGCCTGTTTTCCTTGGTTATTACTCTCCACTTTCCTTTTTTTTTTTTAACTCCCAGTGACCATCTTCTTATTAAGACATCCCAGCTGCACTGCTAGCTGACCACAGAAAGCTCAGCTGAATGTGTACACTGTGTGCGTGTGTGAGTGTGTGAGACTGAGCACTAATGGTGGACTCGGATGGCTGACCACCTGCTTCTCCTCCACTGAGAACATCTACCAGGCCATTAGCATGACACTAACCTGAGGGTGGACACATACACACAGAGTGCACTGCCATAATCTACTCTCTCAGTGGGATTTTGTGGCCACTGCACAGCCACTCACCAAAGGAAAAAAAGGAAGAGAGAATTACAGTTAAAATGTCTTCAGATGTTTGACTTGTGTTGTTTCCGTGTTTGTATTTGGTTCAATATACAAATTAGACCCCTGGTTTAGAAACCTTGCTTTTAAAGCACAGTTGTGGGTGCTAGAGAATTTATCTTTACGGATTGTTTAACCCTTTAAGACCTACCATAGAGCCAAGTCCACCAGAGCTTAACTTTATATTTTTACATGCTGTAGTGCCATTTTTGGGAGCATTTCAAGTTGCTATACATCAATACAACCGTTATATCCCAAATTTTAATAATATGTATGCATGAACTCCATAGTAACTACATAAATTGCAAAAAAGTGCAATAAACTACAAAAAAATTGAAAATCATTTTTTTTTTAAACATATATTTCTAGTTAGAGAAATTTAAGAGGTTTATCCCTCAAAACTGTAAATGCAGAAAAGTTACACAAAATAGTTTCCCACCACAGGAAATTTATTTTGAGTGTCTTCATAATTTTACTTTTGAGATGCACCAATTTTTATATACTGCAGGAAAACTGAAAATAAATATTATAATACAAATTTGCAAAAAATGTGCATCAAAATAAATTATTTCCAGCAGTGCAATTTGAAACTATACAGAAAAGCATAAAGTCAAACATGACTTTTAAAAACACCAGTATAGGCCTTTAAGGCCCTGAAGGTAAAAAACTACATTTTCCGCGAAAATGACGACACTTGCGGTTTCGGGCAGGTAATGGCGGACATGCACTGACATCTATTCCAACGTAGGAAGTGTTATGAACAGCTGATCAGATCAGCAAAGCATGTTTCTGGAATATTATGTTTTTGTTGCTGCAAATGCTTTTTACGAAATTTTTGCAATGCCCTATAGGGCATTCCACGTATATGTGGAAGGAAACCGTGATTTAGAACAAGCTGATGGCATAAAATGTGAGTACAAGTCCTCCGGTTTCATATGCAAAAAAATTTATTGCGCTAGCTTATGTGGTTCCAGTTCTACAGGGATTTAAAAATAGTTACTCAAAACGGAGCGTGCCCGCTCCGACCGGTCTTAAAGGGTTAAACAAAGATGATACAAGATACTTTTGAGAAAGCCACAATAAATCAGTATTGGTCATAATTTATGTGATCATGCGCCTATAGGAATTGTTAGATTATTTGAATGAGCATTTTGGCATAAAGGGTAAGGCTGTTATCGTATGAGACTTTCTCTTTAGCTGTAGTTCCCACACACCGTGAACGCAGCCTCAAATAAACTGATGGACTGACTCTCTACAGTCACTTTGGCTTAACCATGTACCTAAAAAAATAAATATTGTGGGCCAAAGGTGTTGACAGTCCTCTCCACAAACTACCATCCATAAATTCAAATACTTTGGGACAGTCCTCACTGACACCCTGTTTCTGGAGATGGAGCTCAGCAGTCAGATTGGAAAAGCCTCTACTACATTCCCAAGGCTGAACAAAAAAGGTGTGGATAAAATCTCAGGGCTGGTGTGGTGATCATACTGCAATACGGCAGTCAGATATGGACATTGCAGGCTCCCAAGCAGTCTGAAATATTCTGTATACACAGTCCTCCTCTCAGGACTCTCCTGGGTTAGTAATATGCAAAGTATGGAAATTGAAAAAAAACAATATAGAGATTGAAAGAAAAACCCTACTAGACATTTCCTCTACAAAGGATATTAAGACTAGTGACAGGCAATAAGCAAGTAACAGAAAATAACCAGAACAGAATCACATCAACACAAGGCTATAAAAATGTCTTTTAAAAGGGTTTTAGAAGAGGTTACCAATTCCTTTAAACTTAAGTCTCTAAGTGGAATTGCAAGCAGGGATTCACCTGAGGATGTGGCTCTCTGTCACAGTGTGTCGTCTGTCCTGTATCCCTCCTCTCACCCCCAACCGGTCGACAGCAGACAGCTCCTACTCCCTGAGCCTGGTTCTGCTGGAAGTTTTTTCTCGTTAAAAGGGAGTTTTTCCTTCCCACTTTCCCAAAGTGCTGGTTCATAGGGGCTCATTCAATTGTTGGGATTTTCTCTCTATTAATGTAGGCTCTTTACCATACAATACAAAGCGCCTTGAGGCAACTGTTGTTGTGATTTGGTGCTATTCAGAATTTAAGGATGTGAACAATCTCACCTATGTAAACCATAGACTGTATATAAAAGATGGATGTAATCACCATAATATAATCCAATGGCTTTGCCACATTTTGTGGCCTTTCAGCTTTAAGGCGACCTTTTTTTATTTTCAAGCCAGAAGTGGCAAGCGAGTGCTAAGTTATCAGCTAAGGCAAGCTTAGTAAGCAAGCTGCACCCATTGACTGTACGGGTGAAACATGTAGCATCAGACCCTGCTAACTGGCGCTAAGCAATATAATCATTAAAATACCCACTGAAATAAGATTATAAACTTCTTGGACAGTTTGCACCAAACGGCAGATAATTCTATTAGAAATACTTTAAAACGTGTGAAAAACGTTGTGAAATTAGCTGTAAAAATTGTAATTATTATTGTAACCAGGTTATAAGCATGTTGATTTTATCAATGAAGTTGGGCATTTTAACAGTCTATGACAATCCATGGGGTTGACTTGATTTGCAGCCTAACTCTAGTGGCCTTTGGAGGAACAGCAGTTCTTGGCACATCACACTGTTTTTGTTTTTTTTTCAGCGGCAGAGACTCAATGGACACATGCACATGAACAAACCTTGAAACCAACACATGAGAAGCCTCAGCTGAATTTTTTACAGAGCTTTGAAAACTAAGAGCTGTTTCAGAGGGACAAGAAGATGGCCCACAGATGGGTAAAAAGCCAGTGTGAAAGGCATTTTGTGGACACTGCCAGGAGGACTGTCATTCCCAAATGAGGTAAAATAGCCATAGTGGCGCTGCTCCAGCAAAACAGTGGACAACCAAGAGAGATAATATAATGGTCCCTATAATTACTGTTTATTTTTTATCACAATTTTTGGCGTATTTGTTCTAGTTAAAAATATTTTTTTTGGCAGTTGAATGTCATCCAAATCATTGAGGCACCATCTTTTAAGGCAGTAAGTAGTTTCCCTTTATTCAACTACATGTGAGCAGTGGAAAGCAGATCTAAAGAGAATGTAGCTGCAAGTCAATGACCAGATCTCACCAGAAACTGATCATTTTTCCACAACCAAAAACTTACAGGTAAACTTGTACAACATTACAATTGTCCATATTAATTAAAACACAGACACATAACCATGACATATTTGTTTTTGCAGTCAGGACTGAGGAAAGCTATAAAAAGCAAAAGATAATACATCAACATTTGGTCTATTGGAGAGATCTGACTGGTGGAAGTGACTTCTGGAAGTGTGGAAGTGGTTAACAGGAGGCAGCATGCCTGAGTTTGTTTCTAAACAGAAGGCAAGCTCACAAACAGGCATCAGAATCATACACACTCTTCAGATAGCATGCCAGCATCACAGGCCCACAGAGAGAGAGAGAGATGGGGAAAAAAATGAAGGCGAGGAGGAGGATGGAGGTCGAAGGCGGGGAGAAACAGTAGGAGGAGGATAGGAAGGGCGATGGAAAAAAAGAGAAGCAGAAGAGAAGGGAATTAAAGGGATGACGCGACAAGAGGAATGCACCGCGTGTTGTGTTGAGCTTTCTGTTTCATTTGTGTGTTTTAATTTCTCATTCAGTCAAATCAGGATTAAATCACTGAGTGGGGTTTGATCTCTCTCCCTACTCCTTTCACCTAATTATCCATCCATCTCTCCATTTTTTCCTCTCCTTTTCCCACTCCCACAGTCCTCTGCATTATTCATGCGTTGGGTGTAACCTCATCAGTCAACATACCGACAAAACAACACACACACACACACACACACACACACACACACACACACACACACACACACACACACACACACACACACACACACACACACTGCCAGTTCTGCCTCTCCCTCCCTCCCTCTCTTATATACACTCACAATCTCACACACAAATTATTCACATCCTATTCAGTCAGCAGCACACTTTGTAGATTTGTCAGTCACATGTCCACCTCCACTTTGTAGAGACCTGCAGCACTTTGACAGGAGACAGGCAGGTACAGGTACATATAAAAACACATATATAAAGCTAATACAATAACACAGCAGCTGATTTGACCCATCTGAAGTTGCCTCAAGGCAAGGAATTATTCCATCTACAGTATTGTTTGGTAGAAAAATGGGTGATGGAGTGAACTATGGCTACTACTGTAGAAGCTGCTTTTAGTGATGAAAATGAAAGGGATGTAAAGTCTGAAAGCTCAAAACCAACTGGCACCTTGTTAGCTGTGTGTAAGTACAATAAAACACAGCAGGATGCTATTGTTAAGAAATATATTGTAATATTTTTAAACAAAAAACTAAAGATCATCCAAAGCTGCTCAATGGGAAATGAGGTTAAGTGTGGGAATTCAGAGACATTGCTTAAATCAGTAAAAGATGCAATTATTCTGCTATATATGTTCATAAAATAAAGAATGTAAGAAAAAGAGCTGTAGGCAGGGTTTCAGTGCAAGAAGATGCTAAAGGCCCTGGCAGCCAATTAGACATAACATTTTCCCCCTTATTATCTCTCTTCTAGAGTTTATACGTTCAAATAATAATAATAAAAAAAGAGTCCATCCATGCCAAGATTTCTCTGAAACTACACCGAGGCACAGCTGTGCCATGAGCTAAATACCAAAATGCTCACAACTGTGCTACCATACTGAACTTTTAGCATGTTAGAATCTGAACATCAGGAAATAGACAAACAATGCTTCCCTGAGCGATGTAAGTTTGGCAGGGACAATAGTCAGGAAACAAAATATTTTAAAAAACTTAGATCATGTTGGTACAGTTCATCACACTGGGAACATTAAGGATGGAAAACTAACCCTTGAATGTCTTACTTGAAGGCTGGACTATTGTAATTCTTCATTATCAGGATGTCCCAGTATTGTAGCCTGCAGCTGATACAAAAAGTTGCAGTGTGACTACTCACAGGAGTTTGAACGAAAGCTAACTTCTTTTGACTGGACACATTGAAAGCCCTTCATGACCTCATAGCACCAGAAAATTGTAGCAGAGCTCTTTACTCTGAGACTGCAGGCTTGCTTTGTAGCTCCAAGAGTTACCAAAAGGAAAACTGGAGGCAATGTCTGCAGCTCTCAGGGTGCTCTTCTGTGGAACCAACTCCAAATTTGGGTTTGGGAGGCAGACACCCTTTCTTTGAAGATTAAGATTAAAACGTTTCTTTTTAAAAAATGCTATAGTTTGGACTGGATCAGTGTTTATACTTTTGCAACTTTTTTAATCCAACCAGTTGTGACAGACAAACCATAGACTGTATATAAAAGACAATGGACATCAGATGGCAACAGCATAGCGCTGAGTGCTGTTGCCATCTTGGTATTTTCAATTTGGATGTGAAAAGTGAAGGATTGCTGAAGTGAAAATCAAAAATTAGTGGATAGCCTACTTTATCCTCGTTTTTTGTCCATAAAGGGAATCACAAGTTAAAAAATGTTTTCAGTGCATTTAGTAAAAATTGAAACTGCAGAAGCTGAGGGCCTTGTATTACTTGTCACCTTTTTCCAGCCAAAGGATTCACCAACTGATTACTGATTTTAGGTTTGAGGTACAGCCCCACTCTGAGTCTGACTCTATCTGTCCCTTCCTCCTTGGAGAGAAAGAGTTGTTTTTGTAGGGGGGCTGTTATATATTTAAGATTTATAATTAGGATGACTGATGACTGGTGTGAGTTGAATATATGTAACATATTTTATGGAATTCATCTTACTGTGATGAATTCACAGAAATTTGGTGCCAATCCATCTAGGTGTTATCCTTCAGGATGCTTAGAGTAGACTATATCAACCTTAATGACAATGCATTCAATAATTTCCCATAACATTTCAGTCTGGGCTAAAGAAATGCAGCAAACATGTTTAAACATTTACTAAATAATTCAGTTTTTTATAATAAATAAGAATGTAAGTTTGCTTCTAGTTTCACTTAAGCTCAACTCTATAATAAAAGGGAGCAGAAAATTGGAAGGACTTTTCCCTTCTTTTCAATTATTTAGATCAATAATAGTGAGGAAAAGCTCTGCAGCTGAGATTGCTCTGCTAGGCCTGTTTTTTTTTTTCCTGATGATGTTTCTGATGGTACTAGACGTTACTTTTGAGAGTCAGGTCAACATGAAAAGGTTTATATCAGGTATCAATACTCTCTCATCAGAACATTGAGGAGAAAAGAGAAGCAGCACAAGGTCTCTATGTGGTATTTCCGTAGCTAAACCTTTAGAAGTGCAGTTCCTTATTTGAAGGAAACGTGTCAGCTTTAGAGTGCTTAAGGCAGCTAAGTGCCATGACCCCACAACCAACATCTATATCCCCTTCACTTAATGCTAGAAGCAGTATTAGCAGAGACTCCGTAGCTCATATACAGGTGCCAAAATGCTTTCCCTTATGAACAAGCACTTGGCAATGTTGGGGAGGAGGAACTCCCTTTTAACAGGAAGCTACCTCCAGCACAACCAAACTCAGCTGTTGTCATTATGTGTTCAAAAGAATGGATTAAAAACCAGCAAGTCCTTTTATTTAGTAGTAAATCTAAGAAAATGAATTAAGAATCGTAGCTTTACCTCCAAATTCACAAGTTTTATTAATTTTCTTTACTTCACTACCAGCATGCTGTATTTCTAAATTTAGTTCGGTCAATTAAAATAATTTATTAGACGTATAGTATGTCAGCAGTTGGAAATTGGACTAGGAAACAAGAGTGGGGTTTTTTTTCTAAATGAACCAACTAAGTGGTTTTAAAATTAAACTTTAATTTTATGTAATTATTTCACAAAGCAATTATTTATTCATATATTCAGTTATAGTTTTGACTTGCCTGAAAACCTTTTACGGTCATTTGCCCGTTTTTAAAGCTTCACAGAACAGAAAATTACACAAGGCTAAAAGTTCAAGATCACAGGCTCCGCTTCAACGAAACACTCCACTTCTGCCTTTCAACATTATTGTACTGTGTATTAATATTTTCATCATAAACCCACATTAAATCCTTATGAATAAGGCACAAATGCTGCACAAACCACCAAGAATACTCTCATACGTACACAGCGAGCCACATGGCATGTTTTACAACAGGGGTCTCAAACACGTGGCCCGGGGGCCACTTCCAGCACACGTCAACCCTCCTTGTGACCTGTGTATTGACATGAAGAAATATAATGCAATTTGGCTCTTGAAGTTACTTTTTTTGTTAGGGAGGTTTTGTTTGTTGTTCAGTGCAATGTGAAAATAAGTTCTTTGAAAAGCAAAACATGTTTTAAAATGAAGGCAATATGAGCAGAGAGTAAAAACATGTTGAGGGATTGGCTGTGTTAGTTCAGTTAGAGAGTTATTTGTAAAGAAAGCAATTTTCACTAGAAGTCAAAAACTAATGTGTTCACTTATGTCTGCATTTTATTTTGTTAAATACTAGAAAGAGAGTCTCAATTTGTTTATTTGGTAGTTCACTGAAAGGCTTCAGTTAATTAAGAGTGAGAATAAAATGCATTCATGTTTGCGGTTTTGTCTTGTTATGCAATATTTGAATTTTTTAAAAAACAAAACACTACATTTTTGCAAATATTGGTGGGTGGGGTTTTTTTTTTTTGTACTACTTGAACACTAAAGCGGCCCTCCAATGAGATGACAGTGCCAGCAGTTGCCCACAGCTCATTTAAGTTTGAGACCCCTGTTTTACAACCTTCATTTTTTCCCCCATTCATTCACCCATCTACACTTCTTGTCACACTCTCACCACACCCATTCTCCTCATTCCATCTCTTCATCTTTCTTCCTTGTTGCCTTCCCTTTCTTGTCTCCCCATTCTTCTCCATCAATCTTCCACCTCTCTCTCCACTCTCCTCACCCTGTTCAGGCATTATGCATTATTGTGCACAGACCAAAATGCCTCCCGCTCCCCCGTGATCCGCTTCACCTTAATCTTCATGAAGAAAAGAGAGGATGAACAGGATCAGGTGTGGGGAAAGGCAGCAAAGGTTTGGGGGTGGAAGAAGACAATGGAGCATAGATGAAAGAGGAGAACACGAGAGGGAAAAAAGGCACAGAGTAGAAAAGATGGGGAGGAGGAGTCGGATGGAAAGCAACTGAAAAAGCTTATAGATGGTCACTCACCAGCGCGAAACAATTTCTTGAGCAGATCATTTAAAAATCTGCCCTAACAAGATTTTAACTGCAGGAAAAACTACATGTATGAATCTGCTCCTACAGAGTTGTGTTGGCTGGCTCAATGAAAGCCTGAAAGCGAAAGAGAGTAGCTCATTAAAGAGATATGACGAAATATTCCTCTTATTTCGATTGTCTGCTTCAGCGCTTATCAGCTACCACACACACACACACACACACACACACCTCATGGGAGAGGATGTTACTTATCTCCACCTGCTGGACAGAAAGCCAATTAAAATAGTTTTCTGGAACCACTTCTGACTCTGATAGTGCCATAAAGGCTTTCAGGAAAAATAGAAAACAAGATGAATAGTTCAAAGAATCCTGGATTTGAGGCATTTCAACACATTTTGCATTATCCCTGTGGACTGCATGGTAGTCGCAGTCGTCACCGGGGAATCTGAAAAAGAGTTTAGCAACAAACATGAAGGCAGACCTTCTGCAAAGTTCTCTCTTACAGTTTTTCCCCCTGCTTGTAATACTTGGACGGGTGCATCTTTGTTGTTGTTCACAAAATTGGGGCCTTACTCTTTAAATCGAGTTTTGCCAAAGAGACCACAGAAAAGTATGAAACCAAATAGGGTCCACAGTCCTTGGTGGGATCTGCCTGCGAAGACAAAACATAACTGGCCAAGCTTTTGTCCTAACAAGCTGGCTCCATGTAGACTGACATCAACTCAACCTGTATCCATGACAACTGTCCCTAAAGTATCCAGCCTCCATGGCAACTGTCACCATAGTAACTTGAAAGAACACTTGAGGTGATGCCATGCTGACATGAGCCACAGCAGGACAACAGCTGACGCCTTTATTTCTTTACTGCCAGGATAATTAAAAAGTTCAAAAAATTCAGTGTAATGTAAGTTTTGTGGACTTTACCCTCTGTTAGAAACCTACTTAAAAAAAAAAACTAGCAACATCTCTATCATGTAGCTTCCTCTAAATTTGAACAAATGAATAATAATTGTATCTAAGACACAAGAATATGCTGAACTGGACAATCAACAAATTTTTCTCCTCGTGTTAAAAGTATTAATCGTGCAAAGGGACAGTCTTGGACTCGTGAACTGTGCGTGCATTTCCAAGCAAATCTGCTAGGGACTAATGTGATATGTGAGCGTTTGCATTGTGATATATTTTAACAATAAATTTACTAAAAACAATTGTGTTACACTGAGTTAAAAATAAAAAGAAATGGATTAACATCACTTGTGTAAGTTGGCTCATAAATGACTGCAGTCATCCTCTGATAATAGGATTATCATTTTGATTTGCTGTAGCAGAGAATATCTCCATTGTGTCTCTGTCACAATTTGTTTATTATTTCTCACAGGAGGACCCAGTATGCAGACAACAGGAAACAGCAGATGGATGGGGAAAAACACAAAACAAACCAAGGAACTTTAAAAGGACTTAACAATAAAGGTGCTGTGCAGCGAGAGAAGAAAGCCCACTAAACTAATACGATACAAAAATCAAACAGGAACGATCCAAAAAAAGGCAGGAGGCAGCAGAAGAAAACCAACAACATGAGGGAGAGCAACAGGTGAACTCAGACACTAATGAGAGTGGGGAAAAGAACAACGGCAGGAAGTAAAAATGGGAAAAAGGAGCTAACCTTCAAAATAAAAAAAGCAAGTAACCTGAAAGGCAGACTGAGAATAAACTCACACAGACCAAAAGACAGAAGAAGATTGGGAAAAAAAAACTTGAGAAAGCACAAAGAAAGAATAGCAAAGGATTTATAAAAGAAACCACAGATCATTAAAAAACCTGACAGTCCCACTAACTGGTGTCATACAGGCAGGTAAGAGATACTATGCTGAAGACTAGAGAGGCATGCTACAAAGGAAATTCAACATAGCAGGACTTCTTTGCGTTAGCTGGCTCGTCAAAACCTTAAAACTCCTTCAGAGAAGCCAGGCATGATCAGCTTTCTTTGTTAGCTTGGATTTTTCCGCTTCAAGCTCGGGGTACTCTCACATAAAACGAGGCGTTTGATGTGATTTGACTCTTCTTCTGCACAAAATGGATCAATTGAACTACGCCTACTCTAATCAGAGACGTTATCAGAGGGACTGCTGATAGAGATTTATAAAGATTATGAAAAATCTAACAGTCAAATGCAACACTGGTGCTGAAAATAAGTCACGAGAGTAATGGTGCAGATGACTCTTTATGTTGTGAATTTATGATCAGTTGATCGGAAAACCAAATTTAATTGTCTTAAGCTGTGTTTCTTTTACTGCTCGCTGCACTCTTGGTGCTCTCAGTGTGATTGCTGCACATTTGAGCTTTGTCACTTTAAACCAGGGGTAGGCAACCTTTCTGATGACGAGTGCCATTTAAAATTTCCTCAGAAGTCAGTGTGCCATATGACTGCATTAGCAATAAATTTAATAACGCTCTATATAGAACCACTTTATAGAATTATATTTGTTTGCAGATGTTGGCAGCTATCAGCGAATAGTTATCAGCTATATTGAAAGAAAAAAAGACACTTTTTATCCATAACAAGAACTCCATAACAGCAAATGAACTGTACAACAGAAAATACAAATGCTATTTATGGTCTCCTCACAACAATGATAAGAAAAATAAACTGGGCCAATATGGCATGTTTGTTAATACAGAGACACACATGTTAATGTGACCTCTGGTCTCCCACTCAGAGACACGGGTCTCCGAGTGTCCAGCATTCAGACGGCTACCTGAGGACACTCATGTGAGAGAAAATCTGCTCACACAGATATGTAGAGCCAAATACTCTCAATAAGGCCTCTGCAATGTTCTGAAGACAGTTAAACTTGTCAGGTAGTGATGTCCAGCAGGTGAAAATGCAGCTCCATGAACACGCACATCTGTGGATTCCAGCTGCTTCGATGTCGCATTAACTGGCATTAACTCAGCCAGTTAATGCGAGACAAATTAGCTGCTCATTAAAGATTTCTGGTTTGATCAGAAAATAAAACATTGGTCCATACACCTGAAAGTCCCAAAAATGCATTGTGTCTCGAGTCTACGGATGTATCCGTGTATTTCCGTGGTGCTGATGCTGTGATGAGCGGAAAGCTCCTGAAGCTTTTGAAGTGTCGGAATGTGGAAAGCTGACAACGTCCCTCTTACCAGTAGGCTAAGTTATTTTTAGCCAATTACAAGTTGAATCTGGTAGTTGAGGTTGTTAGCTAAGATACTGTCATTAAGAAGAGGCACAACTAATGTGTCTATGCGAGCTGATTTGCGATGTGCACTGCTGGCCCGGCCATTTATTTTTTGATGCACCTTCTCAGATTAATTCACTGCATGTCGTGCCCAAGGCTGGACTGGGACAAAAAAACGGCCCGGGCATTTTGACTAAAGACCGGCCCACCAGGTATTAAAGCCATAAAGCCTTTGAATGAAAACAAACGCTGTTGTGACAGTGATGTACACTGTCTTGTTGGTATATGTATGATTTCTATTCATTTTACGTCAGATAAAAACTTTGGTTGTAAGCTTCAGATAATTATTTAATAACAGCCAGACATTTTAAATCAGAATAAGAAAGTATTTCTTTGTGCCCCCCTTTCCCTGTTAATGCCCTACCTGGCCCCCCTGGCAAAACTTTGCTAGACCCGCCCCTGCACAGTTACCAGCTGTCAGCTACTTAGAAAAGGATCCTGGTGTTATTTCTCTCAGAAACAGTTCATAACTTCCCTTCAATTCATTCATGTCACCTAAAAGGTAAACCTGTTTCTCCATCACCTGTTCAGCTCTGATGATTCAGTAAGGGCATCTCCTGGTTTCATCTTCATGTTTCCCTCTCACCAGATATACAAACCACCATCATGACCAGCAGCTTTTACAGCTGTGGCTCCAGCAAACATCAGCTGATACTAGAAATTAATATTAAATAAATTCTAACAACAGCTGATCAAGCTTAAACGTGCTGCTGCTGTTTAGCGCGACATCCGGCGGTTTCCTCTTTCTGGCGCAAAGTGGGCGATAAACAAACAAGAGAGAAAAGCCGATCAGCTGATCATTGATCAGTTTTATGATTGAAGTAGAAACAGGAGAGAATGACAGGAGAAGAAGATGCAGCTGTGCAGCGTAACGACAGAATAAATCCAGCGTTCTTTTCATTCTAGCTAAAGTACGGGACAAACTGTGTTCCTTCTCAGCTCAACACGAAACACGTAATAATTTCTCTGAATGCGGGACGATTCCGTTTGTACAGGACGGTTGGCAACTCTACTAACTAACCTTATGGATAAAATAAAGTTCACTATCAGTAAAATCATAGCACCCACCCAGCTGTATAGAAACTCCGTCATGCTAGCTAGCACGCAGTACGAATTATTGTAACTGACTGTAAAAAGTCAGCACAACGAAAATAAACTCCACCTAAACTTGGTTTATATCTGACCCAGATAGACTGCAGGTCATAACTTCTTACCTGAAGTTCAGTTCACCTGACACTCGGACCGAAGGCCGCCTCGGGTCTCTGCTCCTCCTGCCTCCCCTCTTCCTCATCCACCTGCTGGCCTCCACCACTTGTTAATTTTACTGAATCTGTGGAAGCTCCGCATAGCCACCACCAAACAACTGAGTTATTTTTACAAACCGGCCAGCATCTGGCCAATCCACCACCTTTCATTGTTTATACCGTTAAAAAAAATGCCCGATGGCCAGTCCAGCTATGGTCGTGCGTGCCATCAGTTAACCCTTCACGTGCCAACGGTGGCACGCGTGCCTAGGGTTGCCGACCCCTGCTTTAAACTATATAACTTAAACAATACAGGTGGCTAGTGTGTTCCCTTCTGGCACTTCCATAGTCTAAATCACTCTGTGTTGTTGCCAGATAAATGTGAAATAAATTTTACTGACTGAATATTCTTGGTGATAAACAGCCTACAAATGTAACTGATCGATTTATGAGCTGCAATTCAAACAAGTGTAAAAGAGACTTAGCAGTACTAGAATCAAGCACCACCAGCTCAACACATGCAGCGTTTGTGCTGCTGTAACTTTTTAGCTGAGCTAAACAAGTTGCACATATAAAATGTATTACTTCAGAAAAAAAATGTATATGACACCTAAAGTGTGCTACAAATAAAATACTCAGTGAAACCATGGCAGATCGGGCCAATTTTAGACCAAAACTGAACATAACATGCACCGGACCAGGTCACGTGTTAAACACAATCACCATGGTGATCAAACCTGGTGCAAGAACTACCTTCATAACACAGAAAATATGGACTTAAGGCTCATAGCATTAATCTAAAACAGGCACAAATATTTCTATTACTATTATATATGTAATTTAAGCTTTTTACAATGCATAAAAAAGTCCCTCAAATGTGTATGGAATAAACATTAACAGCTAGCATACAGAAAACATCATGCAGTTTGATCATCTTTTGAGCTGCTTGAGTTATCTTACCATCTACGGATAATTATGCCTTTTGAATAACTGCTCTTTTCTCCTTTGTGGATTAGCAGGGAAATTACCCTTAATACCTGGGCTGATTTGATGTGAGGTCAGAAGTGATTTCATTTTATAAATCAATACTAATTACTTTGTGATCAGCTCATTCACAGAAACTTGGCAGTCTCTTAAGACGGGCAGCAGTGACTGTTTCCATTAACTGACAGTCGTAGTGATGAAGTCTACATGTGACAAGTGAATGAAAATATCACGTCTGCATGAATTATCAATGTATTGCTTGTCCCTAAGGGAGAAAGACTGGGAGGATGAGTCTCACACACATGCACACACACACACAAGCACACATACACATGGGGTATCAGTCTATCCAGCTGTCATTTGCAGCTGTCAATACCAAACTTTTTCTCAGGGGACACATATTCAGGTGATTTATATCTTTGCGTAAAGAATATGGCCTATAAAATTATACAGATAATGCACTGGGCACCGTAACGTGATTTAGCCTCCACTCTAATATTACTTATCTTATGCTCCATTGCAAAGACTTGAGAAGGCTTTTACACCACAGCAGAGCCAATACTGCCGGAGTATAAATTTCAGCTGAATAATCAGCTGAGATCCATTTTATTCTTACTGCAAACCGCCCTCAGGTGCCAAACAAGTGCTTTAAAGTACAGTGCAGTGGGTAAGTACAAAGCCTACCTCCGCACTTATTTTTTTCTCTGTGTCCATATTCATTGAGGTAGATTGAGAGCTAATCAATTCTCAGTGGGCTCTAAAAGGCCAAGACTCAGGCTACAGCCCTCTGCTCAAAGTAATATCATGCTCTGTCTTCTAGCCCTGCCCACTCCACCTCCTCACATCCGCATAGACTTACTCCAGGTTTCATGTGGCTGTTGGCTTTTTTATCTAAAATAAAATTAAAAATAAAACAGTCTGCTGGGTGTTTGAATTGCACTACAAGTGCAGGAGGAAATGAAGAAATCAACATCACTGGAGCTCTTTTTACAAGCTTCAGCTGAAAAACGCTGTATACAGTATGCCGCTATCACTACCACACTTACAGGCTCTTATCCCTACTTGTGGGCTAGCACTCAGACAGTGCACTCAGACATTTACTGAGGACCTGATAAACTGCTGCTGAAACCAGAACTGACTTGGTATGAAGCATTTAAAGTGTTGCTCAAATGATGTGAAGTGAGATCAGACTCGTGCAGGAGTTGGATAAAATTACATTTGACCTTTTTTTTGAATGTTTGGGAATGCCAAACACAAAACCAGTTCAAGGGTTTCCCTGTAAAGTTGCTGAAAGACAATCTTTTACAACTCTGGGTGTTAAAGAGTTTCCACATATATTTTCAACCCTGCCTCCCAAATATTGCATAAAAAATGAATGCCAAATTAGATTGCACAGTGTTAAAGCCTCATACGTTGTAAGATGTTGTAAAATATGTTGGACACTTTGCATTTTATGCCATATGAGGCTCAGAAAGTATTTTTCTCATGATAATGTCTGTAGATTCACAACTTCTAGCAGTTATTGAATGTAATTTAAAGGATTCTTGACACAAAAAATGAATGACAAATCTATGAGAATTTATCCAATTTCATTTGAGCAAATGAAAAAAACGGTACTCTGTTTAACAATAGCTACAATTCCTCATCTGTGAGTGCACTACTGTTGCTAAACCCTCAAATTAAAATTGACAGTCTGCACTTTAAGCCAGTGTTCATAATATACCTTATCCTGAAACATTATGATAAAAAAAAAAAAAGCTAAAAGAAAGAACAATGTCCAAAAATATGCAAATATAATTCTACTGCACGTCCCACATGTCTGGTTCTAGAAAAATCCTTCTGGTTGGCTTGTTTGTTTCACACTGTGACAAAGATTATTAACACAACCTCACATTAGTTTGACAAAAAAAGAGCTGATTTTGAGAAAAACAAAGAGTGAACTGAGAGGCAGAGAAAACAGAGGGGGCTGCAACAAAAAATATATAAATAAATGAACGTCTGAGTGACAGCTGCAGCCTCCACATTGCTTTTAAACAACAAAACATTGGCCTCCAATTTCCATTTCTCTCTCTGCAGCAAAGCATGTGGTAGCTTTGCCATTAAAAAGACATGCACACACACACACACACTCAGAATGTCCATTAATTTTTAAGTTGTCAGCAGCGTCTGAGCTTCAGTTTGGCCACTCAACTCCTTGAGCTAGTCAACTCCCTACACAGCACTGTTGGAGCTTTACTACCTGCTAAAGGCAATCTAATGATATCAGAGAGAGAATAGACTGAAAATGTATACATGTATGTGTCCGCATGTAGTACAGTGGAGAGGAGAGTTGACTTGAGGTTGAGAAGAAGAGCGAACACAAGCAATACAGCAGTAAAACATGAGACAGACTCTACTGATTGATTAAACAATGGCTGCTCATTAGAGAGAAACTAGCCTGTGGGAAGAAGGGAAACGTGTGTGTGTGTGTGTGTGTGTGTGTGTGTGTGTGTGTGTGTGTGTGTGTGTGTGTGTGTGTGTGTGTGTATGTGTTTGTTCGGGGTTGCTGAATGGCCCGCAGCTGAAAGAAAGATAAAGACTGCTGGTGGATAGAGATATAAACTCACACACACACACATGCCAATGCATGCATACACACACACACACACACACACACACACACACACACACACACACACACACACACACACACACACACACGGACATGGATGAGACTGGAGCTTTGGACCAGCTGCTATATATAGTGCATGGGCGAATCTAGGATAACGCATTACTGTTCTCTAGCTGCCATGCAGAGACACACACACACACACACACACACACACACACACACACACACTCAAAGATGCACACAATCTAAACCGGGTTGACTGTGAAACCAGTGGCTCTGTATGAGAAGAACTTGACATACCATTATTTTGACACACTTCACAACACACACATACACACACAGAATAAGGCATACAGAACACTTTAAACAAACAAATACACACACATCAACACTCAATCAATCAATACTCAATATGCACTGCCTTACATTTAAATGGTCATATGAAAACACACAGCTTCCACCCTTGGAAAAAGCGCACTTATTAGTGTAGACAGTTTTTCAGGCACAGAAGACTTGTGTGTTCATCTTCTGATATCTGTCAGCCATTGTTTGTCTGCTACAGCACAACCCAAGGAACCTCCAGCTGCTGCACTCAGGTTTCAAATTCTATAATTGCAAGAACACACTGCTTGGCAATACTGTAAGATGAGGCCGGGTTGTAAGCCTGCACTTAACACATTTAATGACGCATGTGATTGTTGTTTGCACGAGTCATATCAACTTTGCACTCGTCACCCCTACTCGAGAGATTTTGGGAAACAAATTTATTTTAATCCAGACTTGATCTGTTCCAGAGGTAAGTAAACTCATTTAAAAATCATATATTAACTTATAATTTAACTATAATAAAAATTAAGCAGTGGAGCCTTTTTCACAGTTACACAGCATTTTTCCTTTATTTGTTCGCATAGGATTAATAGTTGTCACTTATTTATCAATTTTACACTGTTTTTTTATTTACCTTCCCACAAGGCTAAAACCTTTCATGGGCTTCATGTCACAGAAAAAACACAAACACTGTGGTTTTGTACTCTTGTTGTGATTTAGTGACATCGAATAAACATTTGAACATTCATTCAAAAAGTTCTTTCAGTTCAACTTGCATGTTGTCACTGCAATATTGTCACTACCCACCATCCAGCTCTCTTTTTGACACACACACACACACACACACACACACACACACACGTTTTCATGTCTTAGTGAGGACATCTCATTGACATAATGCTTTCCCTAGCCACTTACCCTAACCATCAAAAATGAATGCCTAACCCTCAGCCTAAACCTAACCATAACCTAATTGTAACCTTGACCCAAAAACTCATTTTGAGCCTCAAAAATGCCTTCAAACTTATGGGGACGGGCATTTTGTCCCGATAAGTGACTACTGTCCTCACAAAGATGTCTAAATTTGTACACACACACACACACACACACACACACACACACACACACACACACACACACACACACACACACACACCTCTTACCCGTTTGGTGAAGTCCATGGCTTTGAGGATGGAAAGGTTGAGCGTTTCCAGAGAAGCCAGAACTCCCTCATAATCTCCCATGTGCTTAGCAAAGTAGTCTGTTTTACACACACACACACACACACACACATAAATGCACACACAGCTTGTAGAGTCATAAAATAGTTTGCAGTGGTTAGCCCAAAGTAGCTGATTTAATATCCTATATTTAAAAAAATATTTTGCATTTCAACAGGCAAGTATTTTTAATAATGGATAAGAGAGGAAATGAGGGCAGTGGCAGGGAAGTAAGTGCGTGCATGTGTGTGTGTGTGTGTGTGTGAGTGTGTGTCAGCAGTCTACTTACCGCAGAGTTCCTTAGTGTCAACATTACTATCACAACATAGCAAAGGAGCAGAAGAAGGAAAGAAAGGAAAGGGAGATAGGAAGAAAGGAAAAGAATGGAGAAGAGCAGGGTCAGAAACAGAGGAAAGTTGTTTTGCATGCAGTCACACATACAAAAAGAGCTTGGCAAGCAGAGAGTGATTTAACAAGACTGTGGCAGGAGTCTGAATCAATCCACCGCCATCATTCACGCTCCGTTCGCTGCGTGGGGACTCATTTGGCAATGAATTCTTCACTGCTTCAAAGAAAACTTTCGCTATTGACTGACCAGGAGAGAAAAGAGAACACGGGAGGAGAAGTGGAGTGGGACAGGAAAAGGATGGAAGAAAGCTGGAAATGAAGGAAGAAGGACGATCCATCCAAAAGATGGATGAGATGCAAGTGTTGAAGGATGAACTGTGGCTTAGTTGAGGAGATAGGCAGAAACACTCCATCTGTCCATCTCTTCGTTGTGATAATAAATCACTGCTCAGTAAGTCCACAAACATAATGAGAAACGAAGTGTTAAAAACAGTCAAAAAAAATTTAATTTGAATATTTAAAACAGCATACGTTCTGTTGATCCTTGTTCAGCAGCCTCATTTAATAGGCTCTGCTTTATTTTATTAAGTATTTGCACAGTATTTCTGCCAGGATGAATCCTGATCCTTCGCTGTGACAGATGGGCTTTAATAATGGCAACCAAAAATCTGGTTTTAACCAACAATAAATGCATTTTCATGTTTGCGCACAGCATATGCAGCTTAAACAGAATTTAGGGATGTCTGTGTACTGAGTGTTATAAAGTTGTTCCAACATTTTTGCTGGTTAAAATGAAACGATAGATTGTTTACTATCCAAATGCTAGTTCCAGATGCAAGAGAGTAAACCAGTAATTATGTTGTTCTCCGCAAGTGATGCAGCCGCCTATTGAGTTAGTAATGAACTTGAGATTCCACCTTATTAAGTGCCAGTTTGTTTTTAGATTTTACAACATCCACTGAAGACGTGAAGACAATGAAACACGCTGATACGAGGCTGTGCATAATAAAGGTTAACTCCATCAGCTGTACAAGTTCAGTTTTATTAAGAGGTCTAATAGTTTAAAACCTGTATCAAAAGGTTTTTAGGACATCTGCACCAACTTTGCCTATTCCCTTTTAGAGATGTTTAGGGGATATTGGCCTATAAAAGACTTGTTAGTACTTATTTTAACCGAACATTAACATGCAGAAAATTATGCTTTTGGTCATTTCGATTTGTCATGACACTGTTTGTCAAGCAGAGCTTCCTCCAGTTTCCAATACGTGACTAAGTAACTTCCTAGTTTGTGAAGTAAATTGCTGAAAATAGAATGAAAACAAAGAAAAATACTAAATTTAATACAGCATGCTTTGTGTTTGAGACCATCCAAAATGTTTGTAAAACGCACTATAATTCTGTTACTTAGCGCTAATTAAAAGTAGTCATCCAATCTTAGCTGATAAATTAAGACTCCACTTACTCTTTTCCAAATTTGGTAACATCTGACACCAAATAAACAGCATGGTGGTGGCTGAAACAGTAAAGCTTTGATTATACTCTGCTGTGGACACGGACCACGATAGTGGAGTAGTTATTACTGTTATACTTCTTTGAAGGGTGATTGAAGTCCCCGGCTTGGGGCACATGTGCAGTTGGTGCACCAAAAATTGGCAGGATGTCCACCCTCGCACTCACCATCTGATGATGAAACTGTACTGCATGTGCGTAAAGGCAGATAAATAGAAATATGTTTTTGTTATAATGATCAGAGTAACTCCAGATTTCTTCAAGTGCTTTTGAACAAACCGAATAACTCAATTACTCTGATGCGCAGGTGAGTGTCTCCCTGCATTTTGTGCAATTATGTTCTAAAAAAAGACCGCAGGAGTTTTCGGTCTGCCTCGTCAGTTCACGGGGAAAAAGCATGTGAAACTGACTGAGACTTGTGCAGGGAAGATTTGAAGCCTGAAAGGGCAGGAGAAGGGGAATGAGTGACAGATGGAGAGGATGAAGAGGGAGAGCGTTGATGAGTTGAGTGATAGAAGGATGAAAGCTTGAAGAGCATGACAGAAAGCTCAGAAAACAGCCTGATAGTGAAGAAGGATGAAGAGAAATGGGAAGAGACCAAAAGAGTGGCAGAGGAAGACGAACGGCTGGAGGCAGAACAACGCTCAGTCTCTCCTTTGCATCCATCAACATCTTGCTTCACGCAGGAAATGCTTATAGAGTTTCTCCTTTTATTCGGACCAATCAATAACCCTATCTGCTGTCACATGATGATGCTAAGGCCTGGCATGCAACCACCAAATCTACTTAACCCTAATGAGTAGAGCATTTTCTGAGTGCATTCTCTGCAGAAAGTAAGATTGATAAAGTGAGCCCATATCCAAGTGGCAATGTCACTGACGTCAAAGAGACGGTGGGCTGTTGCTTGGACCACTTATTGCGCTGATGTAAAAAACCTGAGCCAGGGTGGAGGATTTATATATTAAACCTAATTCAATTCTACAAAAACGATAAAGGTCAGCTTTTGTTCTGCCTGGTTTCATTTTATTTGAGGGCCTGCAGGATTGGGAGGTTGTGTAAATTAACAGAGCTAGACTTCTGATTACTCAGATCCCACTGTGTCAGCATGCTTCTTCTGAGCTGACTGGCTGATTATGAAGGGTCAATAAATTGATTCAATGAGAATCAAAATAAAACATCTTGGGAGTTGCTGTAAAGAGGTTAATGTCTAGAGGAGAGAGAGGAATAGAAGGGCAAAGATGTAAAAACAGGTAACAATGACTTTCCTCTGTTTTTATACTTCTTTCATCATTTTCTCGCTCGCTGCTTCCCCTTCATGTCTGCTCCTGTTTCTTTTTCTCTTTTATTATTTTGGCATTTTTATATTTAAAAGTGTCATTTAATGCAAAGGGCTCTGGTCCAAAAGGGTCTGCATAAAAGGAGCTTTCAAAGGTGGATGTGACATTTCCTCACTGCAGGGTAAATTATATACATCCTACCTAAGCATGCACACACAGCCACATATGCAGACATAAGAAAAAGCAGAACTGATGTGGTGCAGCAGGAAGGCACTCGCGTGCATCTCATGGACTTTCATAATTGATGGCGCGGTGGGATCAAAAACAAAAAACATGGCCAAGTGAGCACGAAAACACGCACACACATGTAAATTTACTGTATTCATTTTTATTTCATGCCGCTATGGATGCACGGTGCATGCTGCAGGCAAACACGCACACGGACAGGCGTGCAGTAATGGTGCTGACCTGGTGTTATCAGAGTCAATGGTGTGAAATAGCTTCTCCAGCTCCTCTTCATTCAGCGTGCCGTCTGAGAAGAATGCTTGGAACTCATCCAAAGACAGCTTCCCGTCATCTGCAGGAAGTACGACACCATCAAAGCTATGAGGACATTTATTTGTAATTACAAAAACAGTGTTAAATAATATTAAGAGGACGTGTCAGATTAAATAAGCATATAAACTGCAGTCTGTCTGCTGCTTCTAAAGAGGATGAAAGGAGATAAAGTGACATTACAGGTCATTACTGCAACCTGCTACAGCTCTGAACTACAATACTGCATAATAATACCTTCATCCCACCTAATCTCTTTTATAACCAACATTTGTTCCTGATGGCATCTGGAGAGTTTAAATAGTTCCAAGTTATACGGATTAAATTTTAGTGACATTGTTTTTTTTGTCCTGGGTTTGACATGTTGCAGCACTGGGGATGACGGGGGTTAGCCAGTCGCTTGACTGAGAGGATACTTTGGTCCAGAGTGAAAAATCCCAGCTTATTACTTACCCTGAGGTTAATTTGTCCTGATTAAGTGGATGCTGGGGGATTTTTCTTTAGTGCATTGAAGTGAATAGGGTTTTCCTTTTTATATAAATCTGCACCACCGTTAATATAAATATCATCCCCCAGTGTCTTAGCATGACATTTAACTTTTGATTGTTTTCAGTCTTGCCGTTGCTCTTATTCATAAAGCAAAAGAGCCTAAAAGCCACCATCTGTAAATTCTGACTCAGAGCTTATCTCTGTGACAATAAGCTGAAGCTGGTGGAGATGGTTTTTGTTCAGCTGATAACCATCTCCAAAATCAAACCACTGTTCTCCTCTGCTGACCTGGAGATAGTCATTCAGTCGTTTTTTTCAGTACTTCAGCCCCAGTCAAACTCTTCATCAGAACTTTAACTTGTACTCAAAACAGTCAAAAACAGTCCTGTGTCTGCCATTTGAAAAATGAAATCACTGCTTGATAATTACTCTGATATTGTTAACCCAACAGTATCAGCTACCTGTGAATCAACAGCAGTTTAATACCAGTTTGCTTTGCCGTTCTGACATCCACGTTCATACATCCTTGGCATGATGACTGCCTTCAGTCCTTTCCCAAGCTGCTGTAAAATCAATCCAGCATGCACTTCAGTCTGCTAAAAACCTTCAGATGAATCCTTGCTGTCTGTCTGTGTTGCACTTTGGTAAGCACACAATGGCGATTATGTTTCAAAACCCCAAGGCCTTTTGGGGCTGCACTGATAACCAAAGCACTCAACAATACTGGATTTTTAGCCTTCTTATATAACATCCAATAAAACAAAGTCTAGAAGAAAAAATATGGATAACTTGTGACTCCTGGTCTTTGTAATATTCTGACTAGATATAATATTGAAGGATTTAATTTTCTATCCACAAAAAGTGGCACAGTTTTGTAACCATTTATCCCCAGGTAAGCCTATAGCATCGATTGTTAGCAAAAGAAATAGCTTCATATTCAGTTTTGCAAAGATTTGTTAAAAAAATTGACAGGAGCATGACTAAGGATGCTCAAGATTTCTGAATTTTCAATGAATCCATCCATTTATCCATCCATCCTCTGCCCCAAGGCATCCTCCTGGTTGCACAATTACCTATGAGGCATCCATTTCTGCCACTTTTAGCCTCACCACTTGGTATTATTAGCATGTAATCTACTGTTTGTACAGTAGATTAGATGCTACTGTACAAACAAGAATAGCATAAAAAGCAACGGACTGCTACAGTCATCAAAAAGTTCTGTGTGGGAACGTTTCAAAAATGAAATAAAACTTTGATCCAGCGCAACTTAGTAAAATTAGCTGTAAGCATTGTTTCAACCAGCAGTTGAAATTTGTTTTAGTTAGTAGGAAGTGGTTATTCATGGTATTGGCTCTATCCTGTCTTTGCTTGCTAGTCCTGTATTCCTGACTGTCTCACCACATGATGCATCGCTATATCAAATATTAATTCCCTTGCCCTCTAAGTGTGTTTGTCCTTGAGTGTGGCTGACTGGATACAGCAGGTTGAGCCATGGGACCACTGCGGAGTACTGGGAAAGCTCAGGGACAGGAGGACTGCAGCCTTATAAAGGCTTGAATTCAAATGTGCTGCTCTTGGCTCTTAAGCCTGCCTCATAATTCCCCTTTGCTATTTCTCAGTTTCATGATTAGGGAAGTATGTGTTTATGAATTTCTTATTTTAAATCAAGATGCATCTATTTTTTATTCCCTACTTCATTCTTCTGCTGCTACTTTTTGTTTGGTTTCTTTTTTTGGCCCTCTTCCACTCCGGCACAGTCAGTTGCACTCTCTGTTAGTCTGTTTTGAGAACCATATGCAGTATTTTTTTCTGAGTGGTGGTCAAAACTCGAGCCTGTTTCAAACTGTCAAAAAACTTGCAGGAACTCTGCAGCCACTTACACTCTTTCTGGCCCATCTCATGCCTTCTTATGCTTTTCTCCCCATTAAGTGTCTCCATATCTTTCAGCCTTCCTTTTTTCCAGATCCTTGTTAGAGCAACAAAGTAGCCGTTGCCTCTCAGATGTTCTTCCATGTCGATTTCTGCTGCACAAAATGATTGTGACTCAGAAACGCCTTCACAAATAGCCTTCTTTTGGTGACGCTTGGCATAACCTTTCCATGACAGAAGGCGTGTTTGTTTGAGGCGAACTTCTAAAATGCCACTTCTTGTGTTCATAGTCCCACTCTCCCTGTCCACCAGGGCTCAACTGTGAATTTAGACTCTGTGGTCATGACTATTTCTAACCTGGCCTTCTCTGGTGCAGCAGAGAAGCAGCACAGAAAGCACTGGTGTTTAATTCAGCAGTGACCCAATTTACAGCCAGCTAGCCCACTTAGGAATTCTCCAGTAACACACCGCTCAAGCAAAGCAGATAGTGTGCTAACCCTATTTTCAAAAGCATGAAATACTCCCAAATTACACAGCTAACAAAAAAGCCTACAGCTTCTCTGATTCCTGGCTTATACTGTACCACTGTTAAAGACTCAGATGTGCCTTTTTTGTGTGTTTCACAATAGTCTCTCACACATGTAACCACTTCCTTGGTCTCCATTGAGAGTTTAATTTTTTGTATTCCACTAACAGGAAAGTCAAGCACCACAGTCAGCTGCTAAACAGCATCCATGGATCATTTTAGCTGACTCTTGATGCTGCAGTTCACCCAGCAAACCCCACTATAAATAATGTACAACAACCCTGACATCCACTCGCCTCCAAATCAAGGCAGTCAGCAGCAGACGGATTGATGCAACAGCCAACAGCATTCTGTCTCAACTGCAGATTGGCACAATTTGATGAAATTGCCCATATTTTACGTCCCTAAAATGGTCAACAGAGAGAAATCATCCTGATGCAAAGGAAATTACCCAGACTCAGAAAAGTATTCTAAAACAGCAGGGAGGAGATAAGGCAAAGGCTAGACATCACTGCGAAGGTTTGAGTAATTTTTGGTTGTGAAATAAATTGTTTTATTTCACATCTACACAAACACACGGACACACACACACACACACACACACACACACACACACACACACACACACACACACACACACACACACACACACACACACAAACAAACACACAGTGTGAATGTGCTCTTAAAACTCCCTCAAGACATTTACTTTTATTACAGGGGGAGAAAGGCCAGAAAAATAAATGTCTGTCATCTTTATAGAGTTCTTAAAGTGCATGAGCTGCAAAATACAGTTCGTTAGTTTTCTGTGTAGCTTGAAGTTTTCCTTTTTTCTTTAGCTTTTATTAGGTCAGTTACATCACTCATTTACATTTTGCTGGAAAATGGGAAATAGATCCTGTGATTCACTGAAGCATGTGCAAGCACACATGGAAATACAGTATGTAGTATAATTTGAAAGTTGATATTTTTGAATGACCACCTTAATTCTTAAACATCTTTAATTTACTTTGTTCTCCAGTACTGCTTCAATAATTTGCAAACTGGTCTCTGGGGTGGCCAATCCATGACTGATGGTGTTCTACTGTTTGTTTCTTTATATCCAGGTATTCCTTTACTGCATTGCTGTGTTTGAGATCATTGACACACTGAAAAATTAAGCATCAGATCCTTTCCAGATGGCACTGTATGGTGGATTAAAATCAGACAATATTGCCTTCATAATAATGAAATCCATCTGTTTTCGGATAATGTTTTTTTAAAAAAGAAAATTACAATTGTTTTCTTCTTCTTACATGCCTTTTTATGCTTTAGTGGCTTAACAAACATACAAGGATTGGACTGTAAGTGAGTAAAAAAGCCAACATCCAAAGGAAAACTTTGAAGTGGCTTCAGAAAGCAAACAGTGGTCTTATTGGATAAGACCACTTTTAAAAGAATACAAGAAATTCTGGCTCCTTGGAAGCAAAATACAAAGAAATGACGGGTAGCTCGAGACCTTTATCCACTTTATGTCCTTTCCTAGTTCGGAATTTCATATTCTCAGAAAGATTTTTCCACTACTGGAACAAACTTACTCAAGTATTCCCCGTTGGTCAACATTTGGATAGGGAGGACATAATTTGACAACTCTATTGGACATTCAAGACCATTACTGAAGGATGTTTCTTCCAGGTTCTCATAATATATAACATATAGTGACATCATATTTACTTTTGTAGAACATCCACCAGGATAAACAAGCTTGCCTTTATAGTCCAAGAACGTTCCTGGTCATTGTGGTGGCATCATCTTTCTGGGTGTTTCAGCAACAATTTGAAGATAGGTCTTACAAGATATCTTGGCTGAAGACTCAAAAACCTTGCCATATAATAACAATGCAAATTTTAAGAGACTTTAAAGTGAATGTTTCATTTTGGTTATTTTATGGTCATGTTGCAATCCTGAGTAGATAACTTCCGGGATGGACGGGTCCTAAGATCTCATTATTCAAGCTGCACAGACTTGTGTTTGGGAGTGAAATTTCGATATGTTAATTAAGTACCAAGGTCCTGTACATTAGCAATACAGGATGTTGTGTTAGTGCAAAATTAATTAAAAAAGGCTTCAAACTGCATTCAAAAAACACTCAAGGGAATATGGCAAACATTGTCTAAGCTGCAGTGGGTGGTTTTATATGTAGGTGGACTCAACTTTCCCTGGGAAGTGTGTGTAGGTATACACAAACAAATGTAAATGAGGAAAACAGTGCCTAGTGTAGAAATACTGCAAGTCCAGCACCAATATAAAATACACATCAACACACAAGTTTCTTGGGGGCAATTAATGAATGAACACACTAATTGGCAAAAGGCCTAAGACTCTAGAAATACTAGCCAGAGCAAACTTAATTCTTGGAGCAAATTCACAGCAATAACATAACGATGCTTGAAGGTGTAGCCAATATCTCCAGTAACATTAGAATCATAGCTTTTGAATAAAATCAGATGCTCATCTACAGATTAATAGTTATAAAATATTTTGTCTGAAAATTGTTTCACATACACAGAAACAGGATGTTTAAAATCCCAATATCATATTTTTAATCCAGACAATTATTTTTAGGTGTAGATTTTGAACTGGGCATATTTTCCTCATGGCTCTCCCAGTATTTGCTATAAACTGAAGTGATCTTCATAACCATTAACAGTTGTACTAATGGTCAAGGCCAAATTAAAGGTAATTTGTTCACAACATTAAATACAATCAACAATCAACAGCAAATAATGAAGACATACGAGAGGGTGAGGAGAAACAGAAGTGCAGTTATTGATTGCAATGACCAAAAGCAGTGCTCTGATTGTTTTTTCCCCTAACCTTCAAATTCACTTTCTCTGTCTCTGAGTGGTATTTCGGCACAGAGTGCATCTTGTACAGGTGGAAGGAACAAACAGGGGAGAAGCTCTGATGAAGTAAAGCAAAGTGAGTTATTTGTAGTTCGATGGAAAATATGTCTTCAGTAGGATTTGTTAGAAACACATCCATTAACACCCAAAACTAAATGCATGACAAATATGGAGTAACGCTGAGTAAATGTTAATCATTTTTAACTAACTTATCGCTCTCCAGTAAATTAACATCAAAAGATGTTCATAAGTTTTAAGCATAATCACTGCTTCAGATCACTTTAAATGTTAAATAATAAGTGTGATCTCTGAAAAGAGATGACTCACGTACCTGAATGACTAAAGGCCGACATCAATTACAGTGAAGACATTGTAATAATACACATGCTGCTAAAGCTCCTTTTCCCCACTTGCCTGTATTGATGAAGGATATACAGGCAGATATCTGCATATAAGTCAAACTGTTAAACACCACAGTCTGTGAGGCGACAGAGGTTTGTCTAACCCTCTCTGGTGAGTAATATCAGGTCACCCCAGTGGACTGTGTTATCTCCTTTGCTGTTCACCCTCTACACTTCAGAGTTCAAGTCCAACTCATCCTGTCATCGGCCGACATTCTCAGAGGAGATTGTGAGCTGTGTCGGGAGGGTTGGCTCTTAGAGGACTACTGGTGCCTGCTTCTTTTTGAAGTGGTGTACTAGAAGCTACACCTGAATTTGGCGAAGACAGAGGAGATAAAGGTGGACTTGAGAATCAAGAAGGACGCCTTAGTCAGCAGGTCAGCATCAGTGGGACTGACTTAAAGATTATTAAATCGTAAGTATCTGGGGATTGATCTGAAGGCAAAGACTTCATCAACACCAATACAAGGGCCTAAGCCAGAAACATTATAAAACACACACATAAAGTACAAAAAGAATCCTGAATAAAAACTATCAGAGTAGTTCACAACAGAAAAGATGGTGGCTTCCACAGATAAGAAGAGATTCACGTTTCTTAATTGACGAACAGCGACAAGATCCAATACAAGATGAATGAGAATAATTTGGAATTCTGTGTGTAATGAAATCCTAATTTAGCAGAGTCCAAGAATCTAAATATGGAATCAGGTCTATTTTAAGCTTCATTGTTACTGTTATTTCATGCAAGAAGGGAAATTAGCCCATTTTAAAAATGTTATAGGTTTATTTATTCGAGGTAAGATACCGTACAACCCATAATATATTTATTAAAAGAGAAGACATGGGGTAATATGACACGAGGAATAAAGCACATGTATTTGTAAGTTTGTCTGTTTCGAGCAGAGTCCAGATACACACCTATCAGCATATTCAACACCATCACTCAGTACAGGTTGACTGTATTCGTCATGCTTCCTTGGGTAAATTATCCTCCCATTTGCTTTGCTCCATTCTGGTTGTTATTCGCACAAACACAACGACCTGTACTGCTTATATAACACTTAAATTATGGAAATCTCTCTCACACACACACTCTCGCACACCATTGAAAGTTTAAGGGTCAAAATCAGAATGAGGACACAAGTAGAGAACTTGCTTGTGTTTTCTCAGTATTTTCTGTTATATTTGTTTGAATGTTTTCAGTGTCACTCAGACCTACGTAAGGAGCTAATTGCAAATTCATCCACTTTTACTGACTATTGTTAAATAATTTGCTAAAAAATTTTGAATCTCAAATCTGTTTGTCAGTGGCTATATAATGGGAATACTCAGCACTCCACATTTGTGATGTGACGCAGACTGAATGAAACCCGCGTTCATTTATTATAATGCCGGTGGGGCGTTACTGTGGTCCTGATGAGGGCACATAAACAGGCTGGCATTTAGAAACCACTTCTTTCATCAAACTTCTTCATTTTGAAAATACTACAAAGGAAACCACGCAACTAAAGCTCTCTTTGTTCAGCCAAACATGGAGAAATGCAAATATACATAACATCCAGATCCACAAATTACAGGTGGTGAAAATGTCACCTGTGAAAGCTGTCATTTCCAGGCTGTCTCTCAGTAGTGCAATCACTCAAGATTAAATCACAATTTGTTTCACCTTTATAAACAAAGCACTGAACTCTTATTAGAAGAATGATCAATTTGATTTGATTGCAGACCAACCAACAAGAATTAAAAGTCTTGATAAAACAGCAACTGTCATTGCTGATTCTGATCACTTTGTTTACTTTTATATTTTAGAGCCTGGATGAAATCCAGTATTAAGACTTTAAACTGCTAAACTCTAGTAAGGCTACAGGAAAACCAACAAAAAAAAGGTTTAATTCATTTAAATGTTTATTGATGGGTGCATGAATTACATGAATCAATAACTACATAGATAAAGCAGAATAACAAAAACAACAAATTTGAACACAGCTTAAATTTCCCAAAAGGTTGATTTCAAGTTACTCTTCAGTCAGTCCCCAGACTGAAGAAGTCACTTGGATGAGTGACTTAATGTTCCTCCCACTGAAAACGTTACGTCCAGATGAACAGAAACAACTTTTTCCGTACCTGGATGGCGCCTGTGTGGAGTTTTCATGTTCTCCCTACATCTGTGTGGGATTCCCGTTCATGTTGCAGATGTAAATAAAGTAGCAGTTCAGAATCTAGCTTGAGCTACAGAAGAGGACTAAGCATAGATGGAATATTTTTGTTTCTTTGGTTGTTTTTTTTTAAGTAGTGGGTAATCTAACATAGAACTTTTCAGCTCAGCAGATATGTGCAGTTTCTCACAAAATGTGTCTGCTAGTTAAATAGTATATCTGCTGTATTACCCAGGGAGAGGAAAAACACTTTAATGTACTCTCAGAGATGGAAAAAAATGTAAGATACACAGGACAGGAGTGGGAGATTATAAACGTTTTACTGGGTAAAAATAAATGGTAAATGGCCTGCATTTGTATAGCGCTTTACTAGTCCCTAAGGACCCCAAAGCGCTTTACACATCCAGTCATCCACACACACATTCACACACTGGTGATGGCAAGCTACATTGTAGCCACAGCCACCCTGGGGCGCACTGACAGAGGCGAGGCTGCCGGACACTGGCGCCACCGGGCCCTCTGACCACCACCAGTAGGCAACGGGTGAAGTGTCTTGCCCAAGGACACAACGACCGAGACTGTCAGAGCCAGGGCTCGAACCGGCAACCTTCCAATTACAAGGCAAACTCCCAACTCTTGAGCCACGATCGCCCACGGGTAAGTAAAAATGGGTAAGTACTGATCAGCAAGTGAAATTTTACAAATTGGAAATTTAAATCTTACATATCATGTCCTTGTTTATTTGAGTATTTTTTTAATGACATATTGGATCTATAAACGATTTCTGAAATTCTGTTTTTGTAAAACATCTAATTTTGTTCTTGTTCAAAGGTTGCATGAGAATATTAGCCAGTTTAGTGCAGTTAGTTTAGAACGCTATGGACAGGTTGACAGTATTACTCTGTGCTGGACGGGTGCAGAGTGTGTGGTGTTCATGGTCAATGTTAGGCTACGTCTAAGGTAGCAGAACAATTTCAATATAATGTGAAGAAGGTGATAAGAGTCACTCACTGAATTCTGCTTTTCACACTAACTTTAAGTGCCTAGGGGTTAGAAAGCAGCTGTGATAGCTCGTGTTAGCATCCGCTTATATATCTCACTGAATTCAGCTCACTACTGACACATATGAGCTGATCACAGTCTGCACAGCAAAAAAATTAAATATACTAAGGCTCAAAAAATAAATTATCATGTGCCTTATTTCCAGGTGATTCTTCTGTACCACTACACCTGATCATAGGGTTCCCTAGACTGCCAAATCCCACTTTAATCCCTGGTTAATTGGTGACTATAAATCGGATGTGATAGATAAAGATCTTGGAGTGCTTAGAAACCAGTGGTTGGTAAATGTTTCAAGCATTTTGAGTGCTGAGTAAAGTAGAAAAGCAAGATACAAATGCCAGTCCATTAATGTGACTTATTATTGAATTACTATGACTATTGTTCAGCTTGCTATAGTTGCCTGATATATATAATACTTGCTACAGGGGAAATTTTGTCACTTCTAAGCAGCGTTATTGACAGCTATGTAGTATTCTGTTTGTTAAGCCTTGAAATGTATGAATCTGTTACTCAAAGTGGGCATCCCTCAGTCTCATCGTGGCTGACTGCCTGTAACACATGCTTGTGTTCAGATCTCAGATTCATTTGTGCAGTCAGATACGCTTAGAGGGCTGACAGATGTTTTTAAAGGCAGTAAGAAAAAGAAAGTTGTAGACAGAAAAGAGAAGTGATAAGAGGATGACCAATTACATCACAAAGTAGGTGTCAGAAAGGATCAGATGCAGCGACTTCTACAAAAAAAAGAAAAATATGTGTGTGTGTTTGTGTGTGTGAGGGGCGACATACACTCCTTCAGAGTGGGGCAGCTTCACTGGTTTGGCTACAGAAACCGAGATCAAGTATGCAACTCAGGTAAAGTTCATTCTTTAATGAGTGCGTCAAGGTAACCAACACAGTAACACTAATACAGACCTTAGCTTTTTTTATGTGCTTTTAATTTAGAGCTATTTTTGCCATCCAGCTACTACCGTAGATCCCTTGGAATCTTGGCTTCAAAACCCCCCCCCCCAAAATACAAAAAAACTTCCCCCTGTCTTCTGCTCTCACTGAGAGAGAGGAACTAATGTTTTATTACTCTGGAGTAATAAAAGCTTTTTTGCATCAGCAAGTGGAGCCTGTGTTTGAATAGCGCCGAGGGAGGCCGTGTCTTCTGGACCGCCAGAACAGAACCAGAAAGGGTTGAGGGTGAACATTCTTGGGCAAAGGAGTCGGGGTTTACTACACGAGATATTCACTGCTACAGACGTCGAGTGTTTGCTCGTGTTAGAAAGAAAGAGGACGGAATAAAAGGGGAGAGTGAGGGGACGGTCAGAGCGGTGGACCTACTGCGCTAACTGCTCTCTCTTTTCATAGTGTAGAATAAAGAGAAGCAATTAGCACTTCCTTCTTCCTGCTGGGCTCCACATCCTGCACACAGCAGCAACATACTGAGGAGGAAGAGAAAATGAACATGCCTTCACCGCTCTTCCCTTCAGAGACACACACACAAATCCACTCTGCTCATCTCTTTCCTTTAATTTAATTGTGTTATTTTACAGAAGACAGTTGGTCTTGCTTTCCTCTCCGCAGTCTCTCTTTCCTCTACTCTTCTTGCTGTTTATCATTATTTTTAGGGAGCTGTATGATGGGTTGTCATAGCAACAAGAAGAGGGGGAATTGACCCTCCTTTCAGGATATCACCATCGCCTTCTCTCCCTGTATGCCATTAACACACACACACACACTCACACACACATTTCCCCCCTTCATTTCTTTCTTATCTTCCTCTCCTGCTCTGAACACAGGCTCCTCTTCATTTAACCATTTCTTATCCTTTTTTTCCCTCTCGCTGTCTTCATCCGGTATCATCTTCTTTGTCAGGGAAAGTTAGATTTCTATGAGCTGGTATTTCCTGCACATTTCCATTACGTAGAGAAAAGTGTGTCTGGGGTGGGAGTGTGTGTGCATGAGTGTTTTTGTGTGTGTGTGTGGCTGCCAGTGAGCTGCTTCATCTGATAGATGGGGAACAGGAGTGATTTTCACTGAGCTGTCAGATCTTGTCCTTTCTCCCTATCCATCACTACAGCCCACCTGCAACACAGACACACACTCTTTCTAATAGTTTGGCAGGACACTTAGCGTTCACTCAAGTTTTTAAAAAAAGTAACAGTGGTGTCTTACTTTCCAACCAATCAGCTTCTCTGCTGAAGTATCCTTTAGCAAAATAACTGGATTAAAGGAGGAAACGCTCATTGACCAGTGTGATTCAGTATTATCTCATCGGTGGTTGCCATTGAGTGACAGACAACGACTAAATATTTATGATTAATGTTCAGATTAACAGTCAGATCCTGGGTATTACCTGAATATTCTTTTACAAAGTCCGACCAGCCCCGTTCATTTTGGACCAGTAGAAAACCCTGACATCGGGGAGCATGACTGCAAGATCATTTTAACACTGCTCTGCAAACTGGGTCATCAGCTGCAGACTTACACTGAACACAGTGTGCTAACTGTAACAACACTCAACCCTATTTGCTCTAATAGTGTCATTTAAAAAATTAGATGAACACTTCATGCACATTTCTAATAAAATAAATAAAATGTATATCAGTATTTGTGATCAATTTAACATGATTGAAAGAATAAATAATTCGGAACAAGAAAGGAAAATAGTGAGTGCTTTTGAAGCTTGTGGTTGTGAAAAAAGAGAAAAATCTTGCACCCTTCTCTCCCACTCTTGTTTTCGGAGGTCTCACATCTTCAAGGTACTGTGTGTGTGCAAAAGCAGACCTGTCAGGGACTATCTCATCCATTATGTGTGATATAGTCCTGAAAGGCTCCTTAGAAATAGCAAAGGAAGTAGCTGTATGGTAGAGATGTTAACCAGATGTAAATTTGCCACATCAGCCAGTTGGTCCTGAAGCATCAAACCACTTCTCCTGCAAAACTGAACAAGCTCAAACTTGTGCTTAGTTAAGGCGAGTGTTTATATTTTCTCATACAGCTGAGCCTTTTTCATTTGTGGGATGACTTTGGTGGGTTCTCGCAATTAAAGGAGCAGTCAGTAGTTTTTTTTAGATTATTTAATAATAAAAAAAACTCATAAATGGCATTACAGTACTCATAAATAAACTTTGATTGGTGCGTAATTACATCTTCCAGCAATTTAATGCATTCTTATAAATAATTTAAAAATTAATCAGTGGCAGAGATGGACATCTCTGTTCCACCTAATCGCATTTTACATTTGTGGCAGATATGTAGTACGCCAAAGGGAGAGAAGAGAAGTTGTAAGCATTTGTGTGATGTGGAGGCAAACTTTAATTCGTTCCTGCACTTTCAGATTCAATATATGACGGATCAAATCTATGTTTGATCATCTAAGAGGGGGTTCCCCTTCATTAAAGAAGCAAAAACTTCAGGATAAAAGGAGTAAATACTATAACAATATTCTTTCCCACATGGGACGAGTTGCATGGAAAGAAGGATTTTAAAAGCAACATCAAAGTCACCTCCTTTCTGCTCGACAGACCTAACTACTAATATGCCAATTCACACATGTCATATTCCTATAAAGAAAACGTTTGTCCTACAGTGGCCACCGTATCTACAATTGTGCACTTCAATTAGAAAGGGTAAAAAATTTTTTAGATGACTGCAATCTGCAATCTAGCAGTGATATATTCCACACTGTGCTTTTAAAATCTAAGATATGTTAATGTTAACAATGAGACTGAAACATGTTTTGATGTGTTAACAACCTGAGCTCATACAAATCATTAAGCTAACTGTTTATTGGATTTTCATCTCTGCAAGCTAATTTTTTATGACCTCACCGAATGAAAAAAGGTCACAATCACCCTCACAGCTTTCTGATAACTATGGGCAACACATTTGACACTAAAGAGCTCTAATCACTGCTGTGGTTGAAGGCACCCTTCCAAACCTGACAATAATATGAATACATTTCTACTTAAAGAGAGTCACGGTAAGACGCTGTAAGATCAGCTATGATATATTCATCTGCTTTGTCGGAGCATCTAGTAAGGCCTTCGTGTAAATACTAATCAGTTAAAGCATCACTGTCTTCTCGGTTCTTAATAAAAGAGAGATGTGGGTCATAATTTGTCTTAATGAGAGGGATATAATCCTCTCTGCATCTCTCAGGTGACAGATGATTCCCAGGTGGAAACGATACACTGTCTGAATGAAGAGATGAGTTGCAGCAGATGATCAGTCACTCTTATCTATTTTCTGTCTCAGCGGAGAGTGGAATGACGTGTAATCATCATCATTCTGCTGGTTGAACATAATGTTATTATTAGATGAGTGTGGCTGCACACAATGTAATGGGTGCAACAACGTGGAGATGGCGCTTAGGTGTGTGTGCAGTTCAGGAGTAACCTTGTGCGTTTTGGGGGGGGGGGGGGGGGGGGGGGGGGGGAGTCTATCCTAATGATGAGTAATCCTAGGTGATGGCAGATAATAGCAGGATGTCAGTGCACAAGTGAAGATGATGCATTCAGATGCCTACCTCCTCTGTAGATCCCACCATCGGAAACCCACTGGCAGCCTCTTCTGCTGCAATCAGCCCTCTGGGGAGGCCTCATTTACACAAATGGTGTTTTATGGTTCCTGTTACAGCCAGATATGCTACTTCACCAGGCAGTAATTGACTACCATTGCCCACAATGGTGCTTTTTTTAATGCAGTGTGATGGTGTTTAATGACAGATAATAGAATGTCAGTACACTAAACAAGGTCATTTCTGTGCGTCGCATTGGCTCCTTTGTTGTTGCTGTTATCACCCTGTTGCTACGGCAGATTAACGAGCTTTCCAGGAAAGCTATTTATATTGTGTTAATCTATAGACCGATTTGTTCTCATTACAAGCATCAAAGCCTCTTCTTTTATTCAAAATGAAATGCTGGAGCTAGCTACTGTCACCGAATACACTGCATTACTTTGTTTGTGTACTTTTTGAGTCATAGCTCTCCAATTTTACTACTACAATTGTGCACACTAAAACCCTCCAACTGACATGAATTTGCAGAAGTAGAGGCTACATGACAACAAAACTGACTTGAGGACTTGGAGACCTTTATGAACATCGCCACTTCAGCTCTTGTGTGCTTAGAAGTGACCAAATTTGGTTGAGAGGATTATCAGCTAGCTTGGTTAGACTGGTGTTTATTAAATAAGAGTTGTTTATTAATAGCGTATCAAATTCAGGTAATCAATTCAGTTGAATTCAACTCCATTTTTTGAGTTAAATTGAATATAGCACCAAATCACAACAACAGTCACCCAAATTGCCACGTAGGACTCAAGTTAAACATCAAAATAATGAAATATGGTGTCAAATTATCATAAAAAGTTAATACACATATATATATAATTTACACTAAAAGAGTCCTTAGCATTTATTTAAAAGAAGAAACTGACACATTGTGCGCGTATATAAAAAACAGATAATTGATAGTTTACACAAACTGTAAAATGATATATTTATATGCATATAAACTTGAGTACACACATCTTGGATCACCACACAACAGCCCATGTTCTTTTTCAGATGATTGCATTAAAAATGCTCCAAAAAGATTACATGAAAATCTGTCACCCATAGCTGCCAGACCATGCTGAAACAACACGGTGCAGGAACGCTGTGGGACAAGTACAAAACAAAATAAAGGAACCGCTTCCATCAATCCAACTATGTAGGTGGAGTTGTTTTATTGCCAACTGAGGGGATCCAGAGCCAAACACTACAACTTAGAACAAGAGATGTTCAACATCAAACATAGCGGAACAATGTTAAAAGAGCTCCAACCACAACAGCAGGCCTCCTCATTACTAGGCACAGTTGTCAGCTCAACAGACTAAATCCAGGTTACAGTCAGAGGGAGACATTTCAAACAGATGTTTGGGGCCACAGAGGAAGATCCACAACTGTTGTGATTATACCTGAGGGAATGGGACAGCAGTTTAGATAAGCACACTCAAATGGCCAATACCTGTCATCATGGCCTCCTTTGAGTCATAATTAACAGAGTTGTATATCTGAAAGGCAGATAACAGAGCAGCCGAAGAGTGGAGAGTTAAGAATGGAGGGAAGCTCCACTGAACGTGAACAAAAAACAGGGAAAAAGTAAAGAGGAGTTAGAGAGAAAGATTTGGAGTGGTGGAGCAATCATAAAACCTCCTATAGTTTAGGCTGTCCTAGCCCTCTGTTCTACATATCCATCTTTTCCTTTTCCCTTTTTTCTGTCACCAACTTTTCACACTCTCCTCTCTCTTAGAGCCCTACACATGAAAAACTCCTCTTTTGAATTCTACATGAAAAGACAATATTTCAGTTTTACTTCAACAGTGCCTTACACCACACACCACTGTTTCTCTTGCTCACCGAAGGTGCCATCTACATAAAAGAGAGGATAAGAGAAGAGAGTGGAAGGAAAAGAGATGTCATTTTCAGTCAGCGAGCGTTTCCGATCGGCTAAAGGAGGATGCGAGGCTTCTAGGCAGACGGTTAACAAGGCACGTATACGCATCAATAGTGTTAACGACACTAAAGCTACTCTGTGAGATTTTTTTGAAGCATACCAAAGCCTGGCAAACAGATTTAGGGGTGCAAAGTGTTAATCATAAGAAGAAGAATGAAACTTTCACTCAAAAATATAGAAAAGCAACTCAGACTGGAAACGGAAGCTCTGCGAGGCATTTCAGGCTTTAGTAGAGGGACAGATTTAGATCACACCACATGGCAGAAAATCTTCAGCATGTTCATCTGACCCCTTTAATTCTAAATACCACTTTCTTCATTAGAATAAGAGCATATATAATTGCTTCTGTTGCCAGTGGGTCATTTGATAAATCGTCACTTAATGCAGCACACAGGGTCAGCTTTAGCCTTGAGTTTGCAGATGAGCGGCAGAGGATCAAGTGAATGTAGCGTGTTGTGGCAGCTGTATATAAGCTGTCAGTTGAAATGGGATTCATGGCCTTTAACCTGAGTCACTGGAGGCTATCCCAGATTACAATATTTCTGGTTGCAGAAAAATAATATGCTGGTCTTCACTACTGACACTCAGAGAGAGAAAGCCTTATTCAATTTGGAACTCACATATTCGATATGTGAGGTGACACTGCAAAACCAATGAGCAATTTCTCTCAGACTTAGTGTACTATTGGCTGCAGAACACTTCTGTGGGTGATGTGAAGTGATGTGGGTGTATGTTGGTAAGCAACAGATGTTGTAGTAGATGCCAGCTGTGAGTCGAATACTAAATGCAACTCAACAGTAAATCAGTGAAGTACGCTGCTAATATGAGAGCAGCTGTGAGTGGAGGGCAGAAGTCTCGCTGCAGGTGTGAAAAGGGGTAAATCAGAAACGATGGTAACAATGAGAGTAAAAAAAATAGGCAGACAGCTTTACCAAATACAGACAAATTGCATAGTGTAGGCCAGAGTCATACGGGTGTGTTGGTGAAATAGCGCCATATACTGCACGCAGATTCTAAAAACTGCAAAGAAGTGCTGCTAAAAGTTTTCAGCCATAACTGTAGCATAGTTATGGGCCTAAGGCAGCTTTCTATGCTAATCTCAGGCCTATTTCTTGAGTCCACTTTGAGACATGGACAAATTGCTTTTCTTTATCTATTTAACCATGTAAAAAAACAACTGTTAATGATTTATTAAGCTTTGAATCACACTTGCTTTAGCAACATACTGTATATAACAGAAATAGATGGACTTCTGTGAGTGTTAAACTAACACATATTTGATCACTTTACCAAGTATGCTGCCGTGCTGTATACTGAAGGCTACAGTGAGTGTTGATGTGAGGCAGTTTTTACTAACTCTGGTCAGATATAACCTCACTAAACTTTTGGCTTTACTATTGATTGTTGGACAGTAGATCAGCAAACTCATTGCATCTTTTATGAGGCTGGGTGCAAAGATCATTTGCCCCAAATTTGTGGCCTAAAATGCTTTTCTCTGCTATTAAATCACAAGCAAAAATTACAAAGCAAAACATTCAGTGTCACAGGAAACTTTGGAATTTGCTTTATCCGTTTAATGCAATTACGAGTCATTTGTAAAACTAAAGCAAATGGTTCATAGGTCACGTGCACAAAATTCAACTTCCAAATGGCAATGCAGTGCTTGAGGCACAGAGACCAAAACCCAATGTGCATTTCCCTCTAAAAGTCCACCTGGTAGTTTTTTCATGCAGGGAGGAGGTGGCACAAGCCCTACTGATATTTAATTGCCCACAAGCTCCTAGTCTTCCCCTAGTTAACAGGCACGCATAAGACAATGAAATCACAGCCTACTGAGTGGAGGTAATTAGCATGAATACATGGGGGGTTGTTGGAAATTCTCCTCATTTTGCAGGACTTATTAAAAACTTACTGGACAAACTGAACAACCAGTCCTGAAGGTGGTGTTAGATTATTACAATTCATCCCGAGGTGACTGCCAGCTTCATAGAGACAGCAGAGGAAACATCAGGGGATCACCAAAGTCAGGAACCTCAATATTTTGCAGTGTTAACTATTTAAGTCAAAGTGACAAACTGACTAACAGCTCTCAGAAAAGAGCATTTCTTCACTCTGCTCAGCGTGTCCTCAGGTAGCAGGCGACACCTGAGTGAAAATTAGAAACTGAAGGCCAGCAGCTGCAGAGGAATGTCTTGGGGGAAGATGGGGAGAGAGGGGTGTTAACTTTGGTGTCATAGCAACAGCAGACCATAAAGCCGCTTGGGAGGAGAACAGAGGGATGCTGTAACCAGGGGCAACTGAGTGCTAACTAGGGTTGCTGTATCCTCGATGTAAGCAGAGGTACACCACTTGCTGGGTGCTTTATTACAGAATGCTAAGAGGGCAGAGAACCTGTCACAAGGCTCTCATTAGTTAGCTGCTGGATTTCCATTCAAATGCATATGTACCATTTGCTTTTCACTTGAGATAAACATACAGAAATGTTTATTGATCTTTAAGTTTAGTTCACAACAACTGTAGAGATTGACCCACTGCACTTATTACAGTGTGATACGAATATAAAGCAAAGTTCTGTGACCCCAAATAATCAGTGAAAGAAAGCTTTAGGCACAGATATTATACAGACAAACACACCCTGCAAGGTCACAGTGTTAATTATGCGGCATGTAAATGTCATATCTTTAGCACCCCTGGTGCTTTAAGGCACATCACGGAAAACCCCCGCTCTTCCAAAACCACATACACACACATAGATGGTGTGCACACTGACCAGAGTACACACAACCTCTCCTCAATGGCAGCTCCCATTAGGAGAGCAGAAGTCACAAATTAGCAGCCGCTGAGAAACTCTCCCAATATGAAGTGAAGCTCGTTGGAGAACTAACACTGCGCAGCTTGTCTTTTGATCATGAGCACTGCCAATCATCCATCGTAGCTGTGCTCACCATGGCAACCCGACTGCTTTTTGATGATGAGGTGCCTTACTTTTCAAGCACTGTGACAGCTGCTTCCTCTGCTTCAGATGGTATAATCCAGCAACAAGGGCTATCTTGGCGAGATAATACAATGCCAGATTTTAGATTACCTTTCCTGTTAAAATCCATGACATGACCCTGAGGCTTGGACTCCAACTCTTGGAAACTTCAGTCACAAGAGTGAAAACAAGGGTTGAAGATGTCCAACACTACTGCAATAAAATCATGTGCAATGTATGAATGTTGCCTTTGAAACGAGGACCATGTCTGCAACCATTTGCAGTCAGCTGGCTGACTTTGGTGATGGTGATAAAATTACAGTAAGTTAGAGTTAGTCTGTTATCGGTTTGTGACTGACTTGGTCAAGTTGGCAATGACACGTATTACGTCTATTGTGACAATATAGCAATTAACGGTGATAAAACTCCATACACAAAAACACATATTATAATAAGAAATTTTCATTTCATAGAAAACCTGCCACGAACAGTGACGCAGTTTCTTTGGATCCAAAATGGTACATAAAGTAGACAGCAATTTTTTGCAAATCTTCACCAATCAATGTGACAGTGTTCACAAGTCAGTCTAAGTCAGACTGTGACTGTTTAGAGACAGGATGCGTCCTACCAGGCAACTTATTGATTCACCTTGGAAGGCAATTGCATCAACTACTTGTAATTGGAAAAAAGATTTAATGCAATCACCAGGCAACCACCAATTTTTCCTAGTCGCAAGGAGGTTGCCATTGTATTTTTACTTTAGTGTGACTGAGCCACAAGAGCCAGAAGAAAAAAACATGATGCTAATTTTTATTCTTGGCATGTTTGACTGTCCACGGAGCTGTACAGCCAGTGCAAACACTGCACATTGCATGCGTGTTGTTAAGTGGAGCTGATAGGCTTAATAATTAAACTTCATTAAATCAGACTTTGCTTTCATCCCAGTAAATAACAGTAGTTAGTCCAGTCAATGACATGTTGTGAACAGGGTGGGATATGGAAGCCTCCTCAGCCACAATCAGAATAAAACATCTTTAATCCTGGTGGGTGCTCAACATAAAAACACTGAGACTCTACATAGGCTGCGAGCTGCCAATTCATTGAAGAAAAACATAACACTCTTTTCTGCACGCATCCCATTCCACATGGGAATTACATACAAACCAGCGCGTACACAATCACTCGGTGTAATCTGTTTGTGCATATTCTCAGGAGGAGCTTTGTTAGTGCATGTGTGTCGGAGGGAGAGCGTGGTTGAAAAGGTCACATCAGTAAATCAATGATTGCTTCTCATACCTCCGGCACTTAAACAGAGAATCAAGTTTGACTGATTAAAGGCTTTGCGGTCTTCCTGATTACTCATAATTGGCCTTTGGTTTTAGTTTTTTCTTACTATTTCTTGTAACATCAATCAATAATCCAAGGTGATCAGAGAAAGTCAGCATTTTATAGAGAATAAGAAATGATCAATAAATAAATTCAGGTTTATACATATTAACTACACTTAAAGTTGATGCAATATCAAAATCCACTCTGTGATTTAGATTGGTTTGGCAGGGACCTATTATGCCTTTTTAAACTTTCTGTCATTTATATAATGTGTCAATGGAGGATGTTTGTATTAAACACAATCAAGTTTCAGATAATAAGGTCAGTATATAATCTCTCTGAGCCAAAAGCTCAGACTTCAGACTGCTTTAACAAACACTTGCTTTAAACACATTCTTCTTCTCTTGGTTCTGTATGATATGAAGGAGAGAACTCTGATATGGTCATCTCAGACACACAGCTTTGGCTGTGAGGACAGAAACCCCACCCAACTGCTGTTCAAACCTTGGGTTTGAGAGGGGCACCCAATCACAGGAAAGGGGACTTAAAGGGAGGGAAATTAAAAATGACTTGTTTCAGATAAAAAGGGAGGAACTGAAGAATTGAGGGCCTTCATCAAGAAGCAACAGAGACAAATATTTTTTGGAACTGCAAATCATGCAAAGCTACTCTAGCAGACTTTAGCTTAGTTGCTGCCTGCCCTTCCTTTTGTTTGTTAGCTCCCTATATCAGATCAGGTAATTAAAGAAGGATCTAGAGGGGAAAAGAAAAGTAGAACAGACATAATTACACATCCATCATCAGGTGCTGGATGATACACTATCTCAGAGTAAAGCAGAAGGAGGGATAGTGAAAGATAAGTCGAGATGGCTCAGTAACACTAAGGGGAAGGACCAGGGGTGAGACTAGAAAGGCGAATTCCCACTTATCCTGCAGGCAGCTTAGCTTTGTTTTAGCAACACTGCCAAATGTAGCTCAGCCAGGGAGCCCTGCCACAAAAACACAAAGGCCCAGTTTAAAAAGCCTTGGTGCGAAAAGGTGGAAGGAAGAGAAAAAAAGAAGAAGGGAAGGAGTCACCTGAAGGTCAAAGAGAGAAAAAGAAGAAGAGAAATATAACTCATAACTCTGTATATGGAAAAGATTTTATTTGGATCAAATGGTGGCCAAAAAAAAGACCTCTAAAGGGATGAATACAGGATTTTTACTTTGTTCTGGTATTGTCAGAGGCAGGGTGTGATCTCAAATGGTGCAATATTATACATGAATATGGTCCAAAACAGGCTTAATCCAAGATTATATAGTTCATTTGAACAGGAAGAGGGGAGTTTTTTCCTTTACCTTTTTGGAAATAGGTATAGGAAAAGCTTAAACACTGGCTCAAACAAATTGAAGGCACATGACAGAATCCCCATGCTCTTGGTGCCCAAACTCTCTAATAGAGTTTCACTAGCCGGACCACTTCCTAAGTTACAATGAGCGATGATGGATGAGAGACCGTGAACTGGTGCTTCGGTTTGGGGAAGGCCTCGCAGGGGACTGGCAGCGTTTCCTGGGCTGGGCAGATCCCCACGTACTAACGAGAAGTGAATGAAAGGGAAAGGAGAAGAAAAGAAAAAAAGGGTGGGCAGGGTGGGGTATGAAAATGAGAACAGAAGGTATTGGTGAAGGGGGCATATATAGAATGAGGCGTGGTCCCGCTCCTGAAATTCAGATGATATCTCCACTTAAGCCCACAGTAACAGATGCCATTGTAGCCAACCAGGCTTATTTGCCACAACTAAAAGAATCCACAAAGACCACAGGGTACAAAGTATCTTACATTTGTAACAGAGATCCTGTTAATAATCTAAAAATTATCCAAAGCAAAACATGTGAGAATATGGCATCATTTCATTACAGGTACAGCATCTTAAAGATGGTATAGCGTGTGTATATATATATATATATATATATATATATATATATATATATATAAAAACAACACCCATCTCGCCCCTGCGGGCGGTTTATCCTTCAGGCTCGGGTCCTCTACCAGAGGCCTGGGAGCTTGAGGGTCCTGCGCAGTATCTTAGCTGTTCCCAGGACTGCGCTCTTCTGGACAGAGATCTCCGATGTTGTTCCCGGGATCTGCTGGAGCCACTCGCCTAGCTTGGGAGTCACCGCACGTAGTGCTCCGATTACCACGGGGACCACCGTTACCTTCACCCTCCACATCCTCTCGAGCTCTTCTCTGAGCCCTTGGTATTTCTCCAGCTTCTCGTGTTCCTTCTTCCTGATATTGCTGTCATTCGGAACCGCTACATCGATCACTACAGCCGTCTTCTTCTGTTTGTCTACCACCACTATGTCCGGTTGGTTAACCACCATCATTTTGTCCGTCTGTATCTGGAAGTCCCACAGGATCTTAGCTCGGTCATTCTCCACCACCCTTGGGGGCATCTCCCATTTTGACCTCGGGACTTCCAGGTTATACTCGGCACAGATGTTCCTGTACACTATGCCGGCCACTTGGTTATGGCGTTCCATGTATGCCTTGCCTGCTAGCATCTTGCACCCTGCTGTTATGTGCTGGATTGTCTCTGGGGCATCTTTACACAGCCTGCACCTGGGGTCTTGCCTGGTGTGATAGACCCCAGCCTCTATGGATATATATATATATATATATATATATATATATATATATATATAGTAGAGCTGGGCGATATAAGATTTTTTCATATCACGATATGTTTTTTTCATTTCAGGCGATAACGATATATATCACGATATAAGCCAAATAACTATATTTGTAAGATTTAAATGTGCCGTTGCTCACAAGTAAAATGTGAAATAATCAGCAGCTTGTTTTGATTTAAATATTTATTTCCCATAATAAGTTTAACAGGGTAGATGTACTTAAGGAACATGAAACTTCAGTTTCAGATAAATAAAGGCAAATATTTCAAACTACACAAAAGGCAGCCACTAAAGCGTTTAAGTTTCAAAATAGAACAAACAAAACAGACTACTAAATTCTCAATTCCACTTAGAAACAAAATATTAATTCTAAAAAATAAATCTTAGTTTGTTTTACAGAAGAACAGACAAAATTGACTAACTTTTGTCAATATCAAATAAACTGAGAACTAAAAGGAAATTCTCAATCTCTCCTTGTTGTATAGCTTAGCTTTTCAAACAGTTTTAACAGTTACTTTAGTCTGACAAAAGCCGAATGACGAATTAGCGCTTTCAGTCAGAGATTGAGCATGCGCCGGTTTATTGTATTTCCAGACTTGCTTTCGGCACAATTTACAGTGCGCGTTACTCTGTTTTTTGTCAGACTTGAAATAGCCGAAATACCTTCACACTTCTATGGCCCTTCCGTTCGACAATCTCTCCGGCATTGGAACCATCATTGTTTTTTTTCTTCGGCAACCTTCGCTCACGCTCTCGGTTGATTTTTCTCTAGTCGGCAAACTCATTTCCTCCATTACCCGGGCAGCCCGGCTGCAAAAACAAATACACATGTGCGCCTTGGCACTTGTGCTGTACGTAACAAGTCACGTGACGTGACGCTGCGGCTGTGATTGGTTCGGCTCTGCGCTACTTAATTTGGATTGGCTGTTCTTTTTTTTCTTTTTTTTAAGAGGACAAGAGAGATGAGGCCTATCGCAATAGTTTAATTTTTCTATCGAGAAAAAGTTATTTCGCAATACATATCGTTATCGTTCTATCGCCCAGCTCTAATAGATAGATAGATAGATAGATAGATAGTATAGTTAACGGGTCTTTGTTTAAATATGTAGTTTTTTAAAGGTTTTTCATTTACTGTTTGAGTTAGGAAGAATTTAAATGGCTACATAAAAGAAAGGGCAAATGTAATCCCACCATTCTCCCCACTTCCATAATAAAAAAAGCATCTTTATAAAATGCCTCTACTGTATCTAAAAGGTTTCCATTTCAGCTTTGTGCTCCTGCAGTTTTGGTACTGTACAAATATTCCAGGTGAAAAAGGAAAAAAGAAGGGGGACTGATCCCAACCCAGCAGAGGGCAGAAAGCTTCAGGTGAGGAAAACGTCTTCAAAGGGCGTCTTAACTCACAGCCTTTGATGCAAATCCAGGCGACAAAGACTGTGAACAAAGACACACAGACCTCCTTCTCTGGTCTCCTTCTTCTATTGGTGACTTTTTACTTTGTTTCCTTCACATTAGCTCACTCCTCCATCACAACATTTACTGACTCAGATCTGCCACTGTGGGCACTGTAAAAACATACATATGCCCTTTGTGGTAAACAACATGCCTTGACCATGCACATTCACATTAACTTGATTTGGCGGATTTTGTCTGTTATCCCTTAGTTGGTATACTCAATCTACTCGATCCTTTCATATTTAAAGAAAGAATAGGGATAATCTGACAATAGACAGAAATAAAAGATGAGAAATCCTGTTCTCTTGCTAGACACAGCTCAGCATCGCTTGAAGTTGGGTATACACCATGTTACCAACTAAAAAACAACCAATGTGAAAGCAACCAAAGCCTGCTGACCAATAGGATTGTGAAATGGTGCACTGCTCAATTTGACAAAATAATCTTAAGTGGAATAAATGAAAAAAAAAATCAAAATCAAATGTTGGAGATTGCAACAAAGAAGAAAATCGAGTTAAGTCTTGTTTTTATGAGTTATCTATATCACCACCAATACCTGATCTAGTTTACTGAGCCAGGATTGGACGGATATTAATTCTAAATATCGAGTTGGTGTCTTCCCAGAAATAACACCAATTTGTCTTGGCTTTGAATAAGTAGTATTGTTGTACAGCCTACATGCGTCAAAGAGTATATATTACCCGAGTTTCTTGGCTCCGTGTAGCACAGCAAGGCATGCAATTAACTTACGAGTCTGATAAAATCTCACAGTGTGTAGGTGCCTAAAGAATGGGATCTGGGGAGCTAGGGTCTGCCCAAAGATGACAAGCCCCAATAGAAAATCTTGTATTTCAGGAGCGCATATTCCACTGTAAACTAAAAATCCTGCTCCAGCATTGAGCAGCATGTTTCAAACCGAGCGAGCCAAGCCCACACACTTGTTTTACTGTAATTACACAAGGCATTTTACAGGGTTCACATTAATCAAATGTCTTTGCATATACACAAATGGAAAACAAAAGTATGGCTCTGCTGGAGTGCAGTGCTGTAAGCCGCAGACTGTATGGTGCTGAAACTCATATCCAGACTTTTAATTAAGCAACTTCAGAAGAGCCAGCCACCCATCCATAACCCTGGAGCCAGTACACACACTGGAATACTGAGATGAGTGTGGTAGAAGAAAACCTCCAGTCTTGAATGCCCCTACAGCCAATAACAACACTGAGGAGTCACAAAGACATGCATTTTGCTTTGTTTGGTTTTATTAGATAAAATAATGCTGAGGTGATGTCTCAGAGCTGATAAACTTCACATGTTTAGGTTTCCAACAATAAGGAAGAGCTTTTCATTAAGAGCTCTGACAGTAGCAACACCAGCATATTTAGCATCTACAACTTGCAGTTATTACATAAGGAACGTCTAATTGAAGCGGAGAAAAAACTGGAGAGTGATGGCAAATCTTTTTATTTCCTTTCGCTGCTCTGACACAACTTCCCCTCTCTGTTCTCTCATCCGTCTGTCTCCCTCAGCGTGCGGCACTCTGGGGCTTGTTAGCAACAGTGTCAGTGATTAAAGACTGCAGGTAATTAGATACACATGACACCATTCTGACTGACTGGCTAAATGAAGAGCTGCAGCATCTACAGGCAGATTCTGCTCCAGTGCTTCCCCACTTTTGCTTTCTAACTGGTAATTTTGATAAATGGCATGCAAAACATTTAAGATTCTGCTGTTAAAATTAAACTTCATTCTCATCGGAGATGCAATTAGAGAACTGTTTCTAGCACCTAAACTACCCAGAGAAGTGTAAAAAACAAAAAATAGACCCCTCACTATCAGTTTACTAATCCTTATTAATCCTACACTATACCATTAATTTAAAAAAATACTATTTTTAATACATTTCTGTCAAGAATAGGTTTTGGATTAAATTTAGGATTTTATAGTCTTTGATAAATCTACAGGACTCCTTCTAATGTTGCTACAACTTAATGAGCGACACTGCTACTGTGTGGAGGTTTGACTCATCTTTCTCTGCATATAGCCGGGGTTACGACTCAAGCACGGTGGGGTTTCAGAGTGGTAGGGAAGCTTTCTCGCTAACCGAACACAAACTGAGGACCAGTTGGTTAATATGAAGTCCGTCTGCTGAAAAGCCTACGCCCGGCCTGTCTAACTCAGCTGGGGGCTGGGTGAATGATTGGCCGGTTGGCTGTCGGCCAATGAAGCAAGCAACCAATAAACACACAACTCTGTCAAAGTTAAAAATAATGATGACATTTCAATTTAAATAGTTTGACATTTTGAGAAATACGTTTATATTCTGGTGGCAAATTAGATGAGCAGATCAATACCACTCTCATTATCCTCCTTGTCTGCAATGCATTAAATGCAGAGAAAGATGGTCTGAGAATATTTGACCGACTTACTCGTGTGCAAACACTCCAGCCAGATCACACTGAATTTCCCGCAGTTACCGTCCCTTCATAACTGAAGTGACCGGTGGTTTTTAATCAGAAAGTGGACAAAGAGACTACATGTCAAAATACCCGAAGATGTCAAGCCTGAAAAAGGTTCGACAGTTAGCAGAGATGCGCTCCCTCTGTCCTCTTTTCAGGACCTGTGTACTTGCTGTAAATCAGCCAGCTCCTGCTGAATAACCCATGAACTAAATGCTTCGTACAGAGCCATAATACTTTTTGTCTGCACTGCCTCATCGCTCACTCCTGCCTCTCCCTCATGTCTGCCACCTGTCAGTTTGTCTGACTGATTTATGTCTTGCTTTTCCTCTTTTCATTATACCCCCAGCAATACTTCACTTCACCCGAACCCCTGTCCTCATCTTCCCTCCACGTATTTAAATTCCTCCTCCTTTGACACCTTCTCAGACTGTTGCAATGTTTTCTTTCATTTCTTGTTTCAAACTTTTCTTCCTTCCCACTATTTTGGTCTGTTTGATCATTACTTATTATTAATTTCCCTCCAGTCTCGCCCACATTTTCCTCTCTGTGAGCCTGTAAAGTCTTGGCAGCTGTGCCACAAATCTGTGAGAGACTAGAGCTACGCTCATCAGACAGAAAATTATAGATATAAATACCTTACAGAAATGAAGGAAAAGCACTTCAAATGTTAATTTCTTTGAATTACTATTCACTCAGTCTAAATGTAAGACTATCAAACTAACTGTTGCACTGAAACTTTGAACAAACATGTTTTTTCTAATATTTCACTACATTTTGATTTAAAAAACACATATTTGTCAAGTCTGCCAGAAATCGATGCCAATTTTAAAACTTCAGTGTTACTTGTAGACCTAGTTTTGTTTAAAGTATATAGTAAGACAGATAATATATTTAATTTTTAAATAACATTTTGTTGTGATTGCTTTAGTTGTTAAAACCACTAAACTGGCAATATGATAACAGCAAGAAAACCATCCAGTTTGAATGTTGCTTGTCATTCCCATACATATCACACTCTTCCACTTTCTACAGCTGTAGTACTAGTAAAGCACACTCTCTTCAGTTTTAAGATTTTGTGTAGAACATAATAAAAATAATCTGATTTTTAGCTTCCACAGGATTTGAGAACTGACGTTTCAGCAAATTTATCCCAAGGCCACGCAATGCTCAGAAAATTGTAAAAAATAAAAACAAATAAAAAGAGCTACAGCTCTACAGGCCCATTAGCATGTAAAATGTTAAGGTTCATGACTGTACAAGGCTTGTTAGGAAGGATTGCCAGGCGAAAGTCTCTTCTTCCAAAAAGGAAATGGCAACACGGTCTAGGTTTGCAAAGCAGGATTCGAATAAACCAAAACACTTCTTAAACAATGTCCTAGGTAGGGATGGGTATCGAAACCCGGTTCTTTTTGAGAACTGGTTCCCACTGTTTCAATTCCTTGGAATTGTTTGCCATTTTTGCAAACGATTCCCTTATCGATTCCAGTCGCCCCGAATGACGTCACCACATTGCGGAGCGTCATTTACCTGGCAGGAAACATGGCGCCTAAGCGGCTCAAACGCTCAAAAGTTTGGTTATACTTTACGAGAACGGATGACAACAGGGCAACTTGCAATACTTGCAAAGTAGATATTTCATTTAAGGGAGGAAACACTACGAATATGCAAAAGCATTTGCTCACAAAACACGCGATGACCTTAAATGAATGTCGTGTTTTTAATTCCGCTCCGGACTCGTGAATCTCAACCCAGCAGCAGCGGTAACGTTTGCACGTCCTCTCCCGTTAATGCGGCAGGTAAATAATCAACTAACAGTGCATATTATGTTAACGCGATCTGCCTTATTACAAAACCTGCCATTACTGTGCGCTGCATTTAGGTGACCATGATGAGAGAGACAGACAGAGTCTGGCTGGCTCAGATGCTGGCAGTTCTCGCTGCAGTCTACCGTTAGCGTCTCCTTTCAGGCCAGGATAGACGAATGTCATCGAGCAGTGACTAAGTTTGTGGTAAAAGGCTTGCACCCATTTGCCACAGCAGATGCCCCCGATTTTCGGTAAATGAATGTGTTTAATTGTAGGCAGGGACATTACTGGATATTCTTGTGTAATTGCTACAGAATAATTTATGTTATACTTTGTTATTGCTACAGAAGAATATTTATTTTATTATTTTACATTTACAATTTTTTTTCCCGGGAACCCTGTGACACCCTATTGAAGAGCCGTAGGCTGTGGATCTCTTAAGATCTCACTGTTGGGTTTGTAAGGCCATGTTACTCCTAAATTTCTAACTTGTTCAAAGAGAAGATATAAAACAAAGTTCTAAGCTAATCGACCTTAGTGTTCTCCTTTTTTAAAAATAAGAATCGATAAAGAATCGAATCGTTAAACAGAATCGAAAATGGAATCAGAATCGTGAAAATCTTATCAATACCCATCCCTAGTCCTAGGACATACAAGAGTGGAGATTTTTGGCCAAAATGTACAGTCCCATGTTTGGCAAAAACCAAATACAGTATATCAGCACAAACACCTCGTACTATCAAGCAGAGGGGTGATGATTTGGGCTTGTTTTGCAGCCAAGGGACATGGACACCTTGCAGTCATTGAGTTGACCATGAACTCTTTTGTATACCAAATTATTCTATAGTCAAATGTGAAGTCATTTGTCCAAGAGCTAAAGCTTGGCCCAAATTATGTCTCAAAAATTATCCCAAGCACACCACAGGAATCAAGCTGTTACAATGGCCCAGGAAAAGTCCAGACCTCAACCTGAGTGAAATGCTGTGGTGGGATCTTAAGAAAGCAGGACAATGTAAAAGACTTCAAGTTATTGCTGCAACATGTGGTTCTGCAATCTACATACTGTCATTTTACCATAGCAACACAAATGTCATGGTAAATGTAGCTTTTTAACATGCTAAAAATCATTAAAGGGTGTCTCTAAACCTAAACCAAAATTACTTTCTAACCCAAGTCCAACCAAAGAACCTGTAAAAATGTAAAACTGAAAGCCTGTCTCATGCTTAAGAGTCAAGATTACTCAAGAGCAAAAAGGTATCAAGAACAATATGGAAAGGAGTTTATAGCTCAAATTTGAAGTCGAACAAGCCATTGGAGCATCAGTTATAAACATCCGTCTTGATATATGCTTACCAAACACTTTATTAAGAACACATACAGTTGTGGTCAGAAGTTTATATACAGTTTATGGGCATGAATGTCTTGGAGATTTGGGGCTTTTACTGGTTTCTTTGAACTCTTGGATGTCTCTGTCCCTTCACAAATTGCACCTCAACCAGATTCTTTTGTAGCCATCAACAAGCTTCTGGCATAATTCTGACTGGATGTGTGATCACTCTTCTTGTAAGATGTTCATTTAAATTGGTGCCCTGCTGTGATCCTCAATTGGATAAGAGGAAGGAAGAAACTAAGGATGGATGGATGGATTTCTTGCACTGACCTAGCTTTTAAGCATTGCCCACAAACTTTCAATAGGGTTTCGGTCAGGGCTTTGAGAAGACCATTACAGAAGCTCAATGTTAGGTTGCTTTATCCATCCCCAAAACCATTTTATTGCGCATTTGGGATCATTTTTCTGTTGGAACACCCAACTGTGTCCTAGCAGTTGATCTGAGATAAAGTTGGAAAATTTGGAGGTGATCCACCTTATTCATTATTCCATCCACTTTGTGAATTGTGCCAGTAACCCTGCAACAAGACAGCTCCAAAACACCACAGGTACAGTGTTGCTAGGTCTGAAAGCCTCACCTTTATTCCTTCTGACATACCTCGTGTCATTGTGTCCGGATAGCTCAATCTTTATCTTATGTGTTCATAAAGCTTTTCTCCACATTTTCAGGAACAGGGGCTTTCTTCTTTGTCGACATCCTCCCAGTCTGTGGCCACATAAAACCCAGCATCACTCTATGCAGTGATGTTGGTGTTCCAGCAGTTTCTAGTTCATGTCTATCTTGAGGCTTGGTGGTCTCTGGGCTATTCCTAAACATCCTAATCACTTTCCTCAGGTGACACTTTGGATCTTCTTTCAGACCTTGGCAAAGTGGTTACACATTCAAAGAATTTGCATTTAAGTAAAACTGTTTGAGATGATGCTCCTGGAATCTCCTTGTGTAAATGCTACAGTTCTCCTTAGATCTTCACTGAGTTCCTCAGACTTCCCCATTGGTCTAAATTTTGATCCATCCAATGAGTGCTGTCAAAAAATATTTTTTGCAAAGATGGAAAGTTTGCAAAGAGGAAAGACCAGTTTTAATCGATTATGATGACTAATGAGAAGTTGATAGGCCTTAAGCTTGCAAAGTAAAAAGACACTGTAGGACCTTTAGCACCACTTATTAAAATCCTATGTGAGACTTAATTAGAAAATTAATTAATCAGGGATCAATATGGGACCTGTTCTGCAAGGATCAGCAATTCATGTCAATAAAAACGTAATCTTAATATTTATAATTGCAGTAGATTGTCCAAGTGTCCCTAATGAAGTGCTTTATGAAGTAGCAGTGAAATGAATAATACAACCCATCATCTCTTATCACATACAAACACTGAGGTGTTCATGAAATGGTGATTTCATGAACATGATTCCCGTTAAAACTGAACGCTGAGCACAAATCATTTAAAATAGTGTGATTTTAATTCATAAGAGAAAAAAAAGTCTCATTAGCTGGCAGATGGTCTGCTGATTTACCAAATCACTAACAAGCAAATTCAGCTTTCACGAAGGTTGAAGTGTCAGTGTCAGGTTCCCCAAATGAGCTTGATTTCTATTCAGCTACAATGACAGAAAAACTAGCGAAGAGACAGAAAATTTAGAACAGATCCACAGGTGGTCTGACAGGAGGAGGTGATGTACAAAGCCAGGGAAAACTAGGTTCTCCAAGCAAATTATCAACAAAATGAAGAAGTCACTTTAATTAATGCAACTATGTTTGGCCACACTGAGCAGCTGCACCCTTCTATTTGCTTTAAGCTGTAATGTTGTAATTCTGTCTAGCCTTGACAGCACAGATAAACAAGCCTCCCTAAACTCCTTCTGCTTTCTGTCTTTATGTCAAACACTGTGATAATTAGCAGATGGCTGATGAGTCACGAGGCGAAAAAAAAAAAAAAAAAAAACCCTAAAAGAGCTAAATGCTGAGAGCACATACACAAAACTCCTCCATGTTTCACTAGTTTATGTATCCAAGCGTCAAAGTGTCATGAAAGAGGTTTTTTCCTTAATTAAATCAGGTGACGTGCCCATGGTTCATCTACACAGGTGCTGTCATTTACAATGTCTGATTAAACTTCTCCTGAGCGGTTGAAGAGCTTTAAGAAGGACAAAGAAAAATGAGTGTACATGCTGTCCTGCACGCATTCCTGACACTTCTACAGTCTTTTAAGGTTTTTACATAATTCACAATCAAACACCCAACTATAGAAAATAAACCTAAATGACAACTAGGTCTGTGCCATATCATATTCTCTAATATAATACTGGTATACATTTTTAGGTGATATATAAAAATGTCATAATGCAATATCATTGCTATAGCAACACCGTGCATTTAAGTTTCCAATGCGCTTAACAACGATTCAAGCCCAGCAATGTCTGACAGCAAGAGATGTCAGCCTCCAATGATAATTCAGTACCTAAAAAGATAGCTACTTCAACAACCTCTAACAAAGCACAGCAGTTTTTACAAATGTGCAAGAAAATTGTTCCTGGTAAAAATGGAAACAACAAAAATGTTTTCATCACTTGAGGCAAAAAGACTATCAAGTACAACCAGGCTTCAAAGGAGGAGATACGAGTAGCCCAAATGTAAACAAATGATTCCACCATGTGCTAGCACTCACTAGGTGCATTTACTACTTGAAATTGCTATTTGCACTCCATATTTTAAGAAGGGCAAAGAAAACATGGAAATCATGATGTGGTTGCATGGTGGCAAAAGAGGGATTTAAAGAGCTAGTTAAAAAAATTTGACCCAATGTCCAGCTGGTAGAAGGTAAGGTATGAGGTAGAAAATATTTTTTCTGTGGGCATTTAGAATCACCAGTTAACCTGACCATACTAAGTGCATGTCCTTGGACTGTGGGAAGAAGTCTGAGTATTCGGAGATGCAGACATGCATGCAGACAAAGGCAGAATATGTAAACTCCACAGAGAAAGGCCTTGGCCAGATGGTGGATTCAAACCCAGTACCTCCTTGATATGAGGCTAACAGTGCTAACCACCGTGCTGCCTCCTACTACCAATGCAGAATGTATACAGCAGGGAATCACTGCGATGTCTGGGAGTTTTTATGCCATTTAGTGTTTAGTTAGCAAGTGTTTGCAGTGCCTGATTCGCAAATTACCATTGACCACAGCAATCTGCATGAACCGAAGCAATCACAAGGAGGTTTTGTTCAGGTCGCACCCTCCTCTGCCAGCTAGCCAGAGAATACACATTGTTCCCAAGCGACCAGGGGCTGCCGGGTGGTCATGAATCGGTCTCTGTGTGACTGAAGCTTATAAACTCATTTGATGAGCTGGTTAAGCAAAACATTGGGAATCAGTCAACTAAACCAAGACCTTAAGTTCTGAAAATGATCAAACACTCTTAAAGCATTTTATTAAATATTAAATGACATGTTCTGAATGGTTCCAGCTTCACAGTGTGCACTATAATTGGATGGATGGACTGATTGTGTCTTACCACTGGTTCACTGTGTGTTCATTAATTCACCAGAAAAAAAGACAACAACAGGTTCCAACAAGTGAGTTTCGTATAAACTAGATTTTAAATGAGGGTCTCTCAGAAACAAAAGTCAGAAGATGAAGGCCTAGTTCTAGTTAATATTCAACTTCAATGGTGCAGAGACCAAAGTACAGAAACGTCGTCAATCTCTGTTTTAGGGGGAAAAAACAGCGCCATCAGATGTGATATTTTATCTTATCGTGTTGTGATTTTAAACACATCTGAGGGCTCGATTGTACCTGAGGAGACACTGGACAGCTTTGTCCTGGTTAATGCTGAGAACCTTAATAAAGTTTTCTCCACAGTGAGACCCACCACATGTCTTTTAGATCCAATCCCCTCTTCACTTTTTAAAACACTTTATGGATTTTTTGAAGCTGAGCTTTTATACATGATGAATTGCTCTCTTCAGTTGGGTGTCTTCCCTGCTGCCTTTAAAATGGCGGTGGTGAGGCCCCTTCTGAAGAAGAGCAATTTGGATTGTAATGATTTTAATAACCACACACCTGTATCCAACTTACCATTTTTAAGTAAAATTTTAGAAAAACTTGTTTTTACTCAGATTAATGATTTTTTGAATGATAGACAGATCCTGGAGGTATTTCAGTCTGGATTTAGGGTGAACCACAGCACAGAGACTGCTCTCCTAAAGGTTTTAAATGATCTTAGATGTAACTGGGACTCCCAAAAGCTCTCAGTCCTGGTGCTACTGGATCTAAGTGCAGCCTTTGATACAGTAGACCACGCTATTCTTTTAAATAGACTGAAACACATGGTGGGCCTCTCTGGTGCTGTACACAACTGGTTCACTTCCTATCTCTCAGACAGAACTTTTATGGTGAGTATGGATACATGCTCCTCTAAGATCCATAAAATGACATGCGGTGTGCCCCATGGGTCAGTTTTAGGCCCTGTACTTTTCAATTTGTATATACTCCCTCTTGACGGTGTCATCAGGAGGCATGGAGTGAACTTCCACAGTTACGCTGATGACACTCAGCTGTACATCTCCGTGTCTCCTGATGACACCAGACCAATGGATGCCCTTTTTAACTGTATTCTAGATATAAAATCTTGGATGGCAGAAAACTTTTTACAGCTTAACCAGGACAAAACTGAAGTTTTAATCATTGGTCCCGAGGCTCAGAGAGAGAAACTCCTGTCTAAATTACAGGCATTTTCACGATGTCCCTCACTACAAGCGAAAAACCTGGGTGTTATTTTTGACTCTGAGCTTGGTTTTATCCCACATATTAAACATGTAACCAAAATTGGATTTTATCATCTAAAAAATATAGCCAGAGTCCGCCCTATTCTCTCTCGGGCCAACACGGAGATGTTGATGCATGCTTTTATTACCAGTCACATTGATTACTGTAATGCCCTGCTCTCTGGTCTTCCCAAAAAGAATATTTCACCTTTACAACTTTTACAAAACTGCAGCTCGTGTGCTGACGAAGACCAGAGGGCGAGCCCACATTACACCGGTTTTGGAATCGCTGCATTGGCTCCCCGTGTGTTTCAGGATCGATTTCAAAGTTCTTTTATTGGTTTTTAAATGTCTTAATGGTCTTGGGCCTTCTTATCTCTCAGATTTGCTTTTACCATATGAACCCTCGCGGACCCTGAGGTCCTCTGATACTGGCCTTTTGATTGTTCCTAAAGTCAGGACACATACTCACGGAGAGGCAGCTTTTCAGTGGTATGGTCCTCGTCTGTGGAACAGCCTGCCGGAGGAGCTCAGGGCTGCAGAGAACGTACATGTTTTTAAGAACGGGCTCAAGACCCATCTTTTTAATTTAGCTTTTACCTAACGCTTAGTGATAGTGTTTCCTCACCTGGCTCATGTGCGCCCAGCCCAATTTTACTCTTTAAGCGTGTGTGTGTGTGGGTGTGTGTGTGTGTGTATCCATGATCATTTATGTTAATGAGACTGTGGGGAGTGAGGGCGGGGTGGGGTGGGGTGGACTGCTTTTAACCATGTAAAGCACTTTGTGCTACTTTTCTGTATGAAAAGTGCTTTATAAATAAAGATTGATTGATTGATTGTATGATAACTATGATATTTAGGGTAAGGACCAGGTTTAAGAAAAATAGAGTTGACTGCGTAATCTAACTGCTTTGTTTCTGTAACACAGTTCCAGGATTTCATCAAACCTACAGTTAATCAAACAAGAAGGTAAAAGGTAAATCATGGAGGTTAAAAAATATGTTTGAATACATGTTTTTTTTAATTTTATTTTATTTTTACAAATTTCAAGTTTAATTAACTTATGTATTAAATTAGTTGACTTTTTTTTCCCCGTGTGCTACAAATCGAAATGTCATTAAGTGAGAAAATACAGACAATACCTGATTAAAACAGCGTCTCTGGATTACTATTTCATAACATTTCTATTTCACAGTCTAAACTGCAGCAGTCTGATGGCATATTAAAGGTGCTGCTGCAAGTGCAAAAAAGTGAACTAAGAGCTGTCAAATGATGTAACTATTTCAGAGCCTTATTGGCTGCTGAAACACTCCACCGACTGCATAACAATGCCTGTGTGTCAGCCCTGATAATGCCACACACACACACTTACTCACACACACACAAATAAACAGCACTTCTAAACAGGCTTACGCATACTGATGCACACATGCTCATATTATACATTAACAAACACAAAAGTTACTCACCAGTGCTTGTATTTACCGTAGATTCGGATGCATAAAACACAACACACAACACACACGTGCACACACACACACACACTACCCAGCTTGTAGCAACTTCTGCAGCTTGGGGGCAGCGATACCAGCTGTGAACTCTGCACTATGAATTTAAAGACAGAATTCAGCAAATTGAAGCTCAATTACTGCCATGTTGCGAGATATATGATTCATATTCCCTCAGTCCTCTCCTTATTCACTTTTCTCTGCTCCTCTTCTTTTTAGACTCTGCCCCCCGCCTCTCCTTATGCCAATCTCTCTGTCCCTGCACCTTCTTTTGTAATCCAACAGTTTCCTCCTTTCCCCATTAGCATTTCTCTTCTCTCACACTTGTTAAAACAGTTCCCCGTTCTTCTCCCAGGAGAGAGGAGGAAGGCTAAAAATAGCTGTTCCTGAGCTTACTGGGTTTTTTTTGTCTCTAACCTGTATTCCATACATCAGATAACATTTATCCTGAACAACAACCACTCAACATCTTTGTTCATGACTCTTCTCTGGCACTGCAGCAACTTCCCAAACACACCCCCACTTCTGCCTCTTTACAGACATTTGCAGATGTGTGTGTGTGTGTTTGGAGCTGCAACAGAGTTGCTGAGACATCAAAAAGTTGCCACAGACTGTTTGTGATGAAAAAAATGCTGCTAAATGGCTAAAACGATTTCTGTGCTCAGGATAAAATCAGTGTGAACTGCAAATGTAAATATGCCTTAAATGCTGCTCTGTATCAGAGCAGTTGGTGATTAAGCAGTGCGAGCATTTAAAATGTTGACAGCTGATGCCACAGGCAAAACTGTTTCTGACACCAGAAATCATGGCAGTTAGCACCAATCTATACATAAATAAACGGATATGCTAGGGTGAAGACAAATGAATAATCGGCTCAGATGACAGAGAAACCCCCCACTTCCCTCCCACACATACACACACATATACTGGAAGAGCAAATGGCCATCTGGCTGCTATTAAAAGCTAAACTTTTTATGCTGTTTCCTCATTAGTTCAATTCTTTTTGCCAACAACACAGCGACAGGATAAAACGGGCATGGAAGAAGGGGATGAGATACATAAAACAGAAAAAGAAGAGATCAAAATGAAGAGGAAGAAAGCAGTGCATGTGATGCCATGGGGCATAAACAAACTGCTCACTGGCAAAGCTACACAGTAAAATAAACTTCCCCTCAGAAAGCGCTTTAATATCCCAAAATGCTAAAAATATTGCTGCAGCTCAGACAGCAGACAGACAGGGTTTGCCACTTTCCCGGTGTACAAAAGGCTTCAGACCGAGAAAACATCAAGGCGCTGTTGTGTGAGCAGGACAAAATAATTCAGGAACAGGTTGTTCCCACTATCGGTTCAATCCATTTTTGTTCACCCTGGGAACAAAACTGCTGATCCAAACTATTTGAAAATAAGATAGAGTGGACAGCAGCATTTTTGTGGTCATACAATGGATATTTCATTGCTTCTTGACTTTCATTGCAACAAAAACAATGAGTATATATAGAATCCTGAATTGAAATCTGTAGGGAAATTCAATAAAATGTAACTTTTTAAATATTATTTGGGGGAAAAGTCAGCAAACATTTTAAGCAGTTTTAATCAGAACTCAGTGGTGCTTATTTAGTTTATACTTCAAAATCCCTTCTTAAATAAGATGACTGCCAAATGGTAAGAAAAGGACTTTGTTATAACTGGAACAGTCAAAGGAATCAAAAATGCAGGGGGTTGTCGAATAATATTGCATGCTATATGTAAGACAATAAGTCAGGTTATATTAATGAATAATTCCACTTACCATCTTTGTCAGCTCTTCTGAAAATCTGTGAACAGAAAGCAAAACAATGACGTCAGTAAGAGTAATTGTGTCCGCAGTAATTTGCATGAGGTATAAACAGGAACACTGGACCATTTCAATTCTAAACTATTTGCAAGTCAATGCAACAAATCAATTAAAAAACAATTTCTAAACTATGGTATTCAGTGGAAGCATTACACACAAAAGAGAACAGGGCCCAGTACTGAACCCTGAGGAACGCACTGGAATTTTCCTGAAAATTACTGAAATTGCTTTAAATGAATATCAAGGTCGAGGTCATTGTGAATTCAGAAAACTAATTTCTGGTCAATAAATCATACAACAATGATGATGAAGGTCCATACATATTTTTATAAAAAAACAAATTATGAAAAAAGGAAATAAATCATTATTTTCATTGTAACAAAACTTTGAACAAAAACAGTTTTTTGGCCAGTCTTCAATGCCGTAATCTACGTGCAAAAGATAAGACTGGGACCATGATTTCCATTTGTTCAGCTAGTGAACAGATAACATTACACGAGTCTGGAAAAAATGAATGAAAACTAAAACTCTGCTGAATTGTGGAAACATAGGAGCAGTTATTCTAAAGTGAGTAAGAGAATGACTAATTCTCTCTCTGCAGCAGAACAGAATCCAGACAGCGAATAACTGGTAATAGTAATAATCAGTCTACCAGTCAGTGTTTTGACTTTTACTTCCAACACAGCCATTATAAGAGAGCTCTGCAGTCCATACACTGAATCCACACAAAGGCTGAATCTGGCACACAAACACACTTTGAAATAAAACGTGTCTAAAACCAGTTAAGGTGCAGTGGTGTGCGATAAGGGTTTGTTAAGAGCCGCAGAAGTGAAAAGTTTATTAGTGCGTAAGAGGATGAAAACATGCAGACACACAAAACGAAGTCACTGATCTGTAGCTGATTGATGATTACTTGCTGTGTGTTTGTGCATCACAGTGAGCTAATTTATAGCTTGAGTGAAAGCTCCTTTCCCTATGTCAGGACTGGTACTCTCATAAGCGTTTCAGAGTGCGATATGAAGTGATCATACTGAGGAGTGCCAGAATTCAGCACAGCGACGAATTGAAAAACACAGGTGAGGGAGGCACAAACAATGAAATAAGGCAGGCAAGACAGAAAAGAAGAAGACAGTATTATTAATTCTGACTGTGAGAAATATAACCAAATTTTTTAAGGCACATTTTGTTAGAAACTATAACTACTAAAACATATGGAAGGAAAAGAAACTGATTCTGTAGGAGGAAAGTGCTTTTACTGGGAGAATAGGGACTCATTTTCAAAGGTATCCACAGTGGCTGAGAGAGACAAGAAAAGATAGATGTTAAAAGGACCTGTTATGTTCATTTCCAGCTTCATATCTTTATTCTTGACTCTGCAGTAGTCGCAACTGCATGCACAATTGGTTTTTTTTAATCCTCTTTTAAAAAATTTAATTCTAGCCTAAAGCTCCCGTGTTCACCCACTAACTAAAATAAAATGAATAGCTTTCTTTTGAATGGCTGCCCCTTAGAAATAAAAGATTGGAGGAGACTGTGCTCACAGCAAGATTTATATCCCTCAAATGAACAAATCAGGAATGGAAGCTCTCACTGATATCATATGGACCTGGGAGTAGAAAAAACTGAGTTTTCAGGGAGATCTGAAGCCTGGCTTTTGGATTACAGTGATTAGTTGCCCATAATCTGACCTCGTGATTTGAAATTTTGGCCATGTTTAATCTTAACTTACACCATGCATTATGTGGATGGGATTTGAATGTGTGAAGCAGGAATATTTCTTTTAATCACATTTGAGAACAGAACTGCAGAAATATTTATAAATGGTCTTCTGCAATAACCTTTGCAACTGCCAGGAAAGTTCTAGACTTACTTCATACTTTCACCAATAACGCTTTATGTAAATGTCAAAAGAAAAATTTCACTGTTTAAATCAGAATGTATTAAAATGGATGAGCAACCATTTTGATTTCTTCATGGTCTGGCTATTTTTTAAGCAAAAAATGACAGCCGTTCTCTGTTTCCTGGTGCTATAATGTGAGGATTTTATGCTTTTCCTTATCATATTTAGCATATTTTCTTACATTAGTTAGAAATATATAAATGTTAATCAATCCATTAAATGATTTGTAGACTTAGGGAACAAATAATGAGTTTACAGTTAGTTGCAGCCTTAATTTTAAAGGAATCTAAATAGTGTGGTCAATAATCATGAATGCAATTTGAAAACTTGAGAAAAGGTCCCACTTTTTAGTGCATAAACTGATATATAGATTATTGCACTTACAAGCATGAGGCATGTTAAACTCTAAATAAGTGGTGCATTCACACAGCAACTGCAGCCATCTCAACAGGCCAAAGAGAAAATCATTAACTGCTGAGACGAGTGGCGTTCCAAATGACAAGCTGCTCTGCATTGTTCTGCTTTCCGGCTGCACCCTGGGGTGCACTCAACTCCACAGAAAAAGAGCCAACTCTGGAGCTACTGGAAACAAACAAGCTTGGAGAGGAGGCAAAGTGTTGCGATGAAGAGGCGGTGTTTGTGTGTTTTTGTAAAGAGTCGTAACAGAAACACAGAGTGAGAAGAAAACGAGCGACAGCAGAGGAGAGAAGATCCGGCAAAATAGAAAAAGAAGGCAGAGGAGAGTGTTGCATCCATCTCTAACCTTATTAAGAATGTATGTTTCTGGGCAGGGGGAGGGCAAGAAGGATATGGAGGAAATTAGGTGAGGAGAGAAGGGAAGGAAAAGGAAGACACAAAGGATGAAAGGAATTTAATGAATAGCGAGAAAGGTACAGTGGGGTTAAGATGCAAGCGAAGACTTGAACAGTAAAGGAAAAACAAGCAGGCTGAGGATCTAATGAGGGAAGCGCTGCCCGCAGGCACATGCGCACGTGCAGAGCAATCACTCAAACCTCTTTGGTCTCGACTTGTTCACCACAATAATAACGCTGGAGTCAATAATATTGGAAAATGAAGAAACGATTAACATTTCAACGTTGAAGACGTTGCAGAGGGCTCAAGAGAAAATGCCAGAATGAGTTCACAGCTGATATCAGGAAGTCAGCCACTCTGAGAGAGTATGGCAGATTTCTAACAGGGAGTAAGAGGGTTAAAAAAACACCACAAAAATGAAGCAATCCAACAGGACCTTTAATCAGAAAATGAAATATGAACACATACATGCATATACAATGAAAACGAAGCTCTCCTCAAATATAGACATGACTGCAGCACAGTGTTTTTGTTTGCTTGTTCACTTACAAACACTTTTACTGTAACATCTGTCTTAGCGGACAGTTGCTTGGCTCAAAGACGCAGCAAACTAGGCTACACCCCTCACAACATCTTTTACACACAAACACAGACAGAATGAGTTTACTAGGGTACTAGGATACATTGGTGCACTGGTCTTGATCATAATTAGTTTTCCATGGACCCCCTTCTTTACCACCCTATCAGATTATTTAGGTCTGGGTCAGGATTTTGCAGAAGCTGAACTACTTTCTCTTTTGTTTTTTACCCTAATAAAGCAGCATCAGCAGATCTCCTGGGGAAACATTTAGAGCGGCCAAGATGAAAAGTAACCTAATAGTATTGATGAGTTGACCCAAATCAGCACTGCGCTAAGTGCCACTTTTAATGCAGGAAGGCTGCTCAGTTATCAGCTGTCTGATAACAGAAAGACATTACATAGGGAGTGAGAATACTAAGCAGTGGCTGTAAGGAATGGATCAATAACAAAATGGTAGTAAGACCTTCTCATTAATAATTAAATAGCAGTCATAAAATTGGTGTGAGCGTAGCTACTGCACGTAGGACTGACAGTAAAGCCAGGAGTAAAAGTAAAGCTGCCTCTCGACTATAAATGCATGACTTTTATTGGTGATGAAGAGGTGAACAGAGAATATTGCTTAATAAAATGCAATAAAAGTACAGTGAATTTTTTGGGATGGGTCATTCAGGAAAGATATGTAAACTGAGCTCAGCGCGTTGAGGCTGCTCCCGGGCTTCCACATTCATCACCAAAGTGTCAAATCTTCCGCCTACTCTACCAAGCCACGAGTATCTGCGCGTAAGTGCGCACTGCACCGGTCCGTACGCGCTGGATGTCTTCATCCCCAGCACCCACCCGCCCTGCACCTGCCAACCCGGTGCATTTCCATACTCACATCCAAAATAACGGAGATGCCTCTCCGCGGTTCCGGAGCGAAGAACTGCTCCTGAGCCACGGCCACTTCCTCCTTACTGGAGGCGTACTCCCGGCTGGAGATGTTCTTGTTGTCGCTCATTTTGGTGACGATCCAGCGGACGAGCCCGTCGATTCCACCGGGCTGGGCGCCGCTGTTTCCGGACTGCGCTGCCGTTGCGGACTCGCTGTCCTGACCGGCTACGGGTTTCGGCTGCTCGCGGCTTTCTTGGGCTCGAAGTTTGGCTTGTTCTTTGTTCAGCAGTTTGTGGACTCCGTCCCTACAGTAGCGCGCTGCCTGCTCACACATCCTTTTGCTGCGGAGCGTTCATGCTGCGCTCTATGGGGGAGAGAGAACCCCCACCCCCACCCCAGCTCCCCTCTTACATCACAGCACCCACCCCAAATCACACCCACCCACCCTACAGAGCTACCCTATCTACCCATACGTGCTTGTAGGCACTGATATTTAACAGCTTTGGAGATTTAAGTGAGTTTATTGCACTTTTTATTTTAGTGTTATTATCAACGCTTTCATATTTATAAGTGCTAAAATGTCTCGCCTTCAGTGCTAATACTTTTCTTACTACAGTGTAAAAACACAGGACTATTTTTTCATGGTGTTGTAAAATAGCAAAGTTGCAGATCACTTTGAACTATCTGAATCTGACTGGAGATCGTGGCACAGTTTATTCCTTCCACAGTGACAACAGGAGGTGTGGGCCACCAGTCATGTGTGGCAATGGGTGGATCAGAGGATTTTCCTCATGGAGTAAAAAGGAGTCATTAGCGGATCAGTGTTATGTGAGAGCTCTAACCTTTGGTAATGAGCGACTCCCCCAGCTTTGCCCTTTCCGCTGTACTGTTGTCTTCCCCGTAATGTACCATGTGTTTAACAGCACGCAGGGCAGTCTGGATGAATTCAGTCACAATGCAAAGTTAACAAACAGGTTATTACCACAAGGAAGTAAAGTCAGGTATGTTGTACATCTTGCCCCATCGCTGGAACAGAAGAAAGGGTCAATCACTTGACACGATTGCCCCCATGTGGTAAAAAATGTGCAGTGACGTGCCTGGGCAAGTTTTATATGCAGGATGTATTGAGTTAATTATTAAATATTTACCAACAGATTTGTGACAGCTAATTATTTAAATCACACAAATACACAACACATTCTGGCTTGAACATTTTGGCAATTAAATGAGTAACATTCTACAGAAAAATAACAAAACATATGAACATCCAGCAATGAAGGCCTAATTTCTTAAGTGCATTCATGTTTACATCTATAGTCAATCTCTCTGCATGTGCACATGTCTCTAAGATAACTTAAGACCCTTCAGATAATAAACCCATGAGTAGGGCCTCCTGTGGCCCTCAGAGTGCCGACTGGAGATGATCAAGCTGCCTGACCATGGTCCTGGAGAGCCGCCTGGAGGAACCTCAAATGACACCAGGATTTTTTGGGTCTCTTTGGATTGAATGTTGCCCCTTTTTTGACAGCCAAATGGGAATTGTCAATCTAGACATGAGCAGGGTTCAAGTTACATCAAATCTGAATAAGAGATTTGTGTAAATGAAACACATAAATTGAATCGAAACATTTTATAGAAGCTGAAGATGTGAAAGCTGCATCTAAGACAAGCAGGAGTACAATTTGTCTAAACAAAAGCCAGGTTGCACCACTCTGCACACTGCAATCTGTTCCAGGCTAAATTTAAATCATCTTGCTCCATGTTGGCTGGCAATGAACCCAGTGTAAATATTTAAAGGAAATAAGCCTTAGTAAAGCATCCCTATTTTTAATAAGTGTATTGGCTGCCTGCAGGCTGTTTGTTTTAGAATGTTGTAACCATCTTCAGCTTTGTTGATAAGACATTTTTAACTTTCACTCTTTGTTCCGATTGTCTTATAGTGCCGACTTTTGTAAATTCTACTTGCTCTTTACCAAAAGAGAGAACGTGGTGGTCTGCAGGAACACATTCTTGAAGGGGATAATGACGTTCCCAGCGGCTTTGATGCTGAACAGGCCTTGAGGTTTGGGTGGGGAGACAGAACTCTCGTAGGGGAAAGATGTATTCACCACCAATTACTGAAGACAGCCGTAGCTGGCCTCTTATTTACCCCAGCTGATAAGGCTTGAAACAGACCTCCATGCTGGCCTTTGAGCCTGAAGGGAAAACTGGTAATGCGCTGACATTCTTGTCTATAATAAAGGCTGGACGGTCAGTCTGTAGGACAGAGATAACACAAGGTGTTTGCATGACAGCAAGTAAATCAACTTTTTGTGTTGACGAATTACAGAGAGCAGATAACAAGGAAGCCTCGGTGATGAATGCTGACACTGACCACATGTACAGTACTGTTGCTAGAATAAATGTACAGAAAGGGAAGAAAGGGCTATTGTTTTTCCACTTTTTACCTTGCAGTAGTACTCGGTTTTGAAGCGTGAGTAGTTGTTAAACATTACAGTGACAGAGTGGCTGCTGCCCAGCAAATTATTGAAGTCCACAGATTGCTTTGGTGGTGGGGGCAGAGCTCTGAGTTGAAGTGGCCCAGCTCATTGCTGAACAAAGTTAGACGGGCAGTAGACTCACCTGGATGCAGAGGCATGTAATGAACAGTCAAAAAAAAAACCTGTAAAGAAAAGACACACACACACACACACACACACACACACACATTATGCCCGTAAGAGTCACACAGTTTTTTTTAATGTGATGGCAGATGTACTCATTATCTACCTTGGACGGTCCTGGCACACTGTGCTGAGGTTGGACGATGATGCCATGACATTTACACTCAGTAGTAAGGCAGGCTGTCTGGGTCAGAGGGTTCTTTACTTGAATAGTGGCCAAGGCCACCTGACAAACAGGTGTCCCCAGCTTGATGGTGGACAGGACTCCTGGAGATGTTGCCTTTGAAGATAACGAGGTAGAACAAATACTCACCTGTCTCATCATTAATGAATGTCACCCAAAGGATGAAGATAAAAGGATGATGTGAGAACAAGGCTAAAAAAAATAGTTATCCAAGTCTGGATGTGTATGCTTGAGTGAACCTTGGTATTATACTGTCCCTGTGTGTATGTTAAAAAAAAACCAAAAAACCAAAAAAAGCATCTCGTAGTCCCTCTTAGCATGGGCAGGGACATCAATAAACTTGATTTCCTTGAGGGACACTGTAGCATCTGGCTTGTCAGGCTTCACTGTCTCTAGACGCACAAGGAACCTGAGAACACAGATGAGGACACTCATGGCTCTGTTATACATCTGTTGCATAATTTGCCAGGAACTATGGATTTCTATATTAGCACCGAAAAAGCTTTGCTTAACTGGGATCATTTCCTAGTTACACTTTTTACTTTCTGCAAGAAAATTTCAACATGTAAAATTTTGTGTGTTCATCTCAGTTTAGACAACACAGTTGAAACTAGTTGGTGATTTAGCTGCTAAAGAGAGAGATATCACTTAAGAGCAGCTCAAGTGTATATAGTTCCCGACTAAGTGTTTACCCCTGTTGCCTAGAGAGCCAGTTGTGCACAGGGAGCAACAGTGTGTGGTGAGTTTTAGCAGGTAGGTCATGCACAATAGTGTTCTCTGCCACAGGAGGATCGGCAGCTCCCTGCAAGGTGTACAGCACACCTGTCCCATCGGGAAAGGCAAAAAAGGCAGATCCCTGAGGCAAGAGAAAGGATAAACAGAGATTAATTAATTTTTTATAGTTACATAGATAGTGTTATTATCTGTAACCTTTTCAATATTTAAAAGTATTAAATATACCCAGTTTTTTAAAAAAAAATGATAGATTGTGTTTAGATGATGGCTCTTCTACCTGGTGTTTTTTCCAGGAGCAGTCACAGTCATAGATCGGTAGAACTCCAATGCTTGCCCTCAATGACAGGTTTGATGGTGCAACACTGGATTGTGGGGTTGAGGACAGACAGGGTCTGTGTGTGGGAGCCACAAACTGGACACACAGAGCTCACCACCTGGACACAGAGACAAGGTGATAACAATTACTTGATCAATATTACAAAGGTTATACTTACAAGGTCATTATATCATCTTGCTACATTGGATGTTGTCAGCAAGAGAAATCTGACCAAATGTAGGGTTTTATCCCAAACACAGAAATTAATCTTTGCAATTATGATAAAATCAGATTATCTGTAACTCATTCTCAAGATAACATAAGATGAGAAATTTCCTAAAGCGTTTTCTCAGAAGTACTCAGCTAATTGAAACTGACTAATAGTTTTTACAAATCCTTAAATCTGTCAGCAGCTGCTGCCTGTTCCAAATGAGCCGAATCAATGTCTCTCATTACCCGATGCTGGCCTCTAACCATTCCTACAATGAGTCAAGGAGTCACAGTGCTGACAAGGCACCTTTTAGATTTTATTCCCTCTGGAAAAGCCTCAAAATCAATACCCAGATAACTAATCTTTTAGCTTTGTTGAGTGTAAAAAGCTTTCAGTTACACTGTTGTATCTGTGATACATTCAAAATAAAATCATCATCAACTCAAAACAGCAAATATGTTATTGCTTTCATCATATTACTCAACACTGTCCTTTTCCCTTTGGCACAAATACAGTGCAGAATGGTGAAAAAAAGAGTCAAACCTCTTTGCTAGTGGAGGCCGCGATGCAGGAGCCAGTGACAGTGAGGGTGACAGGCGAAGAAGAACCCTCCACAAGGCAACTAAAATTCTCATATTTTGTGCCATTACTCAGCTCCACAGAGGCAAAAGTCGCTTGGAAAGGGAACCTCCATTCCTGGACAGATATATCCATTAGGTGGCATGATGCATAACTCTGCAGGAAAATCCTCTGTTTTCCACTTAAACCTGTTAAGGAAAAAAGCAAACAGGCAGAAATATATGCAGCTATAATATGTGAAGCATTCTGATAACTGCAGTAACACAATATTGATGTTTCTGAGTGAAGATGTGTTTGTCACTGCTGTCTAATCTTACTGGGCACCAGTGTCACCAGTATTCATCGTAACATTCTTCTTCCTGATCTGGGAACGTTGGGACTACAGCTCCAAAGTAGCTCTCTTCTAGCTGGACTTTGACATCCTGGTAGTTTTACATGAAATAAATTAAGACTATATGATATACAGAGCTAACATTAATCATTCTTGCTTATAATATAGCATATGGCATATATAGCAAGTCCTACTTTGTTATAGTAGTACTGTCAATATTCAGAATTCATTAGAACTTTTCTCTTTCTGTTTTAAAAGAAGTCTATGAAACTTTGTGAAACTGTGTGAAAACGTCCTCCCGATTAGACTTTCGACTACATGATTACAGTATCTGCATTTAACAGGCTACCTGGCAGGAACCTTGGATGGTCAGCAGGGGGTGCAGGAGTCCTACAAACTTCAGCTCCGCAGTGAAGGGAGGAATGCGCTGATGAGGTGAGAAATGGATCTGAACAGTACATGAACCCCCACTCGATTTCAGCGGCAGTTCACCTGCTGGACTGAAATATAGATCCTGGAAGACAGGGTGACATTAAGTGTTGCTTTAGTGGCCCGCTGTTTATGGTGCGTTGTCTGTGTTGTCTGTTTGCATACCTTTTGATTAACTGGTTTATCTGTGCTGAGCATCAGGGTGCACGAAAGGTACCAGAACCACCTGTTTTTCTATGGCATAATATTAGTCTTAATCCAGTTTCATTAGTGGTGCATATTCAACCAATGTTACTTACTATTGCACTCATGTAGTCTTTCTCCCCTTGATCTCGATGCCTTGGCCAAGTATGTCCACCTGTTTCGTGACACAGCTGTCTAAGGTGAAGGAGCGTTTCATGATACTGACGTGGCTCACGTATCTCCATTAAATCACCAGCCGACACAACATCTGGCTGGAAATTCATCTGAAGGACATCAGTGTTCTTGAACTGGCACTGGAGGCTGAGGAGTGGGAAGGCCAGAAAGTTAGTTTTAGACTGTCAAAATTTTTGAACTCATGTATTTTTAATACAGCAAAAACTGAGACCGTTAATTACAACATTAATTAATTGGGATGAGAAACAGGAAATTGAAAGACTCTATTGCTTCTGGATCCTCCGGGTGACGTAGCTTCCCTGTTGTGGGAAGCTTGAGACAAGATTATGTGACAAGTAGCTGCAGCCACTGTGAAGTGCATCGAACATCAATTATTCAGTTACTGGAATCAACTGGGAAAAAAAGTGAATGTGCATATGTTCCAATTTAACCACTATCCAAATGTCATGCATTGTGTTTGCTGCCCTCTATGAAAGGAATTAAAGACCAGGAGTTGGTCCAGTCAGAAAAGGTTACCAGCTAACAAGCCAGGCAAGAGTGTGAAAACAGCAGCATTTTGAAGAGCCTTTGCTTGAAGAACCTTTAAAATTTTTAACTGTATAATTTAATGAATGAATTGTCAAAAAGTGCTCATTTGAAAGTACCTAAAAACATATTTTGGGTCCTTTTTTATTTGTTTCTTTGTTTGGTTGCTTGTTTTTTAATTAAACTGTCACAGTGAACTGCTAAATTTGACTTGACTGACACTGAAACAGGGGAAAACCAAAGACTGACACACACCTGGTGTGCCTTTCGCCTATGCTCCTTAACACAAGAGTTGCCGGCTCCATGCCAGGACAGTACAAGAAGTACTTCCCAAAACTGAACTTGGCAAAGGAGAATTCAAGACTGGGTACTACAGCCTTTTATGTCAAAGGTAAATGTTGGCGCATGCTTCACCTAATGAGATAAACCAAGAGAGGGATATGCATTACAAAGAACTGCTTAGAAAGAAGAATTTGATATTGTCACAAGTGACAGGTTCAAACTGTTTACAGCTCAGCAAATCAGAAAAGAAATTGTTCAAAACTTAGTTCTACTAGATAATCTATTTTTAAGGTCTCACTGGAATATGGTAACGATTACAATAAAAATGATCACCTGAAGTGTAAGGTGTTTTCCTTTTTATTTTTTTCAATAGATAAATAAGGGTATACTCCAGTAACATCACACTCTGCCAGTATGAATTTTTATTTTGGACTAAATAATTGTTGCTGTTCCTTTAAAGCACATTACCTCAGTAAAAATCCACACTAGCTTCTCACTGAGGTTGCAAATGCTCTGGTGAAAAAAACATAGCAATGACTGTAACTGCTTCCCAGCCTCAATGCTAGCTTGTTGTGGTTTTGTAACCAAGTGCTGCTGCAGTGCTCTGGGAACTGTTAGTTCTAAGTTTACTTCTATAATGAATCTTGAAAACTTGGACACCAGAAAATTAAAGGTGGATTGCTCTGAAATCCCCACCTGTGAACACACAGGGTGTGTCATGTGACTGTCATGTTTTAAGTTCGCATTTAAAGGAAGCTGACTATAAATGTGGCTATGTGCTCCTGTTTCATTACAGTGTGCTGACCTTCCCAAAGTCCAGAGTTTCTTGGTGGTTGGGGACAATGTTTTTGAGGCCCCCCTCATAGTGAAACAATGTGACTTCTCTTCACCCTCACATATCCTTCACAGGAAGGTGTGAAGGACACTACTAATGGCAACCTGCACCAAAAATTTCACAACAAAATGCTATGAGGGAGAAAACAAAGCTATCTGTATATATGAAAGTATTTAAATTTAATTAGGTTCAGTGTCATTAACCTGTCTGTGGGGGGCACAGTGCCAGCCATGGGCCACAAAACACAAAATGATGAAGGAACCACAGAGAAATGCAAGGGGTCTTCCTCCCCATTCACAAGATTGACGGTCTATTCCACTTTTAGTCCTTCACAAGCACATGAGCACAATTCAAAATAACGTATAGAGTTCAATAGAATCACTCTTCAAAATAAACATAACCAATAAAAGTAAAATAAGAAAATACTAGGAAAGCGCACTGATCCCTGCATAAAATAAGGTTTTGATTTATTATGTCTGTATGTGTGTGTGCGGGGGTCAACTATATTTACCAACGAGCAGTTCCCCAAAGTCAAGTTGAGGTCTGCCGAGATAGGTGAGTGGTTCTCTAGCAGTGCCCACACTGGAAGGGAACAGACAGTGATGGGTTCTCAATCACAAAAGTCCAGAATGACTCCACTGCATCCAGCTGCTCAGCAACATATTCAAAACACATCTGCAGACAAGGACAAAGCAGAAAATCATACATGACTATTGCTTCAAGAAAAAGATGAAGAAGAGCTGTGAGACGAATAAAGATGAAGAAGAGCAGAGGAGTTGTGACAGAAAAAGTTGAAAAGAAGAGAAATAAAGATTGACTAATACAGCATACTGTGTGAGATTGGGAGAGATACAGTATATTATGAGACACAGTCACTGCTGTAGGGACTGAAGCTGTTTCACTGTGCGAATTTCCATTTTTACTTCTCTAAGGAGCTTGGAAAGAAAAACGTCTGGACTTCTTTAAGTTGCTTGAAGACGTTTCACCTCTCATCCGAGAAGCTTCTTCAGTTCTAGGGTCAAATGGTTCTGTGAAAGGGAATAGGGTGAATCAACTGTCTATGGTTGTATGGTATTTGGAGTTATAAGTATTTATATCTCATATGTGACCATTTCTAGGTGTTAGTTTGGCATTATATTATTAGGAAAATTAATATAGTGACTTTTGATAAGTATTTCAAAACTATACACCAGCCTGGTTCCATCATGTAAAATTTCAGTCTTCGCTACTTTTTTGATGGTTTACCTGTGGTGAAAAGCTAATATGAGGTCCACTAGGTGGTCACTCAAACCTCACCGCCTGGCTGCTGCTGTGGTTGGCCATTGCAAAACCTTCTTGGTATTTAAAGTTTACAGTCACCAAAATTCAGCACCTCATAATTACCTGTGAAAGATAATGTGGGCATTCAGGAAAGGGTACAAGCTTCTGTTTTACTAGATTACAAGACTTACAGTTCAAACGATCTCTGTCCTCCCCTCTGCTCATACCTTCTTCATCATCTTTCTGATCCATGACCTGCTGATGTTTTCCAGAGAGACGATTTCCTGATAAGTGTCTTGTCTCACTTGTATTGTGGTATCGCTCTGCTGGTTGTCCTTCACTTGCAGTGAAATTTTTGCCTTGACACTCAGGTGTCTGTCAGAGCAGAAGGTGATCTGGAACGCCACCTGTTCATTAACATTCAGCTTCAGGTTGGCTCTTTGCACCACATTATGCTCTGGAGAGGAAAAATGTCAAAAATAAAAAAATCGCTGTTTTTATTGTGCAGCATAAAAATGGAATATTGTTTTAAAAATCAAGCCAAATGATAGGCTGAAGATAGCTTCAAGTATATTTTCCATGCATTAATAGAAGTGGAAAAAACAGAAGAAACCAAGTCGACATCAATATATCAAAATAACTAAGGTGTCAGTAAAGAAAGTATACTGGTTTAAAGTGTACATGTGAACACTGGAATATGATGAGGCTAATTAATTACTATTATAGGTTTTTCACATAGAAAGCCTTACCCACTAGTTTTCAGTGCATTTGTTGAACTAACCCATATGGAAAAGAAATAGTAAAAACTTATATGATTTACTCATGAAAGTGGCCACTTTCTCATTACTTTCATATATTGTTTTAGTAAGTATCCAAAACATACAAGTTTCATTTATATAATTTTTCAAGGGATCTTATATCTGTTTTCACTCTTGTATGCTTTTCATACAAGTTTCACACAAGACAGATACAAACTTTATAAGATTTATATATATCTTTTCCATATGGGAAAATAAGATTAAATTTGATCTAAAGTGTTGCAGATAGTTCAGTTCAGTTGTGATCACCATTAGATGATACTGAGCAGGCAAACTTCACTGTCTAAAATGTTGGTGATTCAGTGAACAGGGTTGTATTAAAACTGTTTCAGCTTCGTTTTCAGAATGCCAAAGTAAAATGACTGTAAAAACACACTGTTTTCAAAGGCTGGCTTCTTTACTGTGCTGTTGCTACTCTGCATAATGTACCACAGTGAACAGGCCTTCATTCTGAACCTCAGTAATAACACTAACAATACTTAATGGGAAGGGAACAGGGCACAAATTAAAGTAATATTAACCTCTTTATTTGTGCATGAGCTCCGATTAATTAATTAAATGAAGAGGAGATGCAGTTTATTGTAGGCAGATTCAAGCTTTACCTGAGGGAAGCTGTGTGGAGTTAATGGAGATGTTATTACTCCCAAGACCAGCTTTGAGGTTGAACACAGCATGTTTATCCAGCATGTCAATCTGGACCTACACACAATTTCACAAAGTACATTTATTCACAAAATTCTACCAAGCCTGTGTGTTACGCTCATGAGTGCGTTGTAAAGATTTCATGTATTTATATCTTGGTTTTCTTGTATTTAAAGCAAGTAAACAGATAAAAAAATTGTAAGAACTGAACAAAGTATCTCATCTCACCTCATCTGGCACATTTCCATTGTTTAACAGCGCCAGAGACAGTCTATGTCTACACCCAACAAGTACCCGGCTGAAGTGCAACACTGGGCCTCCTTCAGTGTTCCTCAGAGCTGGCCGTACCGCACAAACACTGGGAAGAGTGCCTTATCCCAGAAGGTCAAACTGCAACACCTTGTTCCTAATGGTGGGTGTCATTCTGAATGCAGCAGAGTAAAGAAAGCATGGTGGCAGAAGTCAGCAGGAGCAAACAAGAGGTGCTACTACTAAGTAAGAGAGTGCCAAGAGAGGTGAATATCCATAGGAAGAGTAAAGACAACACCACAGTAGCAGTCACATAGTTGTTTACCTGCTACTTTCCTCCACTTGGGCCTCAAACACAGCACTGTATAACTGCATTGTTTGAGGTGTGAAGGTAACAACAGCAAAGGCGTACCACTGGCTGGGAAAGCTCAGTGTTGTTGTAGGCATATCAAACACCTCGATTTGTCCAATTAACTAAAAAATACATTATCTTTTAGATGATTTGATCAAATTTCTTTGTACTGTACCACAATGAGAGATAGTCCTGTATACATTTATCCATGAGACTTTAAATGCCTCACCTTGGGCCCAACACTTTTGATGGCTAAGATGAGCACACAGGGAAACTTGCTGTTGGTGGCGAGTTTGAAGCGAGCTTGGCTGGTTTGAATATTGTTGAAGATAAATTTGTTTTCATCCTGTACAAAGATGGATTCAGCATTGCAAAACTGCTCAGAGGAAAGCTGGCTACTGCTGGGGCACAGATGGTTTTCCTCAAAGATGGAGGCCATGTCTAACACTATGCCTGGAAACAAAAAGCGAAAACAGAGATAAATTATCCGTTAAAGCAACAGTAGTCAAAGAGCAATGAGCTTAAATTCAATGACAAATACCATTGTCATTCACTTTTACTTTTGATCTAGAGCCCTTTAAATCCACCTGCAGTAAGCACTGACTCTGGTCAAGTTCACCAATCAATTGAGAATCATACAGCTCTCACCTGGCTTGCATACTCGAGGCAGCAGTCTGTACAGTATGCATTGAGGATGGTCTGAGGGGTCACGCCCAGTGATGTCAATGAGCAAATCCTGGTTAAAGCTGCCTAGCTGTTCAGCTGCACAGTCCACTGTCACCAGCTGCTGAGACCCTGGCTGTAGGCTCCCAGTGCAGGGAGACAATGAGAATACACCCAGGCTGAGGTGAGTCTAGAATGAATGAACACACACACACACACACGGAAGAAAGAAGAAGAATGGAGAGGTGAGGAGAGTCCTGGAAAATGTTTGGTTACCAGGGTAACCGTGGTTCCTTGAAAAATGAGCACTGTGTTGTCAGAAGGAATTTGCATATTTTAATGAGACACTAAGCAAGCTTTCAACGAGAACAAAAATAACAAAATTAATCTAATTTAATGTCAAACAGCACAATCAGTGGATGGACTGTTTGTTTGGTGAAAAAAAGAGAAAAGGGAAACACCAAAGACAGTTTTGGTGTTTAAATATTTATATTATAAATATTTTACAAAACAATTAGAAAAATATATAAATATTTTTGTAATCAGATTCACAGACCTTTTCAAAGCACACACTTTGATTTGATAGTCATTAACAGGAACTATGGGGTTGAAACCAATGATATTAATCGTGGCTCAGTTTCTGTAATTACAGTTATTGTTTTTTTCTAATATATCTCAAAATCACTTTTTCTTTTTGTCCCTTGTTCTGCTGTAACAAGCGTGGGATTAAATAAAGACCTGTGTGTGATGCTGTGAAATAGTGTTTCTCTTGTGCAAAAACTCAAATGAGTTTGATCAATTAAAACACAAAAAAATCAGGATTGTTTTATGATTATTCATGATTTAATTACACAAGGCTGAATAATCTCAAAATGACGAACAGTGCAATTATTGCCGAAACAAATACACAGGATAACGTGCTATCCTCCATCACTGCTGTAAAATTCACCAACAGTTTCTCAATTGTAGAAAATTCTGGAAAGACTCTTGTGACGCGTTGGCACCACTAGACCTCCCTGAAAGGTTCTTTCCTGGTATTATGTTATGTGGACCTCTTAGACCAGAAAATAAGGACAAAAAAACCCAAAACAAAAAAACCCAAATTATTAGGATTACATTAACACTTAATCATTAACATTATGAAAACTATAATGCTTCAGCACTATAAACTTCTTTTCACGGACAACAGGGGAGGTATTTCAGAGTTAGTAGTGGGTCAAAATATCTCTTCATAATTAACTAACTCATTAAATCTCGGGAATACACAATTTTGAAAGCCCAGACAATATATTATCAGACAAACCTTTTTGACAGGAGAAAAAAAAATAAACAAATGTTTATATGAAAAAAATGAATTCTACTTAATGCCAGCTAAAAGAACGATTTAATTACTATACACGACTGGGCAGTATATATCTATATCTATAATAAAAACAGTATGAAGATTAGTAGTAACACAGCCTATTGTTACCAATCTACATTAGTACACATATTAACATCAAAACTAATAAGTAACCTAAACTACAAAATAAGCAATATGGAGTTTAAACAATCACATTTCCACACATGTCCCAGTCCTGAACATGCAACTGCTCCTTCCAAAATGTTAAATTCCTACAAACACATATTTAATAAGGTCAACTCCAAAATAACTGTGTTCAACCATTTCAGCTGACCTTAGACAAGATGCTGCACCTACTCTGGTTCATAGAAATATACCTGCTAAGTCCTGTGAATCAGCTGAGTAATTCAATTCAATTCAATTCAATTCAATTTTATTTATATAGCGCCAAATCACAACAAAAGTCGCCTCAAGGCGCTTTATATTGTACAGTAGATAGCACAATATTAAATACAGAGAAAAACCCAACAATCATATCATATGACCCCCTATGAGCAAGCACTTTGGCGACAGTGGGAAGGAAAAACTCCCTTTTAACAGGAAGAAACCTCCGGCAGAACCAGGCTCAGGGAGGGGCGGCCATCTGCTGCGACCGGTTGGGGTGAAAGAAGGAAAACAGGATAAAGACATGCTGTGGAAGAGAGACAGAGATTAATAACAGATATGATTCGATGCAGAGAGGTCTATTAACACATAGTGAGAGAGAAGGTGAAAAGGAAAAACTCGATGCATCATGGGAATCCCCGGCAGCCTACATCTATTGCAGCATAACTAAGGGAGGATTCAGGGTCACCTGGTCCAGCCCTAACTATATGCTTTAGCAAAAAGGAAAGTTTTAAGCCTAATCTTGAAAGTAGAGATAGTGTCTGTCTCCCGAATCCAAACTGGAAGCTGGTTCCACAGAAGAGGGGCCTGAAAACTGAAGGCTCTCCCTCCCATTCTACTTTTAAATACCCTAGGGACAACAAGTAGGCCTGCAGAGCGAGAGCGAAGTGCTCTAATAGGGTGATATGGTACTACAAGGTCATTAAGATAAGATGGGGCCTGATTATTTAAGACCTTGTAAGTGAGGAGCAGGATTTTGAATTCAATTCTGGATTTAACAGGAAGCCAATGAAGGGAAGCCAAAACAGGAGAAATATGCTCTCTCTTCCTAGTCCCTGTCAGTACTCTTGCTGCAGCATTTTGGATTAGCTGAAGACTTTTCAGCGAGTTTAGAGCCAAACAACAACCACCAACACACAGGTAACAGTCCAGAGGTACCTTGATTTATTTATTAGAATAATAAAGCACAACAAGAGCCCTGGAGAAATAGAAAAAATTACTAAACTTCTTGGCTTCTCCCCTGAAGTGATAGATAAGAATGTCCACCAATGGTGTACCATCCATCTAAGTAAATGGAATGAGACAAGAAAACCACAATGGGCTTCTGGAGTGAGATTTGGAAGTACAGGGACGCAGCTGATATCAACCCGTTTCAAGAACTTGTGTGGGATTATAATATTACCTTATGCCATGTTATACCCCTAATTAAAGATGGTGAAAATATTATGTAGTTTTAGTTTGCATGTAGAAAGTACATGATATGCAGAAAGGGTAGATTAAATTGTTCATATCATGTTAAAGTGAAATACAATTCAATTCAACAACTTAATTTGTTCTCGTTGAGATGACACGATACAATCTAGTAAGAGTGGTTAGTTGCTGAACTCACGGAATTGACATGACCGCATAAGATTTCAAACTGCAGGAAAATCACTGGAGTTATAAGAGGCAGACAACGACACACACCACATGCATGCTATTGCTATTTATTGTGGATTAACCTGTCAAGGGCAAGAACAAAAGAATTCTGCATCGAATACAGGAAATCATAGCTCTCCTGTATTTCCTAGATTGTTGGCATGCGGGTTAGTGCTGTTGCTTGACAGTAAGAAGGTCCTGGGTTCAAGTCCACAGTCTGGCTAGTTTGCAGTGGTGACAAAGGGCCTCAGGGGTAAGAAGAAATGAACCCTGCAACACTGGATTGCAGGGTGTAAGTGATCTCTTTTAAGAGATCAAAAGGGGGAATTGTGGGATTATAATATTACCTTATGCCATGTTATACCCCTAATTAAAGATGGTGAAAATATTATGTAGTTTTAGTTTGCATTATTCTCCTGAATTAGAAGAAGGTGATAACTATTACATTTGTTAAACTGATTTGCATTACATTAGACTGCTGATTTATTGTGAATGAATGATATTTTTTATGATGCATTATACGGCTGAGTTATAAGAAATACTGTTTTCAGAGAGTCATGATCTTATTTGTCTGATTAGAAGAGAGCAGAATATACCGGAGAGGTTTTCTGCCCCATCTCAGCAGGAGCAGATAAGCAGGGAGCCAAGGTCATAGCTTAGGCGCCGTGTGAGAGAAAGAATGTGAATGTTTAGGCTTTTATGACTAGGTGGGGGCCACTAGAGGCTATAAGAGTTTGAGCAATGCTCCACCATTTTGAGATCTGATGCTGTCTGCGTACAGTGTTCATGTCCCACACTTGTGTACATTAAAAATCATCGTTTGACTCAACCCGGCCGGACCAGTGTTGTTATTTTGGTTTTCCTCTTGTATCCATCTCCAATACTTTTGAACTTGTAACACTTGCCATGGCTGCTGTGTCTGTGTTGTCCTTGCCAAATGCTGAAGATGAGTGAGTATTCAGCCAGATGAGTGTGGTAAAAAGCAAACTTAGAAATCGTATGTCCTTGCAGAGCCTCAACTCCATCCCGTACAGCTGATATGGACTGAAGATGTCTGGTGAGGCTCACTATGAGCACCGGCTGCCTGATAATGTTTTGCAGCTTTTTGGCACATCAGCTACTTACTCATTCAAGTGCTACAGTTGCTGAACCTGGCATGGAGAAACTTGATGAAAATGAGGATGACCCACTCTTTCTGTGAGCCAGCACAGCCAATATTTGTGCAGGGATGTCTGGAAAACAAACAAACAAACAAACAAACAATCAATGAGCCTGAATTAGGACCAGACTAGTTCCCATTAGTTTTTCACATTGCCACTGTTTATTCTACTGACTGTTTTTGGTCCATTTAGATTGCTAATGTAGTTTGTTAACAACGTTATGGTTAAAAATGTTCTTCTTTTACCGTTTCTCTTGTGTGATTTAAAATTACTTAGACATAAAAAAAGAAAAAAAACTTAAAAAGACAAAAAGTAAAATAAAATAAAATAACTCTGCCAGAGGGCCTTTTTCGGGTCACTTTTGCCGGTCCCAAGCCCGGATAAGGGAGGAGGGTTAGCATTATGACATTAAAAAAAGAAAATTGTTATAAAATTTTTACTTGTAGTTCTACATTTATTCTAAATGCATTTTTACTCACTTTATGTCTCTTCCACGATGTTATTTCTCTCTCTCCTACAGCTTCGGTTACAATTACACATGCATGAAGCAAATTAGGCCATGACGTCATTTAGCGACTTCTAGCTACTTTTAGGACAGCCAATAAGGAATTTCCTTACTGAGGAGTTGGCAACACTGAAAGTAACGAGCCTGTTTTGAAAATGTAACGAGTAGTAAGTGCAGACATTTGTGTTAAAATGTAGGGAGTAAAAGTTAAAAGTTGTCAGCAAAATAAATACTCAAGTAAAGTGCAGAAAGCTGAAAATTGTTACTGAGATTTTATCCTGCAGGCCAGGCTGGGACAATAACCAACCTATCATTAGCCGTGTTAACAAATCCAGACGTTTGTACGACACTTTATTAGCGACATTTAAAGCCAGGCAGCATTCAAAGCCTGTCTGTATTTGTTCACCTTGGAGTGCTTATGAATATATTATCGCTATTAATTCTCCATAATGAATGAATGAATTAATAAATGAATTAATTCTCCACATTCTCCATTGATAAATGAGCCATATGACAGCTAACACTTATTTAAACAAGAGTTTTCTTCGAACAAGGAACACCGCGTGACGTCACACACGCCACAGGCTTTAATCTATGAGCAGTCCTTTTATGGTCTTTAAAGTGGGCGTGGCCAAAGTCCATAAATAGACCTTAAGCACTAGTACAGTTTAGTTCAGAGAGCATTAATACATCAGAACAGCGAGTGTAATTTAAGCGCATTCAGTTTGCAAGGAGCACACATGTTTACCGTAACTCCAACCACCCATCAATTGAATTCCTCTTCCCCAGTTGAGAGTGTGAAAAGTACAGACACAAACGTCAGCATGACTTCCCCACTCACTTACACCTCAGACATGGTGAAATTTTGTAACACGTTTATGAGATTAACTTGGGATACCACGGAAAGTGCAGATCTGGCCTGCACACAGACTGAGGTCTGTCTTGAGTCCGTGGGCACAGACTTCCCTGAGAAAACAGCTGATTCAGGAGCAAAGGACAGCATCCTGAATGAAAGCTCTGTAGGTGACCAAGGGGATGAGGAAAACCCTAACCCAATGCAGAGTTTGGAAAGTATAGATACAAACTTTGACATGACTTCACCACTCACTTACACCTCAGACATGGTGAAATTTTGTAACACGTTTATGAGATTAACTTGGGATACCACGGAAAGTGCAGATCTGGCCTGCACACAGACTGAGGTCTGTCTTGAGTCCGTGGGCGCAGACTTCCCAGAAAAAACAGATGATACAGGAGCAACGGACAACATCCTAAATGAAAGCTCTGTAGACGACCACAGTGATGATGAAAAAATAGAGACTCCAGGACTGGAGGCTCAACCAGACATAGAATGCATGTCTTTAGACACCTCAAGCCTCTGGGATGAAATAGAAAGTGAAGAACTGGAAGATGAGGCAACCCCCATATTCTCGGGATTCCTCCCTGATATTGAGTGTTTAAGTTTTTCTGAGATCAGTCCGCTACCTGAGTCTCTGAGTGGGGAAAAGCTGTGTGTCAACAACGTTATTCAGTTAGTGATTTCGAAGGCCACAGACAAAGTCTCCTCTGAATACAAGATCTTCACACAGCGCCTCACTCCTCACTGCATCAGTGATCGGCTACTTGAGAAAATCTGGCCTGAAATTAATGAGAAACATCTGGATCTATCTCCAAAAAGCCTGAAAAATGTCGACAAGGCCATTTTAAAGGACCTTTGCAAAATACATAAGTGCAAGGAAAAAGATTTGATTTTTAGCCTGAGGGAACAGCTCGATAGTATTACTGTCCCAGTCTTCACCAGACACCTGTTAGCATTGCCGAAAAGAGTACTCAGTCTATCTAAAAACAGGGACGAGTACAGGGAAGTTGTGGAAAACTTCACTAAAGATCTGGTAATACACGCTATGGGTGAACTAAACGAGACGACGAGCTGGTATTCGGCAACATTTGACTTCATTATACAGAGGTTGAGCCAAAAGATCTGGAACCAAATTTTGTCCAGCAATTTTGAAATCTCCCTCGAGAACATTGAAGAACTCAGCTTGACGGTATATGATGAGCTCCACAAAAAGTGGCTGCATCCTGGACAGCTCATGAATACAAGCAACCCATTGATTGATGAAGTGATTTTCCAAACCTTCAAAAAACACGCCATAGTGAAGAGACAAAGTATCATCTCTTGGGCTTCTGCTTGTGATTTTGTGGCAAAACTCTTAAACTAGGCTAAAATATTCAATTAAATTGGGCAATCTAAATTTAGTTTCAAAAACCAAGAGTGGTTAAAAATGACCACTCTTTTTCTCCTGTCTCCCTTCCCTCATTCCCAACTGGTCGCGGCAGATGGCCACCCCATCCCTGAGCCTGGTTCTGCTGGAGGTTTCCCCCAGTTAAAAGGGGGTTTTTCCTTCCCACTGTCGTCAAAGTGCTTGCTCATTGGGGGTTGGATTTTCTGCGCATTATTGCAAGGTCATGACCTTACAATAAAAAGCACTGTGAGGGAAGTGACAGGGTTTGAAACTGTTTCTTAACTTAAAATGTCCAATTACAACAGGACATTTTAAGTTAAGAAACAGTGCCACACCATGAAAACAGAAAATAAAATTAAAAATTAAATAAAAATACATTTGTGTTTCATTTCATTTGCTGTGAATTTGCTGAGAATGCAATATCAGATTAGCATTGTGTGTCTCAATATAATGTATCATACAATCATCCTGCAGACTAATTTGAAGTGGATGTCATAGTAATGTTATGCTGCATGTGTGTACAAAATTTAGCAAAGTATAATCAATGTTTCAGGTTAGGTGGTTAATTAATCTTATTTACTACAAAACAAAGATGCTAAAACCACCACTTTATTGAGAATATAAATACACTAAAACAGGACTAAAAAGTTTTTAGAAAAAGTCATTTTAGAAGTTAAAGTCAAAAGATAAAGAAATATTTTGAGATAATGTAACAGTCAATGGGCAATGTGTATGTTTGCAGTTATCGGGGGAGCCTTAGAGTCATCTTCACTGCTTCTGTCCTCACAGTTGTTTGTTGTAGCAGGTGGAAAAGTAGATGAGGTGTCGCAGGCCCTAATTCGGAAGTTAGAATAGAATAGAAAAGAATAGAATAGAATAGAAAAGATTAGAACAGAATAAACCTTTATTATCCCACGGATGAGAAATTTCGGTGTTACAGAGCTCTTACAGCAAGGGAAAATAAAAATATAAAAGGAAGACACAAGGTGGTCCTATATACATGAGCATCCGAGTTTGTATATACAGGTATATACAGGTAACAATGTACAGAATATGTATAGAAAAATTTTTAAAATTGTACGGAGATACGTATAAAATGTACAGGGATATGTATCAAATCTACAGAGCTATGTATGAAATGTACAGTAAACGAACAAGCTGGTGAGTAAGATGATCAAAAGAATGTTAAGCTGCATTATAGAGTCTGACAGCTGCTGGTAAGAATGACCTGCGGTAGCGCTCCTTCCTACACAGTGATTGTAAAAATCTACTGCTGAACTGCTCAGTGCTGGTACAGTCTCATGCAGGGGGTGGGAGGTGTTGTCCATGATGGATGTTAGCTTAGACAACATCTTCTCCTCCTCTCCTCCTTTAAAATGACTTTAAACTGAATTAAATGCATTTCAATGCATTTGTTTAAAAGCAGGCTGAATGTGTTCTGACTAGAGATGGACCGATCCGATATTACGTATCGGTATCGGTCCGATACTGACGTAAATTACTGAATCGGATATCGGAGAGAAATAAAAAATGTAATCCGATCCATTAAATATCAAAAAAGCACCTCACAAAACTTGCGACACGGCGTAACTCGGCTCATAACCGTAGCACGTTGGAGCAGTATGCATCACGTGATAGAGCGGATGAGCAAACCAGCATTTCATCTCTGAGGAAGTTATCCCAGAGAGAAGTAAAGCAAGTGTGTAAGTTCATCTCTGAATGTTTGTAAAGCATTCCCACGTTAAGCTTAACAACCAATATATGGAGCGACTGCCTCTTCTCTCTCCCTCCCTCGCCTGCCGCTACTTCATGAAACTGCTGAAATGAAATGATCAGCCAGTCCGTCTCTCTTCTTTGTTTTTGGCCCACTTTGCACCAGAAAGAGGAAACCAGCGGCTGAACAACAGCAGCACGTTTAACCTTGATAAGCTGTTGTTAGAATTTATTTAATATTACTTTCTAGACCAGGATCCTTTTCTACGTAGCTGACGGCTGGTAACTGTGCAGGGGCGGATCTAGCAAAGTTTAGCCAGGGGGGCCGATAGGGCATTAACAGGGAAAAGGGGGCACAAAGACATACTTATCTTTCTTATTCTCATTTAAAATGTCTAGCTTTTAATAAATAATTATCCGAATCTTACACCCAAAGTTTTAATCTGATGTAAAATGTGTAGAAGTCCATTACTGTATATAGTAACTGTTAAGTCTAATATACCTTAATAAGCTATAGTACTTTTTCCTTTAGGAAGGTATCATCTGTGCAGTCTGCAATTCTGTTGAAGAAAGATGTTGAATCTATTTAGTTATTCTTGAAAAATAATTTAATTCTGTGCATTTTTTTCATACTGCATCAAATAAAAGTTGATTACGTCGATTAAGCATCATGAGGTGGAGGGTGGGGGATGGTTCCCTATTTTTTTTTGCTGGGAGTTTGCAACCCTATTTGTTAGTTTGCTTAATATTTCTGCTAAGTACTCTTTAAAATACCAGAATAGGGAGGATGGAATAGGTTTAAGTTTATTAGATTGATCAGTGTTGCTGAACTATGAAATATTTTGGGTGCAGTGTATTTTTTACATACAGGTATAACAGAATGGCTTTAGTGTTGTTATTTATTTAAACTTGAGTATGAACTTATACAAAATGCAGCAATATATTAAAAACAGTTTTATTGATTAAAAAACACACTGTATCGGATTCATATCGGTATCGGCAGATATCCAAATTTATGATATCGGTATCGGACATAAAAAAGTGGTATCGTGCCATCTCTAGTTCTGACTACAGTTCATGTTGAAATTTAACCTAACGGCTAGTTTGTCTGCATTTACATTTTAAATGCTATTTCACCTGCTGGGCCCACGTCCTTATTTTAGGTTTGGCAGCGTTTTAGTAGGTAAATGTGAATGCTTAGACATGAATTGAGCTGCGGTTTGGGGAAGGCCTCGAAGGGGACTGGCAACGGCTCCCGGGCCTGGCAGATCCCCATGTACTAAATAGGAGTGAAGAAGTTAAAGAAATGAGAACAAGGAGGAAGGGAGGGTGGGGCACGTAAATGAGAATGAACAGTTTGCAGAACTGGGGGGAACCTATATAGATGACAACCGGAAGGAGCATGCTCCTGAAATTCCGATACATAATCTCCAATTTTGTATAGAAATGTAGAAGAGTGACTTTACTTACAAAAAAGATGCTAAAACCACCACTTTATTGAGAATATAAATACACTAAAAGAGGACTAAAGAAGTTTTTAAAAATTTCTTTTTTTCTTTTTAAGTACATTTATAGTCTTTTCCTGCTTTTTGTTGTATCAGGTGGAAAAGTAGATGAGGTGTTGAAGGCCCTGATTCTGAAGTTTCTCCAATGACTGGACCTGGTAGCAGGTAGATAAATCTAAAATCTAAAATCTTTTGCTGTGGAAATATTTATTTATTTAAGGATGGGAATCCCCTTGAAATTTACACCTTTCTCTTTAAGCACATTTATAATCACTTTCTGCCAACCCCAGTGTCTTCTTAAACTGTAAACCAGTTAAATCTGTTAAAGACATTCTTATTAATTTGTCCATCACAACCTACTTCTCTAACTTCCAGCTTACCAGCATTCTTCTGAGCATACTCCACAGCAGCAGAGTCAAATAGTTGTCTGGCAGTCAGGCTAACTGGTGAAGTGCCATTTAGCAGCACATCTGCAGCCACAGCATCAACACTAAGGCACACTGCTCCATACTGACGTGTCAAAGCAGCTGATGTGCTGCTCTTATCTAAGAAAAAAGAGAAAAACACCCTTTATACCATGCTAAATATGGCAACTGATTACTTTTTTTTACACTCTGTCTTCATTTAACTATTTAAATTAGGAGGAATCTGCATTTTTTTAACCTTTCACTGGGGCTCCATATATAATCAGAGCAATGCTTCTGCAGCTACATGCAGCTAGACCATCAGGTGGCACATCAACACCCATGTGGCGGACAACTGCTCTGGAGATGGGAGTCAACTCTAACTGTCCTAGACTCTCACTGTTTCCCTCTCTGGTCAGTTCTCAAACAACTGAATTCAAATTTCATTGTTGCTTTTACAAAAAAAAAGTCTGCAAAGATAATTTATTCAGAGTTAAAAGCTTAAGATAAATAAGAGCTTTTTAGGTTTTTGAAAACATTTTAATAGCTGTAGGTGTAATGTATAGGTGTAGACTGCATTGTAGGTGGCTAATAGTTGGACTCAGAACCACATCCAAGGTAACATTTCCATTATGGGTTAAATACCAGATTTACACATCAGCATTTAGATCCAAAGGTCAAACAGGTTTAAGTTAAATGGTAAATGTTATCGTTATCGTGACCTGGATGGATGAGAACTTACATAGATGTAAAAGGTTGTACTTATGCATCAAATGCAGGATCTGCATGAAATGAGAAATACTTTATTTGATTAATAATCAAGTAAAATGAACATATACAGGAAAACTGAATGCAGAAAACAAGATGAGATGCATTTAAAAAAAACAACATTATATGACTATGTAATGTAATTTACAATCCAACTGTAACTGGTAACACTGAGTTAAATGCTAGAAGTCCTGACAAACTGTAAAGGGATATTAGTAAACACTGCAACGTCATGTATTCTAATTAAAGACACTGCAGCATAACAATAAATAATTCAATTTGGAAAAGCCGTGAGGGATTAACTGATTGACCGAAGAAAACAATGCCTGTCTCCCTCCCTCTCTTTTTAACCAAGCAGTAATTTATCAATAAAAGGACACCACATACTCATTACAAATATATGTATTTGATATTACTACCTCACTTGGGGCCATGCCTTTTAAAAATATACCATACATTGTAAGGTAAACTTGCAACACTATTTCTGGAACTGAAGACTTGCCACTTCTTCCTGGTGGTACTGTGTGTGTGAACTCCAGGGAGTAAAACTCAGTGGGGAAAGAACAGGGGTTTCTGGCTGTAACCTCAGCTTCAACCTCAGTGCTGGCAGGGAGGCAAGCTCTGAGCTCCAGCACCGATGGCCAGAACTCGAGATGTGGAGCCTCACCCTGAACCTCACCTGTGATGAACACATGCTGGGTGCGGTCAGCCACACACACCACTACCTGTCTTTTGTAAGCACACTGAAAGAGATGCACAGGAAGGTCAGCATTCCCATCTTTATTTTGCTATATACCACCCACATGTTACTACTCACAGTACTCTACTTTTCCCTGATATTAAAAGAACTTATTTCCACAATGCTGCATTCGATTATAATGCCGTGCACATATTTTATTGTTCACTTATACTTCCCTATTTTTCTTACCGTGTGGAATGTGGATTAAGTTTTTATTTTATCCATAAATGAGCTAAAGTCATACCTTTTTAAAAGCCTGAAACTTCTGAGCTATGCTCCAGTTGGCAAGGCAGACTCATGGTTCAGTAGCTGTATTGTTCTCATCTGATGGGTTACAAAAGGAATCTTACCTTTTGCACCAACACTCATGATAGCTTATGACAGCAGATTAGTACAAGCCACATCTGGCTGTCAATTAAAGAGATTTTCTCAAGTATCAAATGTACAGGTCTGATAAGAAGTACATAGAAAAAATAAGAGGTACATAGAAGTACATAGAAAAATCAAGTATTCACTTGATTTTACAGTTAACAACAAGATAGCACCACGGTGACCCAGTATACTCAATTCAATTTTTCAGTTCAATTCAATGCAATTCAATTTTATTTATACAGCATCAAATCCCAACAACAGTTGCCTAAAGGCACTTTATATTGTAAGGTAGACCTTACAATAATACATACATAGAAAAAAATGTTGGGGACAGTGGGAAGGAAAACCTCCCTTTTAACAGGGAGAAACCTCTAGCAGAAGCTAGAGCATATTATACCATTGCCCTTTTTTATCGCCCTTTGTACTCTATCTGACACATGCCACATTGCAGTGTCAAACTGAACTGTATCGCTGGAAACAGTGACATCTGGCATGGTTACCATGGCACACAGTCATATCTGTACCATTGGGCCATTTGCGACCTGTATTGGCAAAGATGAGGTTAATAACACAGACCCAAAACACAAGACACAATAAATGTATTTCTAGTTGTATACAAGCATGTCTATTCTTGTGGATACCTGGATTGGGAGGACAATCAGCTTGGCTCCTTGAGGGTCTAACTAAACTGTGAAAGTCTGTGTCTCACCACAAGGCAGATTCTTCACGCTTTTAAAATTGGTTGTGAAACCTGTGATGAACCAGTAAGAGTCATAAATCATTTGATATCAGAAATCCAGTTTTGTTTGCTTTCATCAGCTCTAATAATTTTACAGCTGTTGAATGGTGGAAATGCCAACAAATTATTTAAGCTTTGTTTCATCTGTAAACTTGACTACTATTGGTTTGTTTTTCTTTGACAAAATACATTAACACTTCTAATTGTAATATCTAAACATTTTTATTTTTATTTTTTGAAAGTCTAATGCAATACTTTCTATTTCCACACAGGGCTGCCTACTTTCCGTTTTTTGTGTATTTTTCTATACATTTGGCTGTATAGATTCATTTAATTATTAGTTATAATTAATCTCTGGCTCTCTTCCACAGTGTGTCTTTTGTCCTGTCTCCCTCCCCTCCCCAGGATCATGTCAGTTGTCTGTCCATCCCTGAGCCTGGTTCTGCCAGAGGTTTCTTCCTGTTAAAAGGGAGTTTTTCTTTCCTACTATCGCCAAGTGCTTGCTCACAGGGGGTTGTCTGATTGGGTCTTTACCTTACAATATAAAGCGCCTTGAAGTGACCGTTGTTGTCATTTGACGCTATGTAAATAAAACTGGATTTATCTGAATTCCATAGGACAAAACACTTCTAATATATAAATCAGATCATGTGGAAAATATCAAAGTATTAAAAAACAGACGGAGCCTCCACCCCGGGGAAAAGGGTTACATCTCTTGGGTCTAGGTGCCGTTTTCCCCTCTGGGGGCGAGGGTACCTGGACCCGGGGTATAGAGTATGTTTGGGGAGTGCGATTGTGTGTACATGTCCATTTATGTCTATCCTTACGTTGGGTGAGTGCTGAGTGTTTGTATATGTGCGCATGAGGGTGGGAATGCATGTTTGTGTCTGTGTGTGCCTGTTTGTCTGTGTCTATATGTCAGGTTGGGTCTTAGATTCCACCTCTCTGTGAACACCCAGGCCCTCCAAAGTATGGAGGCCTATCTCCCCTCACTCCCTGCCGGTGACTGATGCCCTCAGGGGTCGGTGCGTTGGTGGTTCTTGGTGTCCAGGGCTGGGCGCTCAGGTATGTACCAGCTCACTCCCGGTGGCTACTTGGCGGGGCCTGGCGCCTGTTGCTTGGTCAGGCCTCTTCCGGGGCGCGGGGGGCCCTTGGGCCTGCGGCTCGGTTCACTCTGGGACAGCTGGCTGCCGGCAGGGCCGGCGGGCACGCCAGTGCAGCCCCCTCTGGCTTCTGCTCTGTGGCTACTGGGTGACCCCTCATCTGGAGATCTCCTCAGCTCTTCCCAGGAGGGTGGCATGGATGCCCCTCCGGTGGTCCTCCTTGGGCTCTCGCACTCTGGGGCCTCTGGATGTCTGGAGCCTGGATCTCCTCCATGCCTGCTTCATGCCCTGGGGGACGGGGCTATGACCCTCTACACCCTCTAGCAGACCGTTACATGGGGAAACCTTCTGAATACAAGCGCGCTGATCCACACAGGTGTGCACACGGGTGTTCACTGTTCATAGACATAAACTACACCTTTCTTGGCTGCTACTTCAAAGCACATTGTGCGCTGTTGGTCCTGCGTGCTGCACAACAACATTCAATATTTAGTATTTACTGCTGTTTACATTTAGCTAGATTAATGTGATGGTGTTGTGTTTAGTATGTTGCTTTGTTTTTTTTGCTTGTTTTCTCTTCTTTTTCTCTCAAGTGCCCTTTCTCACTGTCCCTTTTCCCTTCTGTTTTTCTTTTCCTTCATCTTTCTTTCTCCCTTTCCTATCCCCCAGTCATGTCTGTCCCGTCTGTAACAACTGAAAATAAAATAAAATAAATAATAACAACAAAGGTCGATCAAATGGACCAAAACGGCAAGGCCGTGATGATCCATTTGTCAAAGTAAATCCATTGGGTATCCTTGTTGGTCTTCAGACAACAATTCTGACGGCTAAAGAACCAAATGGGACAGGCAAAAAAAAAAACCAGAAGGAGACAGACAGAGGACTGAAAATGTCACGGGACAAAAGTAGATATGGTGTTGCCTGTGCTCTCAAGATGTTTGCAAATGACATTGAAAGACACAGATATTGATCCTTCACTGGTAATTTTTACAGTTTGACTGATAACTTTGCTAGGAATGACAAAAACAAAATCTAAAAAATACTCTGGGAGCTGAAACCTGTGGAGAGTGAAGAATAAAACGTTAGACACAAACATGCTTACAATTACAGGATGTTGTCTGAGTGTTTGAGTTTTTTAGTTTTGAAAGAGTTTCTCTTTTTAGTTAAAGACAGCTTTCTGTTTTGTAAAGAAACTGAGTATCTTGCATATCATTTGTATTCTGCACTTGTACACTGTGAACACAAGATAATGACATATTATCAACAATGCACAAAGTGAAAATAAACAAATAGCCACACCATGTACCCACAAATTTGCACAAACACCAAGTAATAAAATCTGCTATGCAACCAAATATCATTCAGTAATAAGGACTGTTTGAATTCCACAGCACAGTTGGACACAGTTCTCATTTCAGTCCAGCGAGTGGACCATCTGTTCCACTAAACTGCATGTGTGTGGTTGTAAGTACATACTTGAATAGCCTGTGCCACTTTCTGAAGGATCCTTGTGGTTCTCCGGCCTGCAGCAAGCTAGCAGCCACAGCAAGAGCATTTTCTTTGATGAGCAACCTATCGATCTCCATGTGAAGCAGCTCTTCATGCCAGTCACGTAGTCAAAAGACAGAAAAGTATTTAAAAGTTGGCAAAACTGGTCAGCATAAATACCTCCAAATACATTTTATTACTGTCATCGTCCTAGGTTTCTGAGTTTAGGACTTTACCTCAAAACTCTACATTGTTTATTTTTTTTCTATTCTTTTTTTTCTGATCTGTGAGCGTCTTTTTTCCATTACTTTTGGAGTATAATTATTTATAGTAATTTGCATCTTGAATTCAGTTAGTGCTCTCTTTCTCTTTTCAGTCCACACATTATGCTATCAGTCCAGTCTTCCCAGTGTTTCCATATTGTCAATTCCTTAAATGAGATCTTCTTTGTTTTCTGTTCTGTGTTTTCTGTTGGATTTACGGTCTCTGGTATCGGTTTTATACTGGACCACATAAAGCTTTGTTTTTTGTGCATTCATCCTCTCCTTTGAGTCCGCATTTGGGTCCACCTTTAAATACAACATGATAACTAGCTGTTTTTACGAATATGTCACTAAATTCATCATATGTGCTGATATTGGCCTTTAAACATAACTCCATGAATATGGAAGATCTTACATCAAGTAAACAATAATGATGGAGAGCTCTGATATTCACACATTGGGGATGACCAATCACTTCTACCAAGTTTTTTTTTTTAAATATATTACTGTGAAAACCAAGAAGTGAATATTATACATTTTTATATCATTATAGAATATAAAAATGTGAATCTAGTGTTTTAGCTATTACTTTAGTATTACATATTATTGTATTATGACTATTATTATTTTAGCCCCACAAGAATAATGACCTCAACATTTCTCAAGTCAGGTTGTTTTGTGAGTAAGTTAGTAATTTTGGCACTTTGTGGCATTATTTGTCTCAAACACAGTCTTCATCCTTCTTTGAAAATGTTTAAGGTCACTAGGACAACACATCAAGTCATGAGTAAATACTATGGGGATAAGCAGAAAATTGCAATTTTCTGTGTAATTCTGCATTGTTGTTTAGGTGAAAGGGGCTTATCAATACACAGATAAGGATTTGGAAAACACTTAAGACAAGGCAGGTCGAAAACAGTAGAGGTGGAGCAGTAATACCTGAAGGAAAGAAATATTACTTGTTAATATGCAGCTTATTTTGTTAATGTGCAACTTCTTCATATATATACAAAACGTTTTATGTGTAGGACACATACAAATCTGCACTAACTGCAGTATGAAGATGAAAATAAACCTTAAAGGTTTCTCAGGACACTGACTTTTGTTCTACCGTTGTAAATACTGCTGGAAAAACAGATTTTTGTTGGTGGTTTTCATTACAAACAAATGTTTGTTAGTTCTCTGCGTGATAATATCAAAACAACATGCTTACAATTACAGGATGTTTATTTTTGTTTTTTGTGATCTGCATATTGTGAGCTGTTCCTAAAATGAATTTATTGACTGTGAGTATGCAGGTTTCCTCCACTGCTCCTTTTCCAACACTAATTTCATTCATGAGCTCCTCTTTGACTCTGTCTGCCTCCACAGCAGTTCTGGCCTGCTGTAACACATCACTGTAACGCTCCTCCTCTGCAAGGGAAATCACAGTGTTGCACGAGCGCAGCAATAAAGAGTTGAATTTGTGTCAGTGCTTATAAGGGAGAACTATAAATCAGCTGAACAATTTGAGCCTGATGCTTTTCAGTAAAATTGAGTTAGAAAGAAGACCAAGGAAACAGATATTTCTAAGGATGATTCAGTTTACTGACAACATCCTTATGAGGCCCAGTAACATGGCTGCAAACTGGTGTAATATGTATTTACATGTAAAATGTGTATACTGTATGAATGGCTGTGCATACGCAGGTTTTGTGGCAAATTCAAGCTGAGCCTGGGAAACACTGCCACTCCAGTCAGTGTGATCTCCTGCAGTAGTAGGAAAGCCACCTGCACCTGAAGCTTCTTCTTAAAAACCTGCGGGATGCCTGGGAAGTAGAGCACCCATAGTAACTGCACCATACTGGCTTCAACATAACCCGGTCACTCACACAAAAGCAACACAGGTAAAAGAAACCATCAACATTCATGTTAAAATAACTTAAATATCCACAATAGAAGCAGTCCAAAGATAAACTCGTCTCAGCGGGAACAACCATGGGACAACCAGGTCTAACCTCATGTTCAAAGTCTGTCATCTGCCCCACTTCCTCCTCATCAGTATCGTCCCCTTTCTCTCTTTCAGGCTGTATACTGTATCTAAAGCCCATGTGGCCAGTATTCCTTAGGATCACATCAGCTTTGCTTACAAGATGAAAAAGCTAGGAGGAAAGGACAAAGATTAAACGGAGAGGGGAAACACTTGTCTGCTTTTTAAAGCGGGCTGTGCCTTTAGTTTCATCATGTCAAGCAGCTTATGGCAAACAGACAAAGTGCTCCACCTAGTGTCCTGTATATTGTGTAGAGCAAACATTTTTTTCTTTTTAGAGAAGCACTGATGATGATGATGATGGCCACCTTTTACATCTTACAGTTTGTGAAAATATCAGAAAGGTGAAAAGATAGAAGGGAAACAAACAAGCAAAAACATAAAACATTTCACAGCTGTACACATGCATGAACAATCAGGGCTGTTTCAGAATCTTCTTAATTATAAATCTGGATAAATACAAGAGAACAACACAGGAGTAAGATAGAGCGAGAGAGAGAGAGACAGCGCAAGAGAGAGAAGAATGCTGAACAGACAGGAAGGTCGAAGAAATGTTCTGCTGAATCGCTATTTCAACTAAATCAAAAATCAATGTGTCCTTGTTTTGAATATCAATGATAACTGGTCCAGATGGCTTGCATACACAAAGAAGGAGTGGAGGTGGTGTGGAAAACTAGGCAGTGACATTTATGTTGTTTATGTGCTTCCTCTCAGCAGTATTTCTAGTGTTAAAAAACAAGGTAAAATGCCAACTTAAACATTCCATCTTTAAACAATCTGTCTTAATGACAATTATCATGCTCTCGCCAGAAAGAATTAACAGGCAACAACAGAGAGAATTTGAATCGGAAAGAGGGAAAATAACCATCAGAGTGAGGAAAAACAAATAATCATAAAGCAAACTTCACCAAGGCAGCAAACAAAATTCATAATGAACAATCACAAACAAATGTGACGCTCTCTCTTTCGGGCTCATCAGTGTTCCCTTTAAAATGGCAGCATGCTACACTCCTCTAAGTTTTGTAAAAAATCTAATTAGTTTTGTCTGAGATATCAGGCGTGACACATGGGTGAGCAAACAGATGGCAACAGAACAACAAGGACAAGGGAAGCAGGATAAAAGAACATCAAGGAGGAAAAATGAACACACAATAATGGAGAGCATCATAAACAAACTCAAATCCATACTCGGTCCTGCGATTACCAGATCTAATGAAATGCAAATTCCATCATTATCAGTGGGATTACATTAACAGAAATATAGAAATATGGAAAATGTAGCTCATAGTTCCACTTTTTAAGGGTACAAAACTACGTTTTTCTTTTTAATATTTTGTGGAACCTTCCTCCCTCTTCAGGTTTGCTGAAGGAAGGGTGGCTGTAGCTCAGGAGGTAGAGCTGGTCACCTACTGATCAGAAGGTCGGTGGTTCCCTGGCTCCTCCAGTCTGCATGTCAAGTATCCTTGGGCAAGATACTAACCCGAACCTGCTCTCCGATGCATCCATTGGAGTATGAATGTGTATGAATGTCGTTAGAAAGCACTAAGTGTAGATAAAGTGCTTGTGAGAATGGGTGTGATTGGGTGAATGAGGCATGTTGTATAGAGTGCTTTGAGTACTCCGTGAGAGTAGAAAAGTGCTATATAAGAATCAGTCCATTTACCATTCAAGGCCCTCACAGAAACCACCCTCTGCTTGCTTAATGGTGGGTTCAACAGCCATTTGCATGCTCTTCAGGAGAATAAAACAAATGAACATGCAAACTATAAGACTTCAAACTTAAATCCTTACAAAGACCAAAGGTAAAGAATAGAAAACTAAGGATGCTCTTAACTAAGAATAAGGAATTGCAACTCGAAACACTGGGTAACAGACCCAGGACCATAGCACTGCGTCACATGTGAGATCTTCTGCCAATGATATAACACTGAAGCAGCTGTCCATAAAAAATTAGTGATCATTCCCAAAGTTTTGGCACTTCCTGTTAATTAGATTTACATCCCTATATTGATGTAAATCTGCTGAAATTGAACCTGAGATTTGGTACTTGCGTAGTGTTATTTTATTTTAAATTGAATTTGCTCAAGCTCAGAGTCTCAGCTGTCCAAATCAAACTGTTATAAAGTAATCAGATGTTAAATTCAGCTGTCAAGTCATCCCTGTATCTGTACCTGCTGACCAAAGCCCAAATGGGTGGGTTCAAGGCTGTAGATGATTATTGATGCTTCTCCTCTGAGAATGATCTCATATAAAGGCCCCTCCTCTACATGGCACTGTGCAACCACCTGAAAACCAGTAGAATAGATTCAGTTATTCATTTTTTTTTTTAAATTCAGTCTCAACAGTGTTTAAAGCCCAGTTTTCCTCGACTTTAGACAAACAACTTGCTTCCAGGTTATTAATCTTTGCAGTCAATATATAGGAAATGCCCTTGTTTTTCTGGGTCGCTAGGCAATACAGCTAATATTTTTACACTGACAAGTATCTTACGTGATTTGATTAATAAATATACCCTGTAGATGAATAAGTAATGAAAATAGTCTTAGATGGAGCCCTTATTGAATTATACATTTACATCTATTCTCCAGTTACTAAAGGGAATATAAATAATTATGGATCATGAAGATTACGCTGAGTTATATAAGACTATTCTATTGTATCAGTACTTAAAAACCAAGGAATATCCACACTGATTTAGCAAGCCAGTATTATATACGGCACAGAGGGAATGACTTGCCCTTTAGCTGCTGGCTTCCTCTGTTCCCTGACAAACTAGAAATCTCAGGGACACCCTGATTTGTTTACGTGAGCATTTGCCTACCTCTTCCACACCCACAGGATAATGTGTGCTGCTATGTCCATCTGCACCAGGCCTGGAGATTACAGGAGATGGCAAGGCAGGTGAAAGTGTTACAGAGGAGAGCGTCTGACTTTCTGAATCGTTTTGCTTCTCATTCTTTTTTCCGAGTAAAAGAGTAAAACAAGAAATCCCTAAAGTTAAATATATTTTTCTTGCAAATAGAGAAAAACTCCACGTTATAACGTTATAAATCACGTTATAAATGGCACATTTCTCAAGAGAGAAAAATAAGAAAAATGAATGATAGACAAAACAAATTTTTTTCAAGAAGAATTCATATTTTTATTTGCAGCTCCATATTTTTATCCTACTGCTCAACTACTGTAGATTTTCATGATTAAGAGTAAAAAACAAATCCTTTTTAACTTATATGGACTCGGTGTGGAAGTGGAGATAAAAGCAGTGATGCTGCACTAAAGCCCAGTATGGCTACAAGGACCATATTTATGATATTCCCTCTCTTTGGCATCTTACAGATCAAAGAGTTAAACCCCCCACACTGTTGATCATTTGAAGCAGCCCATATACTCAGAATTAGGCTAACTAGCAAGGACTTGTACATATGCTCCGAACCAGAAGTAAATTATATAAGCACTGTCTATCAGGTGCATCATTAACACATAATGTAATGCCCAAGTGAGGAAGAAAATCTTCAGCACCCACACCCCAAAGAACTCATTTTGTCTCTCTGTTCTACTCTCTCCTTCCCTATGGGATCAAATTGGGTGCATCCATCAAGTTAATTAAACAGAGTGTTCTATAATTAAGAGGAATTTTAATAGGCAAGCAGCAGGAAACAGGTCAGGATAGATTGCAGTGAAGTGCTGAATAAACATGGATGAGAATGAAAGAGATTTAGTGAGTGAAGCCATCTCAAAGCCATACTGGAGATGTTCTATATTAAATCACTGACCATGGCTACATTATAGCCAAAGGCTATCTATGTGTGTGTGGGAAAGCTTCACTACATGCATATACATGCAAGACACCCTTCAAGTCTGCATGCGCAATTGCTAGAGTGCCAAAGAACGCAAAAGTACTTGTGTGCCAGCTTATAATGAGTGAATGGTAGAGATGCAATCAGCAGGGGGCACTGTTGTATGATCACTGTCATGGACATTGTTTTATGGGACAAGACTGCCTAGGAAATCACAAATTAATACATCCATCATTGTATGATGTAAGACAGAAGAAACACTGTAGATCTTACAAAACATTTTTGGTGGATAAGACTTCTTAAAATCATTTGGCAGCCTGGGGGCAAACAAACAAATAACAAAAAAACCCCTGCTTTTTAAAAATGTGGGCATTCTAAGAAAGAGGTTAAAACTCACTGGTGCGGACAGGGGAACAGATGGTGAGACAGCAGATAATGACTCTGCAAGAGCTCAGCTCAAAACAGAAATAGGACACTCTGACATTCTCGTGTCTGTCTTTTGCTCTTCAATCTATTCTTTCCTTTACGCACACAGTGGGCGTGACTGTGTTTTTCTGGGTTCAGACTACAGAACCACAAACATCTCTTTTTCAGCAGCCCGTCAGGAGACTAAAAAGAGTGAAGGGAAATAAGTATCATAATGAGTTATACTTGTGGACTTGGCTTTAGAGATTTACCACTGATAAACATTACATCTTAAATTGTACATTGACAACTGACAGCTGAGATGGTTTCACTGAAACACCCTCTTTAATTTGATCTTACAGATTTTAAGTTACCTGACTTATTTCCGGAATTGGCGCTCAGTCCTCAATACTACACTCGCATTTTCAGTTAAGTATGTGTGATGTATACGTCTTATATATACGTCTACAACTTCTACGTTTTATTAAAGTTTTAAAAAGTTAAGCTATACCACTAATAGATGACTTTCATCAAGAACATTATGTATATTTACATTAAACTAGAATTGTCATGATTTAGTATTTTAGATTTTTTATGTTGTTTTTTGGTTTTTGTTTCTTTTCAGCTTTAACTCTCTAACTTGTGCTGCAGCACCACTGCAAGTGGGAACTAACTGAAGAACTGGAAGAAAGATTTCTAACACAACTCCACCAATCTTTGATGAAAATTCAACTTGAGAATTTTTGTTAATTATAGAAAAGACAAAAATTGTGGAATGGGACTTCAATATGTCCTTTCTCTCTCCACTTTATTGATCAATAAACTGCACAGATATAATAATAAACAGATATTTAAAATCTTCAATAACTGCAAAGTTCTTACTTAAACGTTGCACATTTATACATTCAGGAGCAACACTGTGAAACCACCTTGCAAATTTTAAGACCAGTATTGTCTCTCTTTCAGCTCAGCTTTGTTTTGCTGTTGTTGTTTGTTGATGTCTCTATCAGCCCCTGTGGGAAATCTGTGACAATTTAGCTGCTAAATGTTCCACTACTGTAACCAGCTATTGTCTAACAGTGTCTACCTGCGGTTTAGTACTGAGCAGGTGTGAGATTTGTTTGTTGAGAACAGCTGCCTCTGGCAGTTGAAAAGGACCGCATGAAAGCAGTGAAAAAAAGAACTGCAGCACTAATTGTTAGGTGCAGGCTGTGTGCAGACAGGAATAGGACCCAAGGTGCAGACTCCGGAGACCAAAGGTGAACTCAAAACAGCTTTAATACTGAACTCAAAAAAGGGTAACATAACATGACTGGAAAAAAATCAAAATAAACTTAAACCAGAGGACTAACAGAACACACACCTAAGTAAACGGTAGATCGCAACAATGACAAACTGAAACACAGGGCTTAAATACATAGAGGGAGCAATCAGGGAATGGGCAACAGGAGGGAAACACAGCTGGGGCAAATCAGAACTGACGAGACAAGGAAGCGTAAACTGAACACACTGAGATAAGACAGAGACCTTCAAAGTAAAACAGGAAACACATAACACAGACTGAACAAAAGACACAGACTCACATGCAGGCACTACAGAGGGAACAGAGACGTGGGACCAGGGCAGACACAGACACTGACTGGACACGGGGATATAGCGGACAGGGGAGACAGCAACTAAGGATTACACAGATACAAACCATGAGACATGACTCTAACAAAAACCCAAAGACTAGAAATTATAAATAATATAATAAACCCAAAAACCCTGGGTCGATGACCCAGGCATCCTAACACTAATGTTACGAGGGGACGGCTAAAATGTGAGCTAAATTAACTACAAATATTAGTAAAGCATTTTCTCTTCACCATGAAGGTTCATCACAATAAATGACCATTTTTCATAATGTTTTTAAAAATTCACTATGGTTACATCATATAGGTACAAGCAGAATTTGCTGAAAACACATCTTTAACTCTACATAAGACTTTTTTTAAAAGTTGCTTGCGTTGTTGTCAAGATTAAGTTCTGTCATTTGAGCAAGATGACTAAAGTTGATACAATATCTTGTACCTTTTTCTCTTACAATACATTATTAATACACAGGCAAAAACAAGCAACAGGTTCTCTAAAATGTTTCAGCTTCCAATTTGACTTCCAGTGTTTCTTGTGAAGTACTGATTGTATCAGAAAGATGGTATTGTTTTCCAGGGCAACATACAGTATCAACATAGCATCACATACGATTTTTCCACCCTGCTCTTCACTGTACAATATGTGTTGTAGAAGACTTCTTTGTTTTCCATGATGACCTTCTGGTAGAATCGTAGAGCATCCTATTTGGGATCATATACTTATGTTTCTTTTCTCTCCAGTTTGTGTATACAGTCATGTGAAAAATAAAGTTTTCACAGGAATCTATTTAGTCTTGTGAAAAACTAATTACATCCCATAATTGAGAGGCTTGAAGAACCACCTTTAGCACCAATAACTTTAAGTAATTGTCTTCTGTATGACTTTACCAGTCTCTTAATTCATGGCAGAGGAAACTACTGGGAAGACTGCCAACTGTCCTAAATGTTTTAACTCGTGAATAATCTTTCTCTTTGTAGAAAAACAGACTTGTTTGAAATTGACTGTATAATCGTTCCCAGATTGATGGGCAGCAGCAATGGTTTCCTGTTTGACACTGTGTTAAAACACTCCAGACCAGCAAACTCCAAAACATTCAGTATTATAGTGGTTTTCACATTTGCTAATGATCAGTGAATCAAGTGCATTTGATTAGCAGCACCTAACTGCTACTTACCCTTTTAATCCCTATGTAAGAAGTAAGGAAGGGCTTAGTTTTTCATAGAACTGTACAGAGTCCTGTAAAAAAGAAAGTTTTTCTCAGGACTGAAATCACCAGCATAGTCACATTGAGTTCAGTCAAATATAACTGCGCATGAAACAGTATAAACATACTGGACATAAGATATGTTATCACCTTGCACAATTACTAATACGTTTCTATAGCTTCACTGTATGCAAAACTGCAAGGAATCTCACATCTGTCAAGGGCATTAAAGCGTTTTTATCACTAAAATCAATAAGAAATAGTTTTAATCTCAAGGCATTAAACTACCTTAATACTTCATACTCTCCAGACTCTTTGCAATGGCAAAGCTTAATCTAATCTAAATTAGTAATGTTGATGGTGGGAAAAATACTCTCACATTTGTCCCTTTTGTGATGTATATTAAGATTCAGTCTTTTTCTGAAAGTTAAGAAAACTATGAGCACTCAAAAAGAAAGTAAAGGTCTACAAAGGGATGTGTTTTTCCAGTGACAACACAAAGCCAAGAGAATAAAAGAAAGAAAAATGCATTAAAGGCTGTTTCTGACCCTTGTTGTCCACAAACAGACAATTAAAACTTGATCAAGGATCTTTATCTTGCCAGTCCTGCTATAAATTTTGGTTTTAACAAAACATGTTTCGAAATAAATGTTACTGCATTAGTTGTGACTGATCAGATAGTTGTTTAGTTGTGCAGTGATCTAATCCATCAGGCAGCTATAGAAAGTAGCTGCAGTACAATGTAAAAGGTGAACTAAGCCTTCTACTTTACTTCTTGCTGGAAAAGAGTTCTCATAGACAGAAAACCTACAGTGTCTGTCTATAGTGTGCTGCCTCCATCTATGAGTGGAATAGATGGATAGAAAACAGTTAGCTCTATTGAAATTCCACTCTCCAAGGGCTGTGGTTTAATTACTGATAGGGATGTAATTAGCTGAACATGGCAAGATAGAGCAAGTTTTGTGTGGGAGAAAGAGACTTTAAAGAGAGTCTGTGCGAGCACAGTGAGGTCTCCATTTAATTAGTGAGACAGCCTGTGAGACGGATTGGTAAGAGAGGCTGCAATCTAAGAAGGAAAGGGTGAGGAAAGAGAGGAGAGAAGGGTGATACAGATTAGGTAGGAAAGAAAAGCACTGACACGAGCATGAAGAGGGGAAAGAGGAAAAGGAAAATTAAAAAATAAGCAATGTAAAGCCTTAAGATGAGGACAAGGACAGAAACAAAACGAAGACGATGATTGAAGGTGATAAATCTTTTAGCCCTATTGCATTAGCTGGTTCAAGGCCATGGATAGGCAGGCTACTTTAGTATTCACAGTTCATTTAAGGGGAGGTAAGCCAAAACCAAGGCTTGAATAAAGTACACAATCAGCAAATGTGTCTTCCCCAGATAATTTATAATGGATTTGGCTTGCAATTCAGAGGGTTAAATGTTAAATGCAGCTACTGGACTGACTCACCCCAATGGGGAGTTTAAAAATATGTTTGAAAACCATTTGGTTCTTGCTCCTGAATCTTGTCTATTCAGTAATCCAATTCTATTTTTGTTCTATAATCCAGTAGCTTTTACAGAGCACAGATGCTTTAGCATCCTGTGGTCCTGCAGCAAAATAACAGAAAAGCCACCCTCATTCTGTGCCAACTCATAAAGAAAAACCTATGATGTAAATTGATAATTCCTAATTTGTAATGAAAGGCTATAATACTTTTTTCTTAACTTTTTTTGGTTATTTTCTTTTTTTATCCACTCATCCATTCATCCACTTTCTTCCACGTATCCAATTTTAGGATCGTGGGGGGGGTTGGAGTCTATCCCAGCTACCACAGGACAAGAGGCAGGGTACACATTGGACAGGCTGCCAATCTGTTTGAGGGCTTAACAGAAAGAGACTGTCAGTCATTCACATTCACATTCACACCTAGGGCTGATTTAGAATCACCAATTAACCTAATCTGCCAACAGCATGTGTTGACTGTGGGAGGAACCCACATAGACACGGGGGAGAACATGCAAACTCAGCCAAAAGGCCCCACCCAGATGGTGGATTTGACCCAGGACCAGAAGTTTCTTCCTGTTACAACTGAGTTTTTTCTTCCCACTGTTACCAAGTGTTTGCTTATGCTGATTATTGGCATTTTATCTGTATTATTGTTGTGTCTTTACCTTACAATAAAAAGCACCTTGAGGTAAGTGTTGTGTTTTGACACTGCATTAATACAACTGATTTGAATTGAATTAAACTGACCTTTTGACCTTAAGTTTGTAAATATTTTATGATTAAAGATAACCTCACCTTGATCAGCAACAACAGAAAAATCATGCAATACTGTTAACACACTGCAGACGTAGGTTAAAATTCAAGTTTTTAACCTGGTACACATCCTGCTTTTTTATATGCTAGAATATATCATATCGTATACCATGAGTTCATCATGCAGTCAACACACTGGCTGAGCAATGCCATGAAAGTACAGAGTACTAATTACTGTCTCTAGAACAGAGATTAAGTGAGCGGGGTATTTCATGTGTGAAACCCTAAGAAGCAGTATGGTTAACTTGAGCAGAGGGACTAACTTGTCAGAGCTGATGGGGGGAAAAAGGTTTATCAAACATAAGCAACTTATACAGTTCAGCAGTGTGAACCAGCACCTTTCTGCATGTAGAAAGAAAATGTGCTAGTGATCAGGCCATGCAGATGCCGAGAGAGAGTAGAGGGAGGCAGCAGGCAATCATCAAACATGATGAGGCAAGGATAAATTTGCGCATACTAAATGAGGTAATTCAAAGTGGCCTTTTAAAGGCATTGTGAGATTATGCTTTATAGAAAATAATTTTAAGTATGCAACTTTGATGAACTGAGATGCGTTTTTAGGGCTTTAATCAATGTTCTTCTACAAGCATGTCATGCAACTGGGCAGTCATCTTGGTAAAAGCTCTGTGCAGTTACTCGGACAGTCATTTTAACTGCCATTGCTAATACTGTAGATCTCTCTTTTATAAAATCTCTGTTTTATTTAATTCTGGGAGTAGGCCGTTACACTATAACATAACAGATACTGCCAATTTACATTTTACAATAGATACTTCTGGAATATAATTATGTGGGACTTTTATTTGCTTAGTCATTATTGTAATGTATTTTCTACTAAAAGTGTCGCTGTTGAATATATATCTGTACAATTATACAGCAATCAGCTGAATAACTTACAGTGTCTGGTTGATAAATGCAACATTTTAATAGTGTGTGGTGTAAATATACCTGATGTTACTATGTCTCTGGTCATCCAGAAAAGCCCAGCAATAGGACACAGGAATCAGGGAGCAGTTGGTCATGGTGATTGGTTTGTGAGTTTGTGTGTAGTTTAACACACAATAAAAATCTACTGTTCTGGAGGAGAAGTCGAGGCCGGGGTAATGGGCTTCTGCGTGCAGCTTCACCACTTCTTGCTGCGTGTGTCCCTGGTAATTTACTTCAAGAAACTGGCAAACACATGAAGGAAGAGAAGAATAGAGTTTTTTTTAACTATGTTAGTAAGTGAACAGAGAATACAGTTTTGTTATTCACAATAGTTCCTCATCTTTTTGTCTTTTTAAACCTTTAATCTCAATAAGGCTACTCAAAGAAAAAGGTTATCCTATAGCTTAGTGAAGGCATGGGTTTTAGATAATTAAAATGGGTGAAAAGAAAAAATAATTGCTGATTTAATTTAAATGTAAACCCAACTGGGGTCAAAACACCCAGGCGAAGAATGAAAATAAATGCACCATGTAAGAAAAAGATTGCATCAAAGTTACCACATCCACAGTTCTTGACTCTCGATCCTTATAGAAAGCTGAATTAAAGCATACCCACACCTCAGCCTGATGTCCATTTCCTAAAACCACAGACTGGAAAAATATATACAGTACTTATAGGACTAATATGCATTTTGATATATTCATCAAGATAATGCACACTTCTTTTTCAGAGTATGGTCTTGCAGTTGGAAGAAATAAAAATAACTGAATCGTGCTTTTGTTGCTTACTTTAAACAGATGACTCTTACACCACAGGTTCATAGGCCTTTCACAAACCTTTACACACTTTTTTGTAACATTTATTGTGATTCTGCCATGGGAACCAAACTTGTCAACAATATTCATCTAATCTACAGCTTCACTCAGACATGCCAGGTGTTTGAAAGCCTCAAGCTTTTTAATGAGCTCACCAAATTTGTGCTATAATAATGAAAATAAGGACATTCTGTATGCAATATCTGACCTTAAATTCACTGATCATTACTGAAAAGGGGAATTCAACAAAACTATATTTCATATTTTTCAATTTAGAGTTTATCAAAACTTAATTCGGGGTTAGTGCCAAAAAACATCAGTGATGTTACACTGTCAAATCTCTATTTGTTTAATTTGGGGGCAACTGTCTTTAAGGGCACATACTGCGTTCCAAGAATATCAAAATACAGTAGACTCACTTCTGCACAGCAAACTTCACAAACAGATATGAATTACGAAGCGTTAAAAGAGTATTTAGATATGAGCAATAACACAAAATAACATTAATCTGAGTTAAAGGTATGATACAGATAAGTACTGTCATGGTCCCTGTGCCTCCCCGACCAGCCCAGTGTGGCCACAAGTGTTTGTTGTTTTTCTCTCTCTCTCTCTCCTACCTGTCTGCCTGGGCGGAGCTGTGTTTCCCCCAGCCTATTGATCCCCGGGACCCTGGTGTTTCCCCCCCTTCACGTGTACATAGCGCACCGGAGTGATTAATAAAGTATTGTTGAACCGTGCTACCTCAGTCTGCGCCTGAGTCCGTCCACCACCGTGACAAGTACAGCTAAATGATTAAACAGCATGTTTCAGCAAAAATGGAATCATTAAAACTGTACTTGATGAAATTAGAAATAAAAACAACCAAAAAACAACAATTTGTACTCTATACTGCGGTCTCCTGGGGTCTCGCACCGAGAGAAAGGTTCTATAAGTGAGAGTTTTATGGAGACAGGCAGAGAGGATACATTCTTTAGAATCAGCTTCTCGTATAGGGGCAGCAGTCTCTCTCCTTTGACCTGTAACACACAGAAACTTTTTAAATTAAGTGAACAACAACAAAGAGACGTGTCTGAAGCACAGGTATTAAACTGCTGCAGTTTGAATTATTAACAGTTAAAGGTTGGTTAAAAATAATCAAAATGTTAACAGAAATATACATAAAGGAGGCAAATGAGATTAACATTCATATGTATGAGAGCTGCAGTTTATGGGACCTTTAATGATTGTCCACATAACCTTTAGACAACATTTAAAACAGTTATGGGATGCAATCATAAAAGCATTGCAGAGTATTACAAAAATATGCTTTAAAAAAATATACTAAAAATGCAATGTTTGGTATTCTTGCTCATGACTAACCTTCTTCATGTAGAAGTTGCTTTGAGGAAAATGCTGACTAGTGGAGCTACGAAGTGACAAATAACATCCACAGACATGATCTTCTCCTGGTAGCTCCTGCACCAACAATAGCGTAGCACGCTTGATGCTCACGTACAACCTGGGAAACCAAAAAGAAACAGTCTGTACATGTAATACATGCAGCATCTGTTCTAACGCACAGATTGGCTATGATTATTCACTTTTAGGACATACACACAAACAGTTTCACCTTAGCACAGTCTGAAGACACTGTGAGCTGGAAAAAGCTCTCAGTATCACAGAATGAGGCTGACCATCTTTCTGCTGGAAGGAATTACTCCACGTCTTGGAGCATCTCTAGGTTTAGGAGTTGAGAAAGGAGGTAGGAAACTCTGGCTAGGCAAGTTTCCACCTTTGTGGGTTTTTGAAGTGGGTTGTGAGTTATCAATATTCCTGTACATCCGGTGTACTCGCATGCCAAGGTTGAAGAGCTTGAAGTGATACTGATATGACTCATGGCTTACAAAGCAAAAAGAGCTCAAGGCAGATTCTTGGTGTCATATTATTCACTTCTGCAAAAGGACTTCACACTAAGTCAAAATTGAATCTGTGAAAATGAAATAGTGATTTCTACCTGAAGTGTGTGCCTAGGTCGAGGCCGGGACGAAAAGGTCGGTCAATGGCAACTGTAGTTCCAGTGCCAGTGGCACAGAGGAGGACAGTGTGCGCCTGACTGTCCTGTATAAAGATCTCCAACTTGCCTTTGAACTGAATCGTGTCCTTCAGGTGTGCCACAACCTTGAGCTCCAGCTGGCCCCATGGCAGTACAGCTGCCTCACTGGACTCAACACACTAAAAGGACTCTCTGGTGGCCTAAGGAAACATAGGAGTTATAATCTGAGTCAACTTACAGTGTGAACCTGATGAGCTGAGGTGTTACCACAGAAAGCCTCACCTAGAAAAGAGGGGCAGTGCGGTCCTTCCAATAGCTCTTTCCATCACTGAAATGTGATGCTTGAAAATATCTCCCCTGTGGGGGCGTTTTCTATAACTGTGTGGCACAATGCTATTGAGATCCTTGAGAGATAGATGTGTATATCATATAGCTGAATAATCACATCACCACTTCAATGCGGCATGAGATCCTTGAGTTGGAAATAGAGCAGCAGCTCTTTGCCTGACATATAGTAAGTAAGACAAAACATATCCCTACTCTGAGGAAGGGTAATGTGTGGATGCACGTTAAATAAGACAAGTGTAACTTATGCTAAAATCTGTTATAAAATACACAGAGATATAAACAGGAGAATAGCTTTTAAAATAGAGCTGCTGCAACACAGCTATATATATTTATTTTATTTCGCAGCTTTGCGGATTGTTCGATTGCACTTTTCCAAATAAAGACCAGTGTAATGAGAAAACAGACGTAAATCTAATAAATCTCTGCAGTCTTTAAACACAGCAGATAGCTTTTCATTGTGCTCAGCGTAGTGTACATATATCTGACCAAGCAGTGGTCGAAATCGCAATCAATGTTCTATACAGAAGCTCTGCTGATCTATGGTTGGAGCATAAACTTTTAATTGGGGTTTTGAAAATGAGCTTCCTATTAATGCGGTGAAGCTTGGGTGCTTTCACTGCCTTATAGGACAACAAAGTAAATCGGTGCTTAAAAATATTTTCACTCAAACTTAAATATAAAGCTTTCACTACATTTTGACATTGAAAGCCACCTTCTCAAGGGAAAAAGTTTGAAGGAGAGATGATACGTATGAGGAAAAATGTCAAACAGCCAAAACTTGACCAGTGAGTGACTTTGGAAGTCACAGATCACTTTCTCAGCATTTGTACAATCGAGGAAAGAGGCTGCTGAAAGCTGGCTTGGACCGGGTCGATACCAGGGTGATCATGGTAAAGGGGTGGGTGGAGTCAAAAAAGGAGAAAGAGCACAGGGTTGACTCCCCTGGGTAAGGAGCAAGATGACTGGAATCTCAATAATCACATCAAACCTGCTGCATCACACAGCTCGATTAGCATTGATTGCTTTTAAATGCAGCACAAGGCGGAAGGGTTTAGAATTCTGATTTGTGCTGTATGGTCTGCTGCTTTCAACAGTGCATAAAAACTTAATAAATCCTGTATTGATGGTGCAGTGACTACTGCCAGCCAAATCTCATGTCAAACAGTAATACAGAGCGACAAAATCGACTGTCAAAAAAAGCAGCAAACTCAAAATTAATATTCTGAGTTTTAATAACGTTTCTCTTTCAGTTGTCCAGTTCTTATGTAAGATTCACTGACAGGAGAATTTAAAAAAACATGAATAAAAGTCTGCTTATGTAAGGGATTCTCCAGGAAAGCAAATGTGTTCATGTGCAGCCTGCAGTGCTCACACAATTCTTCACTGCCTGTCTGAATGGTTCTACACCATATAAGATAACAGAAGGCCAGGATGATTGAGGAATGAAGTCGTTCCCACGGATGGTCACTTAAATGACAAGACAGACTAGGTACCTTATGCAATATCCCCACGATCTTCTGTCATCAGGTCTATTTGTGTGGTTCTTTGCCAGCCTATTGAGCGGGACGTAATGTAATTCTAGGAGAATCTGCATCGATTGATGCCTGAGAGTGCAGAGGAGAAACTCCTTTCCTCAACACTGCCTTAGAGGAGAGGACAGGGTCACAAAACTGCAGTTACACAGGGGTTTGCCTGTGTGTGTTTAAAATTGTGCATGTGGATGGTTGTGTCTATGTCAGCTTTGGAAGTATTGAGGTACAGTTCCAGTCACAAGTTGGCTCCCCGTGGATATCAGGCAACGCTGATATGACAGTACGTAGGGAGGGAAGAGCTTTCAGAGAAAAGTGAAACACTAAATATGATAAACTGTGGCTTTCTGGTTGCCATAAAGTTTAGTGTTTCATTTACCATGAGTAAGCACTATAAATGTATGCAAGTGGAACATAACCATTTTAGTTTACAAGGCTTTTAAGACCTAGAAAATCAAACGTAGTTAATGCGGAAAATGTCTTAATATGTAGGTAACAGCTGATAACACTGAAGTACCATTTGAAGAGTGAGAGATAGAAGTGGAAGTCTGGTATACAGCATGGGTTAATCTACTATTTGTGCACAAATGTTACAATATCCAAAAGCGAGGCTCTATGAGTTGATCATTAAAACTGTTCTACACTGACAAAATATGTCACCATTTGACTGGTTTATAATGTATATATAATGTTTATAATATATTCTCCTGTGGTAGGACTAAAATTGAAGTGGCAGCTAATTATTTCAAAAGCTAACAAAGCAATTAAATCATCAGCTCATTAATTACATATCCAATTGGACTGAAAATGAATTAGTCACAGGAGCTAAGGAAGACAGAAAGCCAGTACGTGAACTGATAGATGACTGGAGAGATATGTAGTAAATCCACTCTTAAACCTGGATAACGCTGCTTTTTTTTTTTCCAGATGTTTACTGTATGCTTCCAAATGCTGTAGCATCCTACTATGAGATGTGAGCTCTAATAAAGTTGTGTTGTTTTGTTTTAAAGTGTATAAGAGTTTTTAAATCAATTTTTAGTACATGTCTGCCCACCTATGCCACAAATTCTAGTGTCTGTATCATGCTAGTAGTAAAGTGAGCTGGAATAGGTGACTGGGTATACAGGTGCAGGGTTTTGGCAATGCTCTTCAGAACTGGGATTTTGCCAAAGCTCAGCTGTGTGCTTTGGATGTGAACTACTGGTCCCTGTCCAATATATGACAAGGCCACCTCCTGGAACAGAACAGAAATAAACAAGGATCAAAGAATAAATATTATGTCTGTATTCAGATATCAAACATATTTAACTTAGAGTCCAACACAAACACTTCCACTGACCAGGTATGGCTGGAGGCTGCTGAACACAGCAATTCATAGAGAGCTTTCCAACAGTCTTAGCTAGGAGACACACAGAAAGCTCCTCTGAGCTGCCTGGATGAATCACTCTTCTAGGTGCAGAACTGCTTAAAAGCAGTGATGGATTCTCCTCATTTTCCTGAATACAGAAAAAGAAAAAATTATACATTTTATGCAGCCATAGTGCATCAAATGTAATTATGGAACTTGCCTCCATGCATGGGATGAAACATTTGTGACTTGGAAAGGAAATCCACAGTCCCACCTAGTGTTCATCACTGCTGTATAAACAGATAAAGCACAGTAATGGATAATATGAGGTCAGCTTTTGTTGTCTTTTAAACACTCATTTGTCTCAAAAATAATTTCTTACTTAGCGACAGTGTGGCAACAGCTTATTTAGGTATGCATTTATGTATACCGACAACCTGCTCAAGATCAAACTGAACATCAGAAAGAGGAAGAAAGAACATGGTATGGTTGTTGGTGCCAGGCGAGCTGATCCAAGTATTTTAAAAACTGCTGCTCTGCTGGGATTTGCCCACACGATCATCTCTAGGGTTTAGAGAATGGACCGAAAAAGAGAAAATGTCCAGCAAGTAGCAGTCCTCAATGTGAATATGCTTTGTCGATGCCAGTCTCATGTTCAATGGGGTGAGTACCCGAATACAAGATAGTTGGCTGGCTCGTCTGATGATTCTCAATTTCCACTGCAACATTCTGATGTATCTGTATCAAATGCTCAGGCTTTTGAGGATATTTTCTTAGTCCACTTTAGGCCCCTTACTACCAAGTGAGCATCATACTCAACACCACAGATGCTACTTGAATGTTATTGCTGTCCATCTCTTTATCCATGTTCTCATGGCTGCCTCTAACATGATAAGGGCCAGTTCTATTGCAATCTGCTAATAAAGTGGCCAGTGAGTGTATTTCAAAAATAATTGATGAATACTAAGGCTTAAACAAATCAAAAAAAGATATCTTCAAAGTAGCACTTTCACACATCACCAAAGCTCAGTAAGGAAAGCGAGGACAAGAAGATGTGTCCCCATTACTCACACTGTAATTACATTAAGACAGAATCTCTTCAGTCTGGACAAGAGTGACAATTAGAGCAACCAATAAGTCATTAACTATGTTTTTGGCAAGCTGTAAGACGATCCTTTAAACAAATGAGATATAATGTTTTTGTTACTGAGCTTATGACGATTTTCTTCACCTTTAGAAAAAGCCAGTTAGTTTATTTTCACATTTTCAGTCTTTATGCTAAGCTAACTGTCTCCTCGTTCCTACTTCATATCGACTGAAAAGGAACATGTATGCTCTAATTCACTTCAGTTCTTAACACAGACATGTAAACTCTATAAATCCAATTTTTTTTTTTTTTTTGTAGCTGCATGGATCTGTCCAACCTGATCAAGCATGCCATAGCAGGCGGGCAAATTGCTAGAGCTGGTCAACTGCACTTTCTGTTTATAGGGGTAATTGAGGAAACATCTTTGAAAGTCCAGCACTGGAGTATCCACCACAATCTCAGGCACAACAAACCTATCAACACAGACAAAAAAAGAGAGTCAGACAAGTAGAAGAAAAACAGCGAAATGGGTGGAGAAGAAAAGATATGAAGAGTATTTATGGACCAAAAAGTAATTGCACGGCATCATGCCAAAACTCTATTAATTAGAATGAATTCATAAAAGTATAATGACGGTGATTGCCGTGAGGAAGTCAGATTGCCACTGCCCTATTCTGAATGATGATGCAGGTGACATTCCATTGTATTATAATGCAAATTAGCTTCTGAATATTTAACACATCCTCCACTGATTTGCCGACACCTGCATGCAAGTTCAATGGACCACATTCACAACTTGTCAAAGCATCAGAACATGCAGACAGCTGAAAGCACAGCAGATTACTGGCAGAGAAAAGGTACTTTATTTGAGAAAAAAGGATGATAGAAGAGTTTGTTGCAGGCATTTTGGGTACCACAGTGTATATAATTGTATACTTAAGTACATATATGTAGTAGGTGTCATGTGGCAGATTAAGGCTCTATTACAGTCTATCATGTAGTTTACAGTTTACAGAGATCTTTTGTTCCCTTGTTTGAGTTCTGTGTGTATAAGTCAGGTGAGGGGCAGCCAATCAAAAGAAAGTGGGCTTTTACAACTAACAGGTTTAACAGCAGAGAATCTAAAGTGCTTTGTTTGGCACAGATAGTGAACTAGTGAGCTACACGATGGTCCAATATAACTTAAATATTTTTAAAACTGTGAATGATTCAAAGCTCTTCTAGTGGAGTTCCAGAATAAAATAAATAAATAAAATAAAACAAAGATTGAGCTGGTAATGAGTGTCACAAGTCCCTTTTTAATCTATAATGACAAATAAATGTAGATGAGTAAAAAGTACAGTATATCAAGGTAATCGTAGATAATTTCATTGAATTTGTGTGTCATATTCCCCACCCGAGACACCATTACAACACTGCTTTCTGTCAAACATAAATTTCCAATCAAACTCTAATTTTCTAAGAAGTTGTATTCTATTTTCCTTTGGTAGAGGGATGATGAATCATTGTTATTCATTCTTTTTTTTTATTGAGTATCTTTTCAAATGAAACAGCCTCAGGGCACAAAAGCAGAAATACAGGAGGGTACAGGATGTTTACTTGGATTTATTTTACCACAAGTTGAGGCATAACAAAACTAACTTCAGCAACTGAACGTTTGAGTAAGTTTGCACATTCAACAGACTGTGTATGTTCACATGTAAATGTGTCTAACCTAGCCTCCATAGGCAAAGACAGCATTTCCTCCCTGACACCGTCAACATCCACTACTAGCACCGGCCTGTGTGTTCCAACAGTGTTGGAGCACAGCGTCACCTGTACACACATGATGATGATGATCATGAAGCCATTTATTTGTCATTTGCAGTTCCCTGCAGCAAATGTGGACCTCTTCCGACCATACATACAATACCCAAACATCACATCGGGTAGGCAGGTCAGAACAGGTAGCGTAAAGAAAAACAATGAAATGTACAACAAAATAGGGAGATGGAGGAGAGAAAAAGAGAACTCTTCTCATACTGAGCTCCTAGTAGGACATCAGTATGAGAACAGAAAAGAAAAAAACTCCTCAGCACAAAAAGCACATGAATCTTCACACCATAACACCATGAAAACACATCACAGGCAACAGGGGTGGGTATAAGGTGAGAGTTTTCCGGTGTAATCAGCAGCATCTGGAATGCATCATGCATACACACAATGAGGCCAGGAAGACCAGTACAGGAGAAATACAAGAAAACCAGTGTCTAAAGTTAAAAGGAAAGAAGTTAAAGTTAAAAAAAATTTCACCTTTAGCTTTATAGTGTTACCCATTATTAACAAAGCAGCTTGATAAAGATGCGGATGGAACTAACTAGGTCAGCTTTCTTGTGTTAGCATAGCAAGTCTTGCCGAGACAAGAGGCCTGCTTCTGTCTGACTGGTAAAAATGCCCTTCCCTGTGGTTTGTCAATACAAAATCTAGTGATGTGTGCTGTGTTCATGGTGCACTTTGAAAATGTTTATAAACTTGGTAATCCATGAGCTAATGTTGGCTGCATTGTTGCACTATACCATTATACTAAAACTGGTATGCTAGCTCTGGTCTCTGATTAATTGTTGATTAATTGTACCTTAATGGATTTATGTGACACAGTACGGACTGAGCCTGCTGCCGGGCAGATCGTGAATTCCACAGGCCTTGAACGAAGATCTCCAGCAGTATGACCTTGCCAATTTTTTCGTGACTCATCAGAAACCTTTCTAAATAAGCTAATACTAGGCGAGGCCTGACCATCTCCCCAGACATGCAGGATGAAGTTCACGGGCACAAAGGAAGGGTTGAAAAGGATGCACACAAGTGTTTCTGGGAAACCTATGTAGAGAGAGAGCCAATATGAGAAAATATGAAGATATTAGTCTATGTTATCATGCACGCAAGGATAAAATCCAAGGAATAATGTAGCATACCAAAGGCTACATCCCCAAAGTCGAGCTCTGAAACATCAAAGTGGATTGTAGGACAGATTACACAGACAAAGAAACCTTGAAAAGAACAAGATGAAAAATCTGAAAATAGGTACAGAGAGGGTAAAGGATCCATGAGTCAGTTTTTCCACGTGCTTTGTTACATGTAAATGTTCTGTCAGAGCAATGGCTCCATTCCTTGCCAGCTTTACCTAAAGTTGAAGGTAAGTGGTTGAGGCTGTCCTGTCACAGCTAGCAGCAAGTCCTCAGAAAATGAACCCAAAATCCGACTGCAAAGGTGACTTCCACAGTCTGGCACTCCCAGAGGGAACAACACAGCGGAGAAACGGCGGCCAAAATCAGCCCTTTATTCGACAACTGCAACTGGAGAAGAAAGATTTCCTGTATAAGCTATACTCAGTCAATAAGAGTTTGCAATATATTATCATAAAACTCAAAATGAAGTGTGTGTATTAATGTTGAAACAGAAGAGTAAATATCCAACAATGATCATATAACTACCAGATGTGTTTTATGGAGTACATCAACAGATAAACGATGGTACGTGGTATCAGCTGTGTGCATAAAAAGTGGCAAAAGAAAACCTGCAGATGATTTTATTACACATTGTTGCTGACTGGCAGAAGAACCACCTTGCAGTATAATAAACTATAACCACAGAGGCTAACATAACGTTGCATCTGCAGCGTTATACATACATACTAGCAATTTTATAAAGGAACATAAGTGTATGCAGCTTATGTCTTACAAATGCTTATGGTATGATCCACACACGTAAACGTAAATGATTTACAAATGCGGGCAGTGATTTGTGTGTAACTTTTGAGGACTCACAAGCACGTGCTACAATCCACGCACAAAAACGATGCAGTCTGACCACACATCAAACTATTTTACAAATGTGTATACCTAAACCTGAATGAATATTTATAATTTACAGACATTGTGTTACATTCAGCTTTACAAACTGGATCACTTTCGCTTTCAAAAAGCTTTCTGTGCATACAAATGCCTAACAATATATTTGACATTACTCTCGCTCACTTACAAAACCTTAAATACGTGTGAGGAAATCTCCTGATACACACAGATCACGTTGCATGCCCAAGTGGGGTTTTAAGACAAATTTCATGCTGTCAGCTTCGCACTGATCCACAAATGTAAGCTCTGTTCATGTGCTAGTGTGAAACTGGGACATCTGTGCTTCCTCTGTCCTGTGGGGGTTTTTTCCCCAATTAAACTGGGCTTTTCTTCTTCTAAATAAACAGAACACCCTTCTACTAGAAAACATAGATTTACCAATTACAGATACTACACGGTGGGCTATAAAGGTTAACATATGGCTAAGCTGCTGCTACTTGCTGCTTGAAAACTGAGTCAGACCTCAGCTGCAGATGGTTGAACACATTGTACATCACTGTGGATCATACTCTGAAGTGACTAAATACTAACTAATCTCTGCATAATTTGAATATAGATATAATCCAGGTAATGTGAAATAACACTTTGATGTTAATCTTAGCATTCTCTAATAACAGCAGGCTAACATTAATGTTAGCTTAATGACTAATCCTGAACATCTCAGGATGTAGCAGCAGCTTATTTAAACCATATGTTAACCTTTACAGACTACTGTGTGGTGTCTGTAATTGGAAAATCTATGTTTTCTGGGTGACGAGTTCCTCTTTTTTGTTTAGAAGGAGAAATGCCCACTTAATTTGAAAAAACCACAAGACTACAAGCAGGATGTTTGTTAGTCCTTAAAAGTTAGCCACAAATCATGGCACACGTTTGAAAATCATAGTCTACACTTATGAAGCACACTGTATGCATTCGTAACCCTTGTGAGACATATTTCTCCCATTACAAGTGTTCGTTTTGGCTCGTTTTTCTTATCTCTTGACAATATTGTTCTCCTATGAAAAAATCTAATAACTCAATCCCATTATGGTTGAACTCAAGTTCAGGTCCCATACCTTTACCCTTGACTGTGAGGGGTAACCGTGATTCACGTCCTAAGGCAGAAAACAGACAACCATGATGAAAGAGTGATAACAAAGCTAGAAAAGACAAAGCAAAAAACATGTTGTAGGGCCATGGAAAAAGGAAAAGGCAACATATCATGTAGAGTTTGGTATTAGTGATGGGTCGTTCGCGAACGAAATGGCTCTTAGAGCCGACTCTTTGAAGTGAACGACGCGAACCGGCTCCTTATCGCGAGCCGTAAGGTTTTTTTTTTTCTTTCTCTCACCCTCTCTCTCTCGCACTTTTTTTCCGCTTCACTCCGCACGCGAGCCTTGTGCTTTGCGCTGGGCAGAGGGGGGAGGGGCGGTAGTTACACTCCGTAGCACAGGAACAGAGCAGGAGGGAGAGAGAGAGAAAGAGAGCCAGGGACAACAACGTCACATTAGAAAGGTATAGTAATCATCCACAACTATTTTCAGTTGCAGATGATAAAGGATTCAGAAAGTTTATTCATGCAGGCCCATATGACAGAGAATATGCATCTTCTTTTTCATATTTTAATTTATATTTAATTGTGCTGTGGTTTGCAGTGTTTTGTGTTGTTTCATTTTAAATTTGTTTAAAAGGAAAAGCTGAAAATTTAAATAGTTAAAAGTTGAACAGTGACTAGTTGGTTTTTGTATTATATGATTTATTTATTACATTTTATGTGGAGTGACTAAATAAAAGTATATTTACGGTGGCCCCTATAGACAAAGCAGCAAGTACATACTCCAAAACACGTAAAAACTCCAAAACACATAAAAACTCCAAAACACATAAAAACTCAGGCTACATCCACACGTACCCGGGTATTTTTGAAAACGGAGATTTCTAAAAAATGCCTATCAGGGTGGATATTTTCTAAAACTCCGTTTTTGCATTTACGCGTGGATGAGGAAAACGGAGAAAACGCAGCATCAAAGATGTGCGCCTTTTTTGACGTCACACTGTGCGCCACGTTTTGTTTCGGTGAAATGAATTTCTACAATACTGTTACTGTTAATTGTACTCTCTGCAGTGTTTAAATGCTTACATAGACACACACAGTTACTGTCCCTCCACATATAGGACTCGGTTCTGCTTCTATGCCCCATCTTTATTTACTATTTCCCACCGAGGCTTCTAGACTTCTGATTGGCCAACATTTCTACACGTTTAGGAATATATCGGCACCTGTTGCTTTGGCATGCTCCTAGCAGCATTTTCCTTCATTTCTGCATTTACATGTGGACGGGATTATTTTTTAAAATGAAAACGGAAAATCTCTGTTTTCAAAAATACCCGTGTACGTGTGGACGTAGCCTCAGAAGCACGTAAAAACTCCAAAACATGTACAAAAGACAACAGAAGTGCTCCAGGATGCTAGGCGCAGTGTTGAGCTTTTGTTACCTAGAGGCTACACAAGCCAGCAAGTACCAACGACCGGTGTGTGGTAGTAAGAGGTAAATGAACTTTTTTTTTTTAATTATTTGAATATATATGAGTGCTTGTGTATAAATACACAAACAATACACATATGCTTTCAATTGTGTAATTTAAGTGATCTAGGTAGCTCTGTTTTGGAAGTTCAGTTAACGCTAGAAATGTGTTTTAGAGTTTGTACGTGCTTTTTGGAGTTTGTACGTGTCTCTAGGGGCCACTGTATATATTTATATATAAACATATATAAATAAAACCACTTTTTTTACATTAGTAATACCTTTTTTTGCATAATTTTATATTATTGTAATAATAAATTAATTAAAGCAACAAAACAACCTGAAGAGCCGGTTCGGAGCCGAAAGAGCCGGAAATCCCATCACTATTTGGTGTTATGGTTGGTGTTACATTACGTTAAAGTACTAAATCTAATCAATGCAAAGGCCACATGAGATCTAGTCTTCTGTTTTGCTTTATATGTTTCTTAGGCTTTTTGCAAAGTGAGGAAATAAGGCACAGGAGTCTCCTGTCTCTCTGTCCTTGTCCTATGCTCGTCAGGTCATCACCCACCGCAGAAAACATGAAAATTAATGTAAATCTGACCTCCGGCTCAAACGACACACATGAAGGCCACATGCAAAACTGTCAACAATCTTTTACTAGCACTTAGATGAGATGACTAAATTTGGGCACAGAGTTCATCGTCACGAAGGTGGATTTATGAAGAACAATTGTGCTGTTTCCTTTGATTGAGCATATCACACAGTTGAGGAAAAGGGAAGATAAAACAGACACACTGGAGAAGAGCTGTCGTTCCCTGAAAAAACAAACAAACAGACAGACATGGTTTGCTACCCAGACTTGTTTATCTGTAAGTCGTCTGCACTAACCCACAGAGGGAAGGAGATTCTTTTATGAGAAAGCTAAAGCTTTCAATTTACAGCAGGGGTATAGGGTGTGCTTGTAGCTGTCAAAGTAATCAATTGCAAGGTTGAAAGAACACACAAAAGAAGAGTTATATCCAGGGGTGTATGAAGGGTTTGAGATGAGGAAACAGCTGTTGCTGTCAGTTTGCTATAAATGCACTCAAAATACTTTTGGTTCATTATCTTCTCACTTCCAATCCTGTTGTTGTTTATTTGGCTATGTGTGATTGGGTCTTTTGTTTTTATGACTAAACAAGTGGAAAAAATTGGTTTGTACATCTCAAACTCTGCAGCCAAAGTAGAATAACTGTGGAAGTTACTGCATTTTGCACTTCATCACATCTTCATGTTCAATACAGCAATATTGAATATCTGGTTACTCCAAAGGACACCAAATGAGTATTATCTTTTACTTTTTCTTAAACAACTAAGCTTTTACAGTACACTAGTTCAGATGTGCATGTTTCATCCAGAAGCTGTAGGATATCTCAGTCAGCACTGCAAGATACACATACATGCACTGCTGTATGTGTGTGTGTGTGAAACCTGAATGATCATAATTTTCTTCTAGCTGTGGACTGACCTGTGACATCGCAGTATATAGTTTGGCATCCTCAGGCTTGAAGATGATTGTGAAATTTGCTATGTTGTTGGACAATATTTCTCCCTTCTGAACCATGTGAAGACAAGAAGGATTATTTAGTGAAACAAATGCAAAAGTTAGAATAACAAGCCTGAAGAAGAATACAATTGATTCATTTGTCAAGTTTAGCTATAAAAACACACACACACCGGTGTCTGTCTCTGTGTGTGTGGGTAACTGGATAGGTGTATTCATACATAGACTGCTGACCATTTTTTCCTCAAATGCCCTCTCAAACATTGTGTAGTAACTGGTCTACAGACTGTTTTCTCTCTCACCATGACACTTTCATCCTCTCTGCCTCTTTTTCATCTGTGCCCTCTCTCCATCTGTCCAGGGAACTGGGCAGAGTTGAGGAGAGACGACACTAGCAGAGAAAGGTGGGGGCGGTGGTGTCAGAATGGGTCATTCTGTCTGAAGGTCCCTGAACAGAAACAGTCCAGTCTGGGACCCTACTGTTACCGAGGAGTCACACGGGGTTTACATGCAAAAAAACAGGTTTGAATTTTAACTCTTTGTGACAGTTTTAACCTCAGATGTGATTAACCGATTCAACACTCTGTTCTCACAGCCACAATGCAGCTTTGATGCCATACAGCAATACATGTCCTACAGAAAGACCCACAAAGACAATGAAGAGGATATTAAGAAGGGAAATATTTTTGTGATGAAAACATATGATACACATTAAAAACTTAATAGGCTCCACAGTTATGCAGCTATCTGGGAAGGCCAAAAGCTGGTCTGTATTCCTGTAGGTCTCTGGACTGCAGTGCGAGGTAATGGACCCCTGTGGGGTCAGACTCACATGGAAAAAGCAACTGCTCCCACTCTCCTTCTGCCTCCTGCTCAAGCACTGAGCCCTCCCTAGAGAGAAACAGGGAGGGTGAGAAGGTGAAAAGTATAACAAAGAGTGAATGTGGAGGGTCAGAGAGAAAAAGAAGCAAGGAGAAGAACAAGGAGCTGCTGACAGAAAAACGTGATGAGTACCTGAGCTATTTCTGGCAACACATGCTGTGATAAAAAAGAAACATAATACTGAAGAGAATTCTACTTGCTACATAGAGACAGAACGATCAAACTTGTCTTGTGACAAACATATTCCTCTGTAGCCTCTCTTAAAACATTTTGCATGTGTCCATAAATACCTCAGTAAGTTTAGGTCCTCCTCTTGCTGGCTGAACCACACAGTCCAGCGGTACTGAAGAGGGATATTGTTCCTGTTGGCGAGGGACACTGTGCATGTACTGGACAGTGAGCTATAGGTCTTATCCAACCAAATAGAATCAGGTTCAAGATGGATGTTCAGTTCCTCACAAAACCCATGCAGGCTAATGTACACATGTTCTCCTGAGCACAAGACACTGCAGTGTTTATTATGAGACACAGAGTGTCACAGACGTGGTGGCATATAGGCCACAAGAAATTAACTTAACAACTGTGGTGCTCAGTTTGAGTCAATCTATTCACAATATTGCCTGACATTCATGGAAAACTTTCACTTCATTTATTTAAACTTTAATCTTCAGTGTCTTGACATGAATGCGGGTGGAGAATAGTGGGAAACTTACAATGTCAAAAAACACCAAGTGGAAAATAAATATGATTAAAATACCAGTACATCACACATACGTGTGGGTATGGCAAACATGTTTTTCAAGAAGCCAGAAGAACCACAGTCTCTTCATTTTGCAGGACAAACAGGGTCCCATCATATGTGCACACTGCCAACAGTGCAGCAAAGAGCAACAATAACCAGCAACAAAAAGTACAATGCAAAACTAGGTTTTGTATAAAGCCACCAAGAATAAGGCCATATGTAAATTGAACATGTGTTTGTTTACATTCAAAGCAGAAGGACGGGCATCTTAGTCTGTACAAACACTCTACTTATTCTTTTCTGTATTTGTATACCAAGGTTAAAGTTTTTTTTCTGAATTCTAAAGACTGAACACTGATTTATGTCTTTTTCTGATGTTTTAACCATACAGCAGTGAAATTAAGAGAGATTTCTTGAAATGAAATGAAAATGGGATTAAAGTGAACTGACAGCCATGGAAACTTGCCATTTATGATTTCTTTGAACTCTCAGTTTTGTACCTCATGCCTTTTTGGATCAAACACAAAGAATGCACAATGTATTGCAACAAAAGAACAAGTTCTCTTAAATTAGGTTTACACAAATAATAATTTGAATGGGATTAGGTTTCCCTGCTGGATAGTGAGCGAAATCCAATTTCTAAATTAGTTAAGGATTAGAAATGTGACTCCTGTCTGATACTGGAAAAACTTTATCTTGAGGTTTGGAATGGCATAAGTATGCTCCTGCTGATATTTGAATCCAACAGTGTTTAAAGGAACAAGGATGTAGTTTTGCTAACAAACAGTACCCAAAGTTATGGGGCCATCAACTTAAAAGCAGTTTCACAACAACAACAGATGTTGAGAAACAGTGTACACAGCATGCAGAAAAAATGTCAAATATCATTTACCCATCTGTAAGATCTGAATATTGTGAATCCATTTATTTTATTTTGTATGCATCATCTTAATTCCAGCTAACATGAGACATAGGAGTTTTAAATTACATAGAAAATTACACAGAAACACCACCTGGGGTATTTCTTTTTCTTTTCATCGTTCAACGTTCAGTTTTTAAGGACAGTTTTATTGGTCAATAACATATGAGTAAATCTATGAACACTCTTTAAAAGAAACAGAACACAACAGATATGCAAATGTGTTTCATAAGATGAGTGATCCTATTAGCTTTATGCTCACTGCAGACTGGATAGGACAGTTTTAATCCATCTCTGCCCTGGGGTTTAACACAAGTGAGAAGAACTGATTAACTGGCACCTGAAAAGCCTTATTTGTGAGTACTGCAAAAGCTTCACTTGTAGCACAATGCTTCCAATCTGACTTCTTTACTTTTTAAACCAAGTGATCACAGCCTTTTTGACCAGAAACAGAAAAACCAACCAAACCAGACTGTGACGAATGTACGCTGGTAAAATCTATACAATGACTGAGCGTTCCAGACAGTAAAGACACACATTAGAATTCAAGGAGTTCCCGTGTTTGCTTCCACTGGGCCAGTTATCACAGAGATCTCAATCATCTACCCAGAGGCAGAGAGAAAGAATAAAAAATTAGCCTGGCAGAGGTCCTAAGGGAGGCCGATTCTTTTCTTTTACACTGCTAGAAAGTCTACAAAATGATGTGATATCATCGGACCGAGTAGAAACAAGAAAAGAAAACACACAAGACGGAGGATGAGTGATAGAAGGAAATGAGGCAGCGAGAATGACGAACTAGGGGATCCAGAAAGAAAAAGCAATTATCTCCCAGCATCCGGATGCTATGACAGCAGCTGACAGGCAGGGAGAGCTGCAGCTTATTGCAAAGCTTTCATCATTGCTGTCCACCAGCCCTTCTCCCCCTCGTTTGCTTTCTCTTCACATAATTTCTCTATGTACACAGCAGTGGAACTTCACAGACCTCTCAGCTACCTTTGATTACGACACAAACAGCAGTGTGTGTGTGTGTGTGCATGTGTGCGTGTGTGAGCATGCAGCCTTGAGCATGTGTGTGTTGTGCAGTTGCTTCCTGTTTGTGTGTGTGTGCTGTCTTTTTTTAAAGCTGCTATGCTCAAGTCCCCCTCAGCACTAAAGCTCCGTCAAAGCAGATGCCTCAGTGCTCCCCAAGAGTTGTCCTTCTTTTCATTTAAACCAGCAAGAAGTGACACAGGAGAGGGAGTGCATTGGGTGGATGGGGGTGTACTGGAGCAGATGAGTCTCCACTGACTTTTAAGACAGAACAAGTACTGTCTAACTCACCATAATGAAAAACAACTCAGCTAAGCAAAATTTTTTTTTTTTTAAAGCTGCACCAGCTTTTAAATGACGGCAGGAACCATTCCAGCGTTAAGTGCTATCGTGCAATGTACATGCAAATCAACACATACTAACATAAACAGCAACACAGACTGTGTCTGCTAGCCTATGCTAAAGCTCCCTCAGCAGAATAACGACTTCTGCAGCATGCTGATCTGAAACATACATGAGAGTGAGGGAGGCAGAGAAAGGTGCTAAATTAAAAATGATAGTCTCTTGATGGGCTGTAAGTGGTGTTCTGGATCGGGGCTGGCTCTCCAACTATAAAAGCTTAATGCTACTGAATACTGTTGTCCCTCCTACAACAAACCTGCTAGTTTAAGTAGCCACACAGCACCCTTGCTCCTTTAAGGTCACGCAAAAACTGAAGATTAAAAAAAAAGATAAAAAAAAAAAACATATGGAGAGCTATCTAGCTAAATCAAGAGTTCCAGGGAATGGTAACACAGTCATAAAACGACAACCACAGTCAGAACAGCTTATCCAGTAATAAACAGACAGTTTTTCTTAAGAAGAATACTGTCGACTTTAAGGACTATTACTGATAACTGAATGAGTGTTTACCCACCATGCAGCCAGATTCTCCCTCATATTCACCCAAGTTCAGACACACATAGAGTTAGTACACAAAAAATATCCACCCAGGTGTTAAATAGCTAATAAGTTTGGAGTCTCTTGCATGCCACAAAGCTCTTCAACTGCATTTGTTAAACACCACGGAATTATTCTCCTAAGACAGCAGGATACAGTGCCAGGTAGATGAAATTAGCTTTAAATGAGCTTTTGATGTGGCCGTTTTGGGTCAGGAATAAGTCTGATTTGGTTGTGAGTGAAGCATCTCAGAGATTAATCCACTTAACTATCAGCTAGTCATTTTTTGCTATTGCTATTTTTAGTGTGCAATATTTATGTGGCAGACAAAGTGCTCGATCATCAGAATGAATTATAGTTCATAACTGTATGTGGCTTGCTGTGAGCTGAGCTTCTTATGAAACTACACTGAACCCTTTGTAGCGTACCATTAAATCCTGAGAACCCGCCTAGGTTAAAATTGCACTACTATTCTCTAAATTGATATGAGATATTTAAAATGAGGTGAGATGAAGACTTTAAAACCACTAATTTCCAGTTAAATTACCTCTTGCATTTTCTGCTGAACAGGATAAAAAGCCAGCAACTTTATGCATTCAAGGTTAATTGATCCCCTTGTGCATGTACCAGAAGAGTCAAAGGCTTCATCTTTTTGCTTTTGATGTTAAAGAGTCTAGATAATTGTGAAGGAAACTAAGATTATCCTTAAATCATGTGACTGCTGTGCATCAAGCTGCGGTCTGGTATAAGTGTGGCTAAAGCCTAGCAAATCAGTCACAAACACATTTAACAAGTTTATCACAAATGAGTAGATTTATCATAACACAAATTAAAAAAAGAATAAAATTATCACCCTGTATCAAAACAACCATTTATCCAGCAACAACATTACGTAAACTAAGAAGGGATGAATGATTCATTAGTTTACTGCACTGGGATACAAATGGACTCGTTTATTAAAGGGGACCTATTAAGCTCATTTGGCATAATTTTATTCTAGGACTCAGCTTAGCTTAGCATGAGTCAGAGTTCTTATTAAATGTAATCCTATACTGAGCCTTTCTGCTACAGCATGCTGCAGACAGATATTTAGCAATGTTACTCCGTTGATGCAACATGTAACAATATGCACTCATCTGTTACATCTTAAGTCAAAAGGTCATGAATCTTAAATGCAAAACCAGTTATTTTCATGTATACACATTTTTTTAAACACGCATGTTTAGATCAAGAAGCAAAAAGAAGACAGAAAAAGGACAATGAGCAAATACTTTGATTATCCCCAGCAATCTGTCTGCTAGAGACAGGTGTGGGAATAGAAAACATTGCTAAGACTGGAAATGTGACAGAAACACTAAAACACACAGATACACACAAAGAACAGTATAAAACAAGCTGTCTTCATATCTGCCTGCAGGGAATTCCCGCATATGACATTCATGTGACCATAGTTTTGTGTGTTTGTTTGTGCCATCACTGGTCTCTGCTTCAGCATCACCACAGCTAGAGAAACAGAATCTTATTCCAGTGTTCACCATTGTGATTAAAGGAAAAAACGTATTCTGTTAGTTGACACTGCTGATTACTGACAAGATTTGGAGAAATCTTCCATTCATGGCTTTGACAGTTGTAAGAATAAACAAGGAAGCGTTTCTTTATATTTTGAAGTTTCACAGAAAGATAACAACAGAATATTATTATTATACTCCATTTGCAGTCAACTTTCAATTAAGCTAAACTGAATATATTTTGGGTAACACACAGTCTTGGAAACAAGTGAAAAAAAAACCCTCAAAATATGCAACTTCTGTTTAAGCAATTTGCCTCACAGTTTTGTTCTCACTGATGTTGTGGTGCAGTTGTAGATCCTGCCTATGGTCTCCTATATTCATTGGGTGGAAAACCACAGTCACCTGCATGCCCTTACCTACATCAAGAGTCCCAGACTCAGGTGTCACTGAAAAAGGTCTTGAATTATACGTGACTGTTTTAGAAACTGAAATGTTCAAGAGAACTTTTAATTAGCTAACAATAATTACTGCAAAGTCTAATTAGAGGTATACCCAACACTCTGTTATGTAATTCTTGATAAGGTGGTAAGCCAAACGGTTTCTGTTCACTTATTAATTCTGTACAACCTTAAGGAGCCATAAGTTAGTTAACTTTGAAAATCACCTAATATAGAAAACAGACAGACAGCCCTTCTTCTGTTGGCTCTCACCTCTCCCTATGAATCCTGAACTCGGCGTTGCTGTTTCCTGTGTTGAAAACAAAGTGAGTTTTCTAAGTTGAAGCTTTCACAGGACAGACAGGCAAGTTAATCTTGTCTGGAAAGTCAAGAATGGCACGTAGCCCAATGGCCTGGACTGGAATCTCAGTCTTTTCCATGTCTGTCACACAAATCAGTCTATGGTGGTAGTCCTGTAAAGACAGAGTGAACAGGTTGATGTAAACGCACAAAATCCATGCATAATTGATGGAGTTGTTAAATAATTTTGAGATATAGATGACCCTGATTCCTCACAGGCATCTTAAACTAACGATTTTATATCAACCCTGTTGTGACACTGTATTTTGTTGGCTGATTCGATCCTTCTTAGCTTAACTATTGTATGCCCCAGTCAAATGTGAATGTCTCCTATACCTTGTTTTCACGTGGACTGAAGAAGACTGTGACAGTCACATTCCATTCCTGGTGCAACCTTGACACGTCAATCATTTGGACTGACAACACAGAAATAGTCTGAGTCCTGCTGCTCCAGCTTCACTTGCCGTGAAACCTTGGAAAAAAATTATCTAAACTTTAGAAAATTGCAAAAACCCAACACAGCAGCAAACACAAAGCTAGTGATGATTTATTAATCATTCCTTGGTGGTGTCTTGTACAGATCTCCTGCAATCAATAATGACCTTTTCCAGTCATTTTCCAGTCTGTACAAACAACCTGACACTCCACACAAAATGTAACATTTTCTTTTTTCAAATGGCGATCCAATTGTTGCATGAGCACTGGAATGTACGCTTTTTTGTTTCACTTGTTCTGTTGTCATTAAAATATCAGCTCACCAGCCATATAGTGTTAAAAATAATGTACTTTTTATCTATCTTATTAATTACTATACCTTGTCATTGTTGAGGAAACATAGTGGAAACTTGCACATCTGTCCAGGAGTGACATTCTGGAAGACCAGTTTAGATGGCTAGGGCTGAAAAATTGGCTGGTCCACATCTGCAGAAGAAAACTAGCAGCACACACAGATACAGGTAGAATCCCTTGGATTTTCTGGGTGACGGTACTTTGGGTGCTACCACAGAATTTATTATCAATTTGTGTTCTTCACTAGTTTGGAAGCAAATGATGGATAAGATGTTGCACTAGTTAAGAAAATCCCTGCAGACTTTGTAAATACCTATAATGTGTTATATTCATATTCATTTAATGAATATGAGAGAAAACATAAACAAACATAATCATTAAGAGGAAATATGGTGTAGCGATTGTTCTATCCCAGGTCAACAGAGTGGCCTGGGGTGGAGTCTAACTCCTGGCCTGACTTATGATTTCAATCCAACTGTGTCCACTGTTCTTCAACCTTAAATGTCAAAGTTGTTTTTACAGCATAAGGAGGATCTGCACATTATGCACATCTTTACAGTTAGTTTAGACAAGTCTAAATTGCTTGCCTTTGTCCTCTATCATTGCATCACTGCTGACTGAAAGTAATACTTTCTCGGTTTATTGCTGTCAGGATAATTTAAAAATGACCTGCTGTGTTTTGCTCCCACTTATCACCTGCAGTGACCCGGACAGGAGGTTAGTCACATTTGCATTTGCATATTTGATGAGTCATCAAAAAATGCATAAAAGGTGAGATGCACAATTGGTCCTCATAAATATGATGAGGGGACATTTATTAATTTCAAAGGCAATTCATGAACTTTTGATGGCATTTCTGCTCCAAGTCTTCTGTTAAATACTGCTTCTAAAAGTACAGCATTAAGTCACATTGGTTGTCCTCTGCCTGTCAATTAGCACCTGCTGACTAAGGGGAAGCAGCTTTGGTATGGTGTAAATACCCTTAGCAGACAGCACATGCTCTGTATTCAGGAGATTAATGATGACATAAGGAGAAATCCAGATGTCTTGTTTGTTTGTTTTTCAGGTCTTATACTACATCATTCTTTGTACTAGGAGGTTATTGAAATAGTGTGATATCAAAACATTAACCAGCATTTACTTTGTGATGTGTAGTGGTGTTCATGTCGAGGCATTCCAGGATGTGAGGTTGGTACGTGTCACCTGAGTTACTCATGCATTCATCTGTGGACTGCAACCTCTCCTGGGCGAAAACTGATGGAGTCATCAGCAACCACACATTCACACAGACCTATTTACTGTCTCCTAATCAGCAGTAATGAGGCACTAACCACTAAAAGGTAACAAGTTCAAGAGCTCTAGGCTTTCATTGTAAAGCTTGACAGCTTCTAACTAAGACACCAGGATTGTGAGCATATATGTGAACACAAAGAATGTTAACAACCCTCCTGCTTGAGTGAGGGCCATCAGCAGCATTTTGACATTATCATATTTTCTGCACAATCCTGTGGCATGAGCCCACATGAAGCAAAGACACATCTAACTGCACTTAACCTCTTACAAAGTTAGGTCAGAAAATGATTTTTGCTTAAAATCTAAATTAATAATGGGACTTATTGTATATGCAATATTAAAGAGCTGCCAGTTAGGTGTGTTTTCACAATACACTACAATCTTTTATTAAAAGACAACAAAGTTACCTGAGTAAACACTATTCTTCAAGAAGGGAAGATTCTTCCCTTCTTGAAATGATGAAATGACTTTTACAATAACATCATTTGGTGTAGCCCAAATGATGGACTGTAAGCACAGTGCTAAATATAAAAGCTGTGCTGCTTTATTAAAACCTATTTATTCAAATCATATATCTGTAAATTTGGGATATCATTGGAGAGCCAAAAATATCTAAACTTAAGTTTAATGTGTTTAGATAATTAGTGCATTTTTTTTTTATTTCTTAATGCAGATGAAAAACATTTTTGTTGTGTAATTAAATATGAGATATGAACAAACAAATGTTGAAACCAGTACAATCTGTCACACCTGACAAGGCAGACGTGAAGCATGGAGCGGTTGAGGATCCAAGTGCAGGCACGGGCAAAGGACTTATTAAGAGTTAACTTTATTTACAGAGGGACAAAAACGAAATACAAACAGGAGCTGAACATAGCAGCGACTACACTGAAAAAACTCAAACGGGGAAAATGAAACTTCACACAAAACTGAAAACAAGAAACTAGAAAACCTGGAATGTGGAGGAAACGGGATGACAAGCAGAGGCAAAATGGAGGACGAAACGCAGCGTGAAACGCAGACGGAGCAGCAAAAAGCAGAAAAAACACAGAGCTTAAATACACATGCGGTAACGAGGGAGTGAGAAACAGGAGGGAAACACAGCTGGGACAAATTAGACATAACGAGACCAAGGAGGCAAAGCAGAACACACGGACATGGGACACAGACTGTCAAAGTAAAACAAGAAGCATAACAGAGAAACGCAGACTTGACACTGAGACAGAAAACTAAGTCTAAACATACAACCCACGGAGAGCAGAGTAGACCTTTACTAAGAACACAGAGGAGACCCAGAAACCTAAAAAACCAGGAACCAAGGAAGCAAAGCAGAACACACCGACATGGGACACAGACTGTCAAAGTAAAACAGGAAGCATAACACAGAAACGCCAACGTGTACTATAAACAGAAAACCATAATTCACAGAATAAAACACAAAACACTGGATCGCAGACCCAGGACCGTGACACAATCAGCTAGGATATGGAATTCCTGGAGCAGCTGCAGTGGATTTTTTGGTGTTACTGTTCACTTATTCTGCTTAAAAGTTGCAGCTAAAAAAGATGACTAAAAAAGACAAAGGGTGATAGATGACTGAAGATTGTAAAATTGACGAGCTGCAGCAATAAACACCTAAAAGCATCTTGGTTCCTGTAGCCTAATATGGCCTTTTCCTTTCAATATCTGTTATATTTTAGAGGATGACTATTATGTTCACTAACTAATGACAGGCTTTTATTGTGGAAAACTAACTGGTCTAAAGCATTTTGTTACTTCCAATAGGTATCTGGGAGCTTTCATTTTGAAAACCAGACATTTTAGGACAGTAGCTTCCCATTAAGGCCTTTTATTTTGAAAATGTCACAGAGTTGAAATGATGTTTATAAAGCAGAATAACTAAATGGCGAGCTTTATTTTTCAAATGTGACAAGTTCTGAAGCATACCTGATGATATATTATGGCTATGGAATAAAAATAGCGGCCTCTGCTGCACAGTAAAGAGGAACTAATAGCTTTTCTGCTTGTCTTAATCACTCCCCTCTGTCTCTGGAAATTCTGGCCGATTTTTGTCATAAATTGTTAAATATTTCAGAAAAAGTACATTCAAGAAAAGTAATGTTCTAATGTTTTGGTGCTTTAACTACATATATTTCCATGGTGAATGGAGATGGCCCGCTATGTGTGGAAATTCTCAAGAAAAATATTACATTTTACTTTTTGATGCAATTTTTGAATTTTAAAAATCTGAACAAGTAAGCAGATAAGTCTTAAATTTCATGTGGCATTGAAAAACATTGTAAGTAACGCGGAGGGGAAAAAAGCAGTGGCGCTAAAATTGCTGAGTTGAGGTAAATACAAAAAAACCTCACTGCAGTCATTTATTGATTTTTCTTCCATAAAAGAAGAGAAAGTAATTATTCAGACAATCTGTTATTTGAAACACGATCTTTAAAAGAATGGGATGACGTTCAAAATGTAGCTCAGAGGAAAGTGGGCCCCTGTTAATTCATGAGAAAAATCTGGCTCACAAAGTTGCTGTAGTGCCTTCAATTCTATGTCACTTGCATGCGGTGATATTACCATAACTTTCATAATAGAACTGGCAGACTATATTAGTTCACAGGGAAAAAAGCCAAAAAGAACATATTACTCTCACCCTTCTTCATTTGCTCTCCTTCGAATGTTTATCACGGCAAAGTAAGGATGCCTTTTTCTTAATCTGAATAGCACTCATTTTGAAAAAAGTTTTGTAGTAAACCTGCAAGACAGGAAAGAGAAGAGAAGCCATGGACAGATAAACTGGACACCCAGATTATGCAGTTTATACTAATGGCTACACTGGAAAGAAAAGAAAAATCATGATTCAGTTCAAACAGCATCACTCTGTGTTCCTAAAAGGCTAAAACTGTGTAAAGATCACATTCACTTGTGTTTCCTTTTATACTTCCTTACGGTGCAGTGATGTAAAGTTTTATATTCAATTTCAGAACACAAAAATGCAATGCTTTCCCAGCGTGATGATGTTTTCTCATCTCTTGACTGTTTAATGAGATGTTAGCTGGATCATTAAAAAATGTACAAAACACAGGTGTATTAAAAAAAAAGTTTGCTCTCTATTATCTGAGGTGCAATATTGCTGTGACACCATTAGGATCCAGTTACTACATTTAAAAGAACTCAAAACAGATTCTGTTAAAACCAAAATTATTTAATTACAGTCATGTTTAGAAGTGGGTTGAGAAGTGTCTATACACTCATCATGGACATGAATGTCACTGTAGTTTTGAGCTTTTAAGGATTTCTTTGAACTGATCTTTTTCCGGGGTGGAATGACTGTATAGTACACTATAAAATCTTTTTTTTTTTTAAACAAAGCTTAGGTGCACAAGTTTGAATGTACTTTTCTCTAATTTTTCCTTATATTGATTTTCTCTAATCCACACAGGGTCAAAAGTATACAAATATACATACAGTCCGGCTAATATTTCGTGAAATGCCCCTTACCAAAGTGGCACCTAAAACCAGACACTTTTAATACTCATCAGCAAACCTCTGGATATTTGATCATTCTTCTTGGCAGAAGAGTTGATTTAAACTGGTTGTAATCTGCAAATATTCAATAGAGTTGAAATCAGGACTTCAGCAATTATTGACCTGTTGAAAGAATCAGCTGTGTCCAGGTTTCAAAGGTCTAAGTGGTGATTTAAGGTGAAGCTGAAGAATTAAGAAGAAAACAGACACTGTCAGGTGCTGACAAGTTTAGTCTTTTTTTTTTATTTCTAAGATTTTTTGTATTTCTAGTTCATGTTTTCTTGCCTCTGGCTCATTCCTGTGTCTCATCTGAGAGTCTGTTATGTCCTTTGTGTATGTTTCCTCAGTCATGTCTGTGCTTCCCTTCATTTCTCTAGCTCACTTTCTCTTTCTTTGTCTCTCGTCTCCCTTTTCTGTTCCCATGTCTCCCCTGTCTGTCATGTGTATCCATGTGTGTTCTCCCTCAGTGTTTTTTATTTTATTTTGACAGTTTCTCATCCTGTGTTCAGTGTGTTTAGTCCCAGCTGTGTTCCCCATGTGTTTCTACTTCCCTTCTCACTCTCTTGTGTATATATTGTGTGAGTTTCCCTTTATGACTGGTCAGGTTGAATGGGTCAGGTTAAACGTTTCAAAAACTTTTCATTTTACACAAAGCTTTCCCTCCATCAGGCACAAACAGGATGGTTGTCTGGTTCATTGCCTGGCAACCTACTCGACAGCGTCCCAATATACTCTTTGCTGATTGGCTTAAAGCTCTAACAGCAGAAAAAGTTTATATAATGCTGAATGGTCTATTTCAAAATGTTTTTAAAGACGTAAATTTTTGATTGTTGATGTGTTTTTGATTAACATCATTTTAATATTTCTTCAAATAAAGAGAACTGAAACGTTTTTTCACACTGCCTCGATTTTTTTAACTTCCCTCTTTCATCCAGAAAGAAGAAAAAACAACAACAAATATTACTAAGAAAAATGTGCACAGAAATCACCAAACACTCGTGTTGTGCAAGTACTATACCAAACAGCTATACAGGCCATTCATATATATAAAAATACAGAACTTTAAGATTTACTGTTTAAACTTTAACATGCTATCTGAACTTAAGCTATTTGAAGACTTAAGAAATGTGTTGAATTTGATCTTGAGTTTAATTAAAGAAGCCTACTTTGCCCTGTTTCACAGAGTGTGGCTTGGTTCACTGCGTCTGAAAATTCACAAGTTTTCAAAGGGGAAAGAAATTATGTATCTCTATAACCCACAGATACAATAAAATAATTCTGATTATATGTCTTATACTATGTATTAAATAAAAAATCCTGCTCTCTTACACACAGACACACAAGCAGTCACCACCACATCCATTAAAACCAAACATCAGCTGAGCACTGTGTGTTCAAGAGGGTCATTGTGCAGGCATATGAGACACAAAAGGAATTTGAAAGCCCAGTGAGCACGATTAAAGGGCAGGAAGCTCCAATTAAATCTGCAGGTCCACTTTATCCCCCCTGACTGATTACTCATGACTTACAGTACATATCTGAACTGATTTGGTACATGAGACACTTTGATCATCTTCTTATTTTGTCATGGTACCAGCATTTCTAAGTCTTAGGCTTTTGTTTAAGTTTTCAGTTTAAACATTTGTATTTCTAATTTTCTTAGTTACTATCTGCTCAGGTTATATTTATAGTTCTAGTCTTTAGGTTTTTGATACTGTTCCTCCCCTGTTTTCCTCATTTCATATTTAGTCTCCCTTGTCTTCATGTTCATTTATCTCCGGTGTCTGATTTCCGTGTTTCCTTTCTGTCTCCCCAGTTGGCTATGTCCCTATGTCTGTCTCGTTCCCAGTCCCAGTGTCAACCCCACATCTTAGTGTGTGTGCATGTTTCCTGTTTTATTTTGATAGTCCCATGTCCTGTGTTTATTGTATTCAGTTTTGCTTCCTCCCTGTTACGTCTCTTTGTATTTAGTCCACTGTCTTCCTCTGCCTGTTGTTGTGTTGTCTCACATTGCTGTGTATTCCCCTGCTGTCCTTGTGTCCCTCTCTTCTCTTAGCTTTCTCCCCAGTTCCTGATCCTGGTTTCTAGTTTTCAGTTCTCAGTTTCCAATCAATGTTAGGTTTTGTTTACATGTATGGCTTAGGATTTTGGCTGTTCCCTGACTCAGGCTAAGGGGGCACTGAGAGCTGGCCCAGGTCATCGTGTCCTCCTCTTCCATGGCGCTGCAGCTTAATTCCTCCATTACTACATCACCACAGCAGCAGGAGTCTTCTACATCACTGCAGCTGCAGCAGCGGAAGAAATTTTCCATGTCTCTCCTCCTCCAGGTCCCAAGTTTTTTGAAAAGACTGAGCTGTCCTGAGTCTGAGTGTTTAGATTCTAAGACTGTTTATTCTGACGCCGTTTCCTCCATTTAAAAAAATAGTTTTCATCATGCTCCTTCCAAGCCTGGAAGTATTACTACAGAGACTGGTAACTCCAGCTCAGAGAATTTAGAAGACTGTTTTCTTCACACTCCTCCCAAGCCTGGAAACTTTATAGCCCCTTTTCTGTTAGTACCTGCGCGCATTGACTCGGCACAGTTTACCACGGTTTTCCATTAGGTCATAGTACCTGGTACCAGGTACTTTTTCAGTACCTGCTCAGCCGGGGTTCCAAACGATCTGAGCAGGTACTAAAATGTGATGTCGTCACACTGCATGACACTGATTGGCTGGTCAGTAGTGTCACTCAATGAGTCATGAGAGCTTCTCATTCACGAAAATCAAAACCGCCATCTTTGAAACCCAGCAACGAGGGAAATAGCTCCCAAAGAAAAAAATGCTGTGATCCTTGAGTCTGACGAAAAGCCACAGACCAAGCAGTAGGTATATTCTTGCCTAAATGTCCACCTTTAGTCTTCATATCGCACATTATTGATGTCGTGGGACGTGCAGATGCATTGCTATGTTGACAAGCATGCACACAAGGTAGTACTAGGTTGTAATGGGAAACCAGTCGATCCAAGCCAAGTTGTGGTGATCCGTGGTGAGTCGATCCGAGTAGCTGCTAATGGATAAGGGCCTTGAGATTGTTTATTCCGAGGCTTTGTTACCCACTTCCGGATAATAACAGTTTTTCTGGAACTGTTGTGCAGCTAAACTGGGCCAATTAAAAATTGAAACTTTGCCCAGGTGGAATTCAGAGACTGAGTTTGAGGCCTTAGATTGTTCTGGTACCCCAGAGGTTCTCGTTTCATTCTCTGCTGGGGGCTCAGCTGAGGCGTCCCAGCCACCTGTCTCCGCTGGGGGTCAGGCGAGGTTGCCCAGCTAGCCATGGACTCCACATTGCAGCCTGAGCCTGAGAAGCCTCATGTGCTGTGTAGCCCTAGCTGCTGCATCCTTAACAGGCTGTGTGCCCTGCACAGCTCCAGCTAGCCAGAGCTCTTTGCACTTTCTGGTTCTGCTCCACCAGTGGTCCTTGCTCCATCTGGTTTGTCTCTGCCTGAACCAGTGGTCACTGCACTGCACAATCCTGCACTGCTCAAGGGTTCCCATCCCTGTCAACACCAGCCACCATTCAAGCCGCCCAAGGGCCTCCGTCCAATACTGCCACCACGCCACACCATGCCAATACCAACGCTGGCCATTGACTTCTCCTTGCTTTCTCCCCAGTTCCTAGTTTTTTATTCCACAATAGTTTTCAGTTCCCAGTTTCCAATGTTAGGTTTTGTTTTCATGTATTTAGTTTAGTGCTTTGTTGCTGCAAATAAAAGCTGCCTCTTTCAGTAATCTCTTTTGTGTTTGAGTCTTGCATCTGGGTCCAACTCCAGCCTGCTACACAACACCACCATGACATGTTTTTGTTTCTAACTTGTCCCATGTGAATAAATGCAAAAGCAGTCAAAGTTGCATTAAATAGGAACTATTCATATTTAAGTTGAAATGTTATACTAAACTATTTTTCACTTTTTTGGGAATGTTTATGGTTTATGGGTTGTTGGCATTAACCCATAACTAGACCTGTTAATTGTAAACTCGTGATTTTTTAAGATAAAATATTAAACAAATAAGCTTCTCTAGCTTTGTATTTACCTTACTTTATCCTGTCTGTGTCATTACATACAGTACATTGCTCCCCTTTTCTTATGCCTTGTGTCACTGCTTTGTATTAGGTTTTTGTGTGTTTTCACGTTCATTCTTTTCTACTAATCCCTGAGTCAGCACTTTGAATTGTTAGTCAGAGCGAGTATTTGTACAGCATGCTTCAGACACATGCGGGGTTTCCCCGAACTGGTGTTTAATGGAACTCGGTAATCTGAAATGCTTGTTTATATTTGTGGGGTAAAAAACAATAACAAAAAACATCCAAAATATTACTGTTTATATTTTATCTTATTATTATTATTATTTCCTTATCTTTTCCTTTCCCTTCTCCTCTGTCGCCCTCTCACTGTTTCTCCCTCTGTTCCCGGTCTTGTCTCGTCATGAAAAAACGGATCAGTAAATTGCCCAGTCGGCTAGAAAATTGGATTTTGTATTCTTCAAAGGGCGACCGGCACTCCGTGTAAGCCCCGCCCCTATCCCCTACGAAATGTCGTGACGTCAACGCGCAACACCCCCTCCGCACTCCGTCCACCCAAGCAGAAGAGTCTCCATCGGCGGCTTTAACTGGCGTACCATCCACGGGAAGCACCTGTGAAAATAAACACTAAACGGGACCTTATCGTCGCCATCGTCGGATATGGAAGCGGCAAACCCCTCCAGCAGTCAGTGCAGGTAGGAATGATAAGGCTGGATGTTAGTGAAAAGAGCCTAATGATTGTCAAGGCTACTATGCTGTCTAATTGGAATGTGGACGGTGTTGAAGGGGGTCTAAAGAATAAATCCTAAGATTTACATAAAGCATCTTGTGCGTTTTGGGAAACGTTTAATGAAGGCAAAAGTGACGAGACGCTTATTTCTGAAGATTAGACCAGCCAATTAGGGTTTTCCTCTTATGAAGTGAGCTTGTCGTAATATGACAGGTGGAAGCCTTTACCTACAGCGTAAGTAAGGGAAGAATAACCTGCATTGTTAGTATAAAAAAATGCAAATATCATTGCTGTCTATCGTGATGATCTAGTCAGACTGGTTGCATGTTCGCCTACTTAACAGGCCTGTCTTGTGTGTCTAATTCAAAGCCTGGGGCTTAGCAACTACCGCGACTAGTCAAGCTGCCTTTTGTGTTTTCGGGACTTTGTGTTCGGAATGCCAGAATTATGTGGCAGTCAGGCTTCAGAGCCTGAATACAAATTTCCCGCAGCACCACGGACAGCTCCACACGATACCAGCCCACCAGTTCAAGGGAAGGAGAGCCCTTACAAATTCACTTCCTGCTTGCTGTTATATAATTGAACATAATCACAAAGTGAGCTCAAAGACAAACGTAACCTAGATAAACATTGAGCTCAATTGAAAGGCAGGTAGGAGAAAAATCGAAATAAAATGTACTGGCTTTACTTTTTACCCATATATTACTCTATATGTTGCTAGGTGTAGGTGTAAGTCTAGGTGTAGCTGTGAAAAACTACTGCCACAGGAGTAAAGAAAGTAAGTAACATACAGGTGTTGTTAGCTCTATAAAGCAGAAGGCTTTATAGAGGTTCTGCTTTTAAGATTCTGCTCTGTAAAATTAGAAGCTAGTGTAGAGGATGACACAGAAAACAGCTACTTTAACTTATTGCAACTGAATTTGGTTATAGGAGCTAATGAAACATGGGTTGTACTGAGTTTTTCACAGTTTTTTACAAGCTGTGATTTTGACATGACTTTAATATGCTAACACATAGTAGAAACTGTAAGGTTATTATGTAATTTAAAAAACAGGACAATCTAACAGATTAACACCATCATACAAAGATGGCTAAACATCAAGTTCTTATAATTGTTATTTGGTAAGTCTAGTTGGCCACTCAAAAGTAAATTCATCTTGTTCATGGGGAAAGTTTACTTCCCCTTAAATAAAAGGTTATAGCAGAATTACAGGAATGAGAGCTGTCATCATGTTCTTGCTGAACAAGAGATGGTTTTATTGCTATGCTACATATTATACACCCCTGCTGATGTCTCCATGTTTCCATTGCTTGGGTTTATAAATCACTGATTAAAAAAACATGCAATGGTTAAATAACCTGACATGCTGTCATCTATTCTCCACCTTCTAATCCAGCAGACGTTCGTACAGTCATGTGTTAATCTTCCTGACTGGTGTTCTTGTACAAAGCTGAAAATTACCACCTGAAGAATTAGTTATAGAGCCACAACTGCAACTGACAGACTGGATAATGATTCAGTTACTTTCAGTTTCTTTCTCATGGATAAAATTTTTGATGCATAGGCCCCTGATATATTTGGCAGCTGGCTCACTTTCTTACTTCATGGAAATTTTATGACTTTGACTGAACTCTCCATCCCAGTTGCCAAAACTTCTACTGTTGCTAAAATAATTTCATGCTGGATTTTTAGCAAAGAAACAGGTGGAATATGGAAAAGATAAGCCAGAACATCTAATTCTAGTCAGATATAGCATATGTCTTAGATGGGATTTCTAGAGTCTTTAGGCTTTCTCCTGCTTCAGCTTGATCTGGTAAAGGCCACAGCCTGAAGTGTCCCTGTGTTTTAATAACAAGGCTTGACTTGAGGCATTGAGGGAACATTAACAAGGTTATAGCTTTACTACCACATTTATAACCAGAATTACAGACTGGTTCAGACTTTATATAATGTAGTACCTTGACGCATTCCCAATCAAATCAGCACCCCTGAATTATAATTTGCCTGGTGCACTCAAAATGGCAAAGTAAAAGCCCTTCAGTGTGTTGCACCCTGCATCATTGAATCATATTTTTAAAGTGTTCATTTCCGTGTGTTTTTGTTCACACATTTTCCCCTGTAATTCCCTTTTCACTTGTAATTAACATAGCTGTTGCTGAACAGTGGGTAACTCTACCAGTGCTACCAGTGAGACAATGAGCAAAGTTTCCACGTGAGTTGTGGAAACTTTGTTGTCACAAAAGGACACATTTTTGTATGTGTATGTGCAGTTTAAACTGCATGTGTTGACTTTATATTGTTTCTGTTCCTTAACACTTTCATATACAGTTATGAAGACTATAAGGAGACAGCGGACTGGCTGCTTAACCGTACAAAGCAGCATCCCAAAGTGGCCATCATCTGTGGTTCAGGCCTGGGCAGTCTAGCTGATCTGCTGGAGGAGAAGACAGTGTTCAAATATAAGGACATTCCACGTTTTCCCACCAGCACCGGTAAGTGGTTTCCTAAAACTCATTACTCATACTGTCTGAACTGTGTGCATATGCAAGCCAGCAATGGCTCATACTACACATGTGCTGTGCAGTGCAGGGCCATGCAGGGCAGCTGGTGTTTGGCAAGTTGAATGGCTGCAAGTGTGTCTGTATGCAGGGGAGATTCCATTTCTACGAGGGTTACAACATACAAACGGTAAGCAGCAGTATGTAGAGATAATCTACTGCTTGTACTACCTTTTATTACCCAGATTAGACCATCTTTTTCTTTTGTGATATCATATTGGCTACAGCCATCATCTATATACAGTGTATAGTTATTCCACATTAAAAATAAGTAATAAATTACCAATATTTCAATTGGCGTTGTGGGATCACAATTATAAACAGCTGCAGTTCTAAAAAAAATGCTGGTTCCACACAAAGCAAAAGTTAACCTATTTCAATTTGCATTAAATACAGAGACATGACTGTTTTTAACCATCTAAATAGCAGTGAGGCTAGTATGGCTAAAAACAGTCATGTCTCTGATCTGAGTTTTACATTTGTTACAGCCCTAGCAAGCCTGTGCATTGTGTGGGTGTGTTTTTCTCATCCAGTAGCTCAGCTTCCACCCAGCTCTCCCGAGGAGCCAGTGGACAGCCGGCTTTATTCAGCAATCAGCCACCTAGCAGCATATAAGCAAGTGAAGAGCTGGTTAGTCAGTGTGTGGACCAGTCTTGGGTGGGGAGCTTTAGTAGCATATTCCGCTTATGTTAACAAAGCTTGATCTTTTCTTTGAGCTACTGTGAGTAGCGGATACCTGGTGTTTACTCTTGGGGATGTAACCCATTATTTGTCCACTTCCATGCTCTGCTCTGCTGGGATTATATTTGATCTAATTGCATTTTGAATGGCCTCCATGTGAAAATGTGCAAAGATAGAGGGACATTTATTTGTTATTGCTTTGCCTCATGAGCAGCTTTCTGTCACAATTTCTGTCCCAAATTGCAGAAGAAATCCAGTAACGAAAGAACAAGGCAAATAAAAAGCAGTCATCATTCAGAGTTTTCATTAAAAAGGTTATTATATGCATATGGGACTGAGACTCTGGCTCGACACACAGACGAAGTGGTGTACTCATTTCACATTCATATGGTGTAGTCGTTCCCTCAGCAGAACATTTAGGGGCTTCAAGACTGTATCAATCATGTTTCATAGAATAGTTTCATAACTCATGAATCAGCATTATTGTGCTGTGAAAAAACAAGCAACTCTGGAACAAATACAACATTTCCATTACACAACCCAACTCAACTCGCTTCTGTGTCTTGAGACCTTGCTGATGCAAACGATGCACTGTACTGTAGAATTCAGCCAGCAGTTTAAATTCTGACATAGTCAGCGACACTGAGAAAAACATGCAGTTCAAACTGCCTTCAAAATAGATTGTTGCTCTTTAAATTGATGAGTCAAAATCAGACTTTCTTCCATAAAGCTTATATTCTATGAGAGAAAGCTGTTCTCTGAGACAGTTAAGACTTTCTCCCAAATAGCCTAGTGGTGACTTTTAATAAACACTTGCATAGAATAGAATAGAATAGAATAGAATAGAATAGAATAGAATAATCCTTTAATTGTCCCACAAGGGGAAATTTGGGTGTATGACATCAAGGATCAAGGATAGGTACAACTTGAGGTAACAATTTACCAAGTTTGTAGAATGATCAGCTGAAGTGCTGAGATGACAGTAAGAAACCCAACCAGTGTGTCACATTGGATTGCCCTTTGGCCTGTGGAGACTGTATCCTGGTTTGACTTTTATTACCCGCTTTCACATGCCATATCTACATAAAATTCTCCATATGACCCCCCTGAATCATAAAGTCACGTTTTTTTTTTTATAGTAACAGAAGGTCAGATGCTTTATAGCCCTCTTATATCCAGTTAGAACTATAGACAAACAATATTTTAAATGTCTCTAGATGAATCATCTGCATATGCCAGCCCCCATCTATGCCAGCTTAAGTAAAATTTTCTACTACAAATTTGCTTTTCTGGCAGAATGTACTGGACTTTGTCCTGTGTTATGGTCCTTAATCCCTACTTGGCAACCTGAAAAAAATAAAGCCAAGATCACATTAGATGGGATGTTTTTATTAACCATGTACAGTAACTGCATGGCTCAGTGAATGGCAGTGTCACTCTGTTGGTTGTCCACACATTTTAATTGTTCCAGTACTTTGCTTTATGACAGAATATCTGCAAAATTAAAGACACGCTTATCACAACTGTCTTGTGGTTAGGCAGATCAGCTATTGTTACCATGGCAATACACTCATCTGAAACATACACCAGCAATAATAACTGCCTGTAATTGATTACTTTGTCTTATACAATGAATATGTTTTTTTAGAAGAAGTATTCCACCAAACATTATATCATTCGTTTGCTTTTAGAGGTTCTGCAGTCCTGTTATTACACACGGCTCTGGTTAAATTTTGTCCATGGAACAAAGTTTGTTGTGGGCTCATAATATGCAAATCGTATATCAAGCATACCAATGTTCCAAAGTGACAGCACTGACCTTATCAAGATAGCAAGCTACTCGATAACATTTCTGCACTAACTAGCAGAGCACTTTCATAGGCAATTCAATCTCTAGGGGAATGTGAAAAAAAAAACAATTTCTAAATGTGACTGCAGTGAAAAGTAGCAACAGTCATTTATGGGCCATCAGTTGCCATATAAAGGTTAGCACAGAACCACGACTGTTCCACACATGTGCAAAAACCTACAGTAATAAAAATCTTACTGACATCAGTGTTAGGATGCCTGGGTCGTTGACCCAGGGTTTTGAGTTTATTATGTTATTTATCATTTCTGGGTTTCTTTGAGTTCTGTCTTATGGTTTATGTCTCTGTGTTCTCTAGTTGCTGTCTCCCTGTGTCCAGTCAGTCTGTGTTATGTTTCCTGTTTTATTTTGACGGTCCATGTCTGATGTTAATGTGTTCAGTTTACGCTTCCTTGTCTCGTCAGTTCTGATTTGCCCCAGCTGTGTTTCCCTCCTGTTGCCCATTCCCTGATTGCTCCCTCTATGTATTTAAGCCCTGTGTTTCAGTTTGTCATTGTCGCGATCTACCCTTATCTTGCTGTGTGTTCTGTCTGAGTAAGTTTATTTTGTATTCCTTGTTTTGTCACCCTTTTGAGTTCAGCATTAAAGCTGTTTTTGAGTTCAAGTTTTGCCTCTGAGTGTCTGCACCTTGGGTCCTCCTACTACCACCTCTACCTGCACACAGCCACTACATAACAATCAGTGCATAAAGAAGCTGGCACTTTTATAATATTTGCTTCATATGATGAATTGTTTCCTTTGCTATTATTCCCAGGTTACCTGTAACTCCCTTCTGTAATTTTCTGACAAACACTGAGACCATAAAAGAGTGACAGCTGCTGTCTCTGAAGCATACAATTTTTATCTTTCCAGGTGACTTACCCAGTGCGAGTCTTCTATCTGCTGGGTGTGAGCACTCTGATTGTGACAAATGCAGCAGGAGGACTCAATAACACCTACAGTGTGGGAGACATCATGCTCATTAAAGATCACATCAACATGCCTGGATTTGCAGGACAGAACCCTCTGTGTGGGCACAATGATGAGAGGTACAGAAACACTCAGGCAGGGCAGTGAAAGAAAAATCTGTATCTTATACATTACTCCTGTGTCTCATTCATGCATTAATTATCCCTGTAGGTTTGGAGTGCGGTTCCCATGCATGTCAGATGCATATGACCGTGACCTGAGAGCCCTGACCAGAAAAACAGCAAAGGAACTGGGCTATGACAGCTTCCTGCAGGAAGGGGTATACTGCATGTTGGCTGGCCCAACATATGAAACCATTGCTGAGTGCAAACTCTTGCAGAGGCTGGGGGCTGATGCTGTTGGTTAGTACAGCTCCTTCATCCTCAGTTCAGATAGTGCCCTTTAAAAAGGTACCATAAAGGGTTAAAATTTCATAACAGTACATCTACAAGAGCCACCGTACAGACATTAAAAAAAATATGGATAAGGAGAGATGATTTACTTTGAAGATGTACTAACAGCAGTTAAATTTCTGCAGTAATATTACCCCAACAGTTGGAACTAGTGGAAGCTAAAAAAAGCATCAGTTTTCACCTGTATCACTGGACAGTGCAAAAACAAGCTTATGTGATACTACAGAGTTTTCCTGTCTGGTTCACTTGTCCGATATTGAACCCCAGACTTAAAGGTACACAAGATATGATGGCTTAACTAAATTAAAGACCTAAAAATGACTTCAAAATCTATGCATGCAAAATGTTGTTTTGTATAAAGGATACTATTTTTCATTTGGTCCTCCTAGTGATCTATTATGTATGAGTCTGTATTTGTTACTTATTTGTTCAGATCATTGACAGACCAACTTGGCACCTGGCTCTCCTGTTATTATTACATAACCTCCAGTTTTTACAAAGTCATACAGTATGAATGACTTTGCAGTTCTTCAATCTTGAAAACGCTTCTTCTAATTCCCCTGTTTTTCCCCCCCACACTTTTTTTGCACATTATGTGGTAGTATACAGTTACACACAATTATACTGCACAATACTTTTGTGTTTTTGAAGGTGAAGTTGGTTTAAATACAAGCTCAGTTTTCTTATTTAAATAATTCAGCTCCATGGTTAAAATAATAATTTATACATGCAGAGTCTACAAGTCAACAGTAAATGGTTTGGATTCAGGCTATGGCTGGAACAAATCAGAAAAACTATCTGAGTAGTGTTATTTGTGATTTGTTGTTATGACAATACAGAAGGAGGTTTATGTCACGTGATTGGACTTGCTTATTGTTTGCCTTCATTACAGTTTTATTCACTTGTGCTCTTTAGATCCATCCATGAATAAATTCTAATTCTAAATAATTTGGTGGAGATCAAACTGGGAGCCGTAACACTGCCTCCCAGTTTACTGTGCTACTTCCTCCCAGTTTGTTCCCTCACTACAAGAGATATTACTGAACCAAGAACATAGCATAGAGCTCATATGATTCATTTCCACCTGTGCACATGGATCGAGTACCCTGACTTTCTTTAATTTACACAGATAATAATGCCATTAAATTTTACTTTCAAATTCAAACTAATAACTCCTTTCCAACACTTACTGCTCCGCTTAAGGGGCACAACACAAGACACCTCATCACTAAATCAGTTTCACGTGCACCTTTTTCAGTACCAACTTGAAAAATCAGCTATAATCAGAGATCATTTTTTCATACATAATCTACGTCTTTCAGAAACAGACTCTACGGACATCCTTGTAACCACCAGATCACATCATACACCCTCTTACTCTTTTTTCACTGTGTAGCAACTGATGTTTTGTTTGTGTTATTATGTATCATAATGTGATTTAGACTTTCATGTCCTACAGAACAAGAACCTGATATAAACCAGTTGTAACTACATCAGATCAGTTACAGTAAATTTAACATGTGTAATGTTAAATATTTTCTGTGTAGTAAAATTGGCAGAAAAAGATGATAAATTTTGAAAGTTGTTATATGGGTTTATTATCTTAATTTGAAATTTTACTATAGATTACGTTTACATATGTCAGCTTACAGCCAGAGTAGTTGCTAAATTACAGGAAAATATGCCATTTCTGACAGAATAGTCATTATAGTATAGCTAATGAAAACGAATGTCTAAGTTCATGAACTTTCACTGCCATAATCCTTTAAAAAAATTTCAATAGGACTTCAAATGACTATATTTAAAACTAAAAGATGACTATCACTCAACTCTGCAGTTAACTGTAGTTCACCAAAGCTTTATAGGTTTGTCTGTCTGTCCCATAACTTTACTATTTTGTCTAACAGTAAAACAGGCAGCTAAAAAGCCACTTTATGCTACAGACCCAGCAACAAATGGCAGACAAGTGAATAAGGGTCTTAAATACATCATATAAAGATAAAAAAAAAATTGACTCCAAATGAATTCTTAATAGGCAACTGTTTGCTAAAACATTGGATATACCTATGTTTATTTATGACTTTAATAATATAGTCATATTGGCTTCAAACCTTGTTTTGCTGCTCCCAGGAGGGCCACTATCACATTTTTTTAAACTGTCTTAGTACTACTTTTACCCTTAAGTTTAAGCCTACTTGTTATTGCATGTTCGTCATGTTCATCATGAGGTGTTAGCCTTATTTGGGTTGGTAACTACACATTTATAAGAGAAAGCCAAGCCATGGAGATTAATTAAGCAGGGATGATCTAATAGAAATTGCTATAAAGTTGCATTTTGTGAAATGAAGGATCCTGTGTGTTTGAAGACTGACCTACACCACAGTGCTGAAGTCAAACCACCTTTTCTTTTTAACGTGTCTCTTACAAGGTTCAGTACTAACTGAGATGTAAAGGAATGTTTTTATGTACTCGATTAAATGTCAACCTCTACCCTCTGTCTAGGTATGAGCACAGTCCCGGAGGTGGTGGTGGCTCGTCACTGTGGCTTGCGTGTATTGGGCCTGTCCCTCATCACCAACAAGGTTGTGGCAGATTATGAGAGCAATGAAAAAGCAAATCACACAGAAGTGCTGAAAACTACTGAGCACAGGACTCAGGACCTCCAGAATCTTGTGAGCCACCTCATAGCCAAGCTCCAGTAACATCATCTACAATGGAACATTTTAGGCCTTACAGTCAAATCACTGGTGACAGAATAATCATAGCTTTGAACAAAAGGTAAAAATGGTGCTTTGGGGGATAGATTATTATTTGCTATTGGGTAAAGTGGACATTTAGGAGAAGTTATAAGGTTTAAGATTTTAAGGGATTTAGCACTACCTCAGCAAGAGCTGCACAAATCAACAAATGTGATCCAGGAAACGAAAGCCTGAATCCATGCATCCATTCCAATGTTTCAACTTTCCACAGTCTCAGATATCACAGATATTCCATATCACAGATAAATAACTGTAATAGTAATACTTTTACAACCACCGGTGTGCATTTCTGTCCTAATGTAAGTGCTGCAGGGCGGTTGGGGTTTTCCCTGAACTCCCTATTATGATCACAGTGGCAGCAAATTTAAATCTGGGTGCTTGCTGAAAACTGGATTTGAGTATCTGAGTGAATCCAAACCTTTAAGATTTGATGGTTAGTTTATGCCTTCCTCCCTCTCTCCCACTCATATTTTTGTTGCATGCATGCATGCTGCAGTGAGAGCAATGCGAACATCTACTATCTATGAATCCATCATTTATCTGTTTCAGGTGCATGTGGAAAACACTGTTAGCTTATGGACTGGACTTATCAACTCGCATTATTTAGTGTTTTTTTCTTGTTAAGGATGCACTTTTAATAATTATTTTACCTGTAAATCATTGTGGGCATATTTATTATCCACTTTAATCAAGAGTTTTATATTTCTAAGCAGGCAGATTACTTATCTATCCAATGTATTTATCTTATAATACTGGCCTACAAATAAATAGGCCAATCTCTGATATCATTCCTAATATTTAAAGAAGAAATCAATGAGTTTCTTAAAAGTTTGTCAAAAAATGAAGAGCACTTGGTTTTAGTAATCTCTTACTGTAGATCAGCAGCTATTCATATTTATATATATATATTTATACCATACATATATCACACATAGAGAGAAATCTAACTAATCACACAAAAAGCGCACGGTATAGTCTGAAAGAGAAACCAGCAGTCTTGTTAAATGGTTGCGATGTATGAGGGTTTTTTCTTTAGTGGACTGCTTTATTTGCACACTATGAGGCCTTAACACTGTAACATCAGAGAGGGCTGGAATACCTGCAGTTTTCAATCTTTTCTGTGCTCATCTGGAACAAGTTTGCCTGCCAGCTTGTCTTGACCATCTCGTTCATTAGAGCTGAAAAGGCCAAAGAAATACAAGCTCAGCAGTCCAAATTTGGCAGTTTGTTTTAGTCTCCTGTTTTCTGGTCTTTCTTGTGGTTGTACTGTATTGGATGAATTAACCCTTATGTGTTGTTTGTTGATCTTATTTAAAGTACTGAGGTCTCAGGTTAGAATTGTATTCACTTATATAACAATGCACTCTAGCAAAGCAATTATTTGCCACACCAGGTTTTGCTGCTATTAAATAAAAATTTGGAGATGACATCTGGGTAATTGCATCTTTTCTTTGCCATGGGTGACTGCACACATTGGTCATTGTTTGTTTGTACGTGTGTGTGTGTGTGTGTGTGTGTGTGTGTGTGTGTGTGTGTGTGTGTGTGTGTGTGTGTGTAAGCAGGCTACTACAGGGGTACAGCCCAAAATCAATCAGTATGGAAGTCAGTTTCAAGGAGAAAAGGACTTTCTTCCTCTTTCAACGATAATGAGGTTCAGTGAACAGTGAGATAAAGGCAAACATAGCCCCAAACAAAGCACACACCTCATCAACACATCTACACACTCTCTGTCTGCAGCGCCACACTCTTTCAATCTTTCACTTTAAACACACTTCAAACAGATGAGGTCAGAGTCAGATTGAGATAAAGCGAAAATGGCTGTTCCGTCCACCCCACCCCTCCACTCTCTTATATAATTCATCTACATACAGCATGCAGCCGTCTGTGGAGCTGAAATATTAATACAAATGAGCCCAAGAGCCAAACAACACACCACTGAGCTTGATTGTATTTGCACATACTAGTAAAAATGAGTCGCAACTTAACTGCACAGCAAAACACAAGACATCTTCAAAGATATGTAAGATTCAAATAGCTCTCTCTCTGCTTTGGGATGAGAGGAAGTGGAAGCGGGACACAGAAAAGCACAGATGATGGGAGCGACTAAAAGAGAATAAGAGAGGAGAACGAAGTGCTTTGACTCTTCAGTCCCTACGGCTGCTGACAGGCTTCATCTGTAATGTAATGTTGATCTATCTATTGTTGCTGTGCCAACTGAGGCTGGGGCCCGTTATTGATTATTATAGGGTGAAAAGAGAAGCTGAGGAAATAGAGCGGGACAGCTCTGCTGAGTTGACACTTTTAAACACTGTCACACATTGTCACATACTCGGTCTTTGTCTCACTCACACACCCTGTGCCCTTATAGACTGTCATGTACCTGTGCTCATATCGGGGCAGCAGTGCCCCTCCTGTCCTGTTACTGAATGTGACTCTTACAAGCCCAAGGAACAGCGTTAGTGAGGGAATGTCTCTGCTGACTTTCACACGCTGCCTCCAAATCGTGTCAGCTGCCAGCAGTGTGTCAGCACTGTACCAGTGTGGAGGGTGGAGCTGGAAAATTACTGCTCCAACTCTGTGGGGATGTGACAGGTCAAACTCAGCGCTGCAGCTAATGGCGTGGCTTATCTCAGTTTATCTGGATTATCTTAATTATTTGCCTGCAGCTTCAAGTTGTGTACTGGTCTTGATTTATTGCAACAAAATTCAAACAAACAGCACAGACTGCACTGTAATGTGCAAATTGTCCCACAGGGGCAAAATCTTGCAGAGCTCTACTAATAAAGCTGTTGATCAGAGAGTGAGAGAGAGTGTGAGAGAGAGACTATGGGTCTGGAATATGGTTTGAAGCGTTTGTGTAAAAGTAAATATGGATCCTTATTCACTGAATTTAATTTTCATAGAAAATAGGTCTACCCAGCCTGTGGACAAAAACACTTCAAAAGTAGCACAAAAAATTGCAAACTGAATAACCCTGAAGACAAAACCATCTAAATTTGCATGGAATCATGTAAATACTTTAAAAAAGGTGAACCTACTAGCTATATATTCAACTACCAACACCTCTAGTATTCCCCTTTTACTACAGTGTGGGGTTCATTATATTATATGAAGCTACTAGGTACCTAAAACCAAATAATAAACAAACATGTGCACTTTCCTTTGCCTACTTATGCCATAAATTAATTAAATTAATTAAAAATGTTATTTAGTGCATTTTAAAGTTATGATTAGGACTTATGTTCATGCTGCTGGATGAAATGACTTTAGACTTTAGAGAAAGACCAGCCAGGCCAGTTAATTCCACATGCACTACGCGGACAAAAGTGTTGGGCTCCAGCACTTTATCTTTGAATTCAGGCGTTTTCTGGCCCATTGCCACAACTGTATCAAAAACCAAGTGCAATCTGCCTGCACAAACACTTGTGAAAGAATTGAGTGTTGTAAAGAGCTCACTGAAATTCAAGTGTAGGACTGTAATATTATGCCCTCGTTGTAACAAATCAGTGTGGGACATTTAATCCCTCCTAGATATCCCATATAAAGCAGGGTCTCCTACTTCCAAACCTGCTCTGACATTAACATCAGCACAAAAACTGTGTGCTCAGTGCTTCATGACATCAGATTCTGTAGCAGAGATGAGTATGTGATGTAATGCTTTTGTCCATTTATTATAACTCCAGTCTTTTTACTACACTCGACTAATTACTTCAATCACCAGCTCCCTGTCTGAAGCTCATAGCTACAGGACAGCTTCAAGCTTCTCAGCTGACTCTTAAAACAGAGGATTAATAAGCTATAATATCAGTAGCCAGCAAACCTAATGCAGCATTTATGTGCTATGGAAACAACACTTTCCGTTTGGAATCAGTGGAGACCAATGACTGTAGAAAACAGGGTTTTATCAATGTAAGGGTCATTTACCTTACATTATAAAGCATCGTCAGGTAACTGTTGTTGTGAATTGGCACTATAACAATAGCACTGACATGAATTGAACCAAAGAAGAGCAAACAGAAGAGTGAACATGTAACAAAGTATCCAAAGGTGGCACAAAATGGGATGTTAGATGAATATTATTATTGTAATAAGTCTGCTATCTGTTTAAATACTTCAGATACTGATCTTTAAAAAGTGTTTATATATCAGTTTCCTGTTTGAAAAAGTCCTTAAGTGACCAAAAAAATAATAACTAAGTTATTTTTTAACTGATATGAAAAAGATCCTCATTGAATCAGTCCTAGTGTTTAAAGAAGTTTTAGCAGGAAAAAGGAAAAGTTCAGTTAATCACTTAACTAGACTGCAGTCTTTTAAATTATTTCTGCCCCATAAGCTTTATTTTGTGCTTGTACTGGCATGACTCACTTGGCAACAAGATGAAAAAGAGACATTGTTGATGTTGTAGTTACATCTACTGACTACTTTACACTTTAAAAATAATAGCTGTTAAAGTATTGACTGACATCTGCCAGGAAGGCTCGAAGGACCCATGTCTAACTGAGTACGAAAGGGAAATATTCTTTACTTCATGTGTATAAGCTTTCTTCTTACACATTTCATCCAGCAGCATGAAGATGCTTCTGGGGATGCTTGCCCTCCTGTTCATTATGGTGTTATGAGTTCATTTGAATATTATCACCTTTTGCAGCAAATAGTTAAAGAAATATATAAGAGTCCATTTTTTCCCTCCAAGCCTCATTCCGCTAATAGGATCTGTGGTCTTGCTTTGCACACAAGACTGGCCATTAATGAAAATCCCCCTTTTTTTTCAGAATTTACATTTGTTATGGGGGCTAATCACCGCTGGCTGGAGGCGGTGTGGGAAATGTGATTAGTGTGTGAGTTCTAATTAAGTCTGTGAAGCCTCACGCACTGACAGACAGGCTCGGGGAGCTGCACGCTGGGAAGGAGAACACACACACGTATGCCTTTCCCCTGCATACAGAAATGCGTGAGCTTGCATGTATGCATTGCAACAGATTAAACACACACACGGGATCTGAGATGAATGATGATACAATGGCGAAAAAGTCAATCTGCTCACTATCTACATCTCTCTCCCGCTCTCTCACACACATACACACACACTCATCAGCCTACTGCAGTGCCCAAGACGTCCTATCACACAGCTACATCAAGCTTGGAAGCACATACGCTGGGACGCTGAGTCAGACGTACACTGTCGGTGGCAGTGCGCCCCCAGTGGCCGTGCAGCGGTGCTACCGCTCCTGCGCCGAGGTTAAAAAGCGGCGGGCGGCGCGCTGGGGCCACAGTGTGGGGTGTGTTTGAAGAAGACACAGAAAAGTTATTAGCGGATTTTTGTCGCGTCTGACTTGCAGCAGCATCGGTCGAGAGCATCATGGCAAACAAAGCTCAGCAGCCTCCTCACCTGCACCTGGCCGAGGTCACCGCGTCCCAGTTCCTCGACATTTGGAAACATTTCGACAGTGATGGTAGGATTTTATTTCCCCTCCTTAGAAATTAAAAGTTTATTTTAACTCTAAATTCATGAAATATTAAATGACAGGCTGATTAGATACAACTGGTGTGTGAAGTCATCGATTTAATGACTGATGGAAAATGCAAAGAAAAGGTTGGAAATGCTTTTCAGCCTAAAACCGTTAAGCTTAGAAAAAAAAAGATATTCGCGCAAAAGTTAGATTGTGCAGGCAGAACGACACTTAAGAGATTTGAAAGATTAAAAAACTCAAAAGAAGAAGAGGAAGAAGAAATTGAAATTCTTATGAGCCGTCTTTGCAGCTCACAAAGTGAGATTTTAAGAATATGGGACTGTTTTTTCATTAGGTCCCGAAGCTGTGGTCTATTCTTTGTCTTCGTCGTTTGGCTGTTTGATGGATAAAGCAGCTCAAAGGAGAAATTTTCTGGTTAGATCATGTTTAACAACTTCAGAACACATTTCTTTTTTAAATCAAGAAATACATTTTGGTTGCATGCATTTACAATGAATCTATTTATAGTCACAGTTATAGTCAGGCACGGTTTTACGTTTTTGGTTCTCTGATAAATCTATTAATCTAAATGGTAGGTAAACTAACACCATGTGAATGTCATTAAAGCGCAATTCTGGTGCATGCTGCACAGGGAAGTGCGCCGCTTTTTAGACATGAAGGCATTTCATTTAAACGCCTATGTTAAGAGAAATTTTGCAGTCAGCAACTTGTGCTTCCATTGGTCCTTAAACTACATTCATCTGTGAGCGCTGCTGCTTGCATTGAGTTGTTTCCGATCACAGCTGATGGACTGATGAACGTGCCATTCCTGAAAACTTCAAAATTGTTACTGACAATTTATTTATTGTTACTGACAATTTATTTGCCCATTAATATCCAACACAAGCATTTTTTGTCATGAAATGCCTCAGTGCTGTCTTACCTTCTTGTCTCAGTGCTCATTATATCACTCTTTGTCTGTGTGTGGATGTCTCTATGACAAATTCATCAGCATGTCACTACAGTAGTGAAAGTTTTATAAGCCTGATTAGAGATGCTTTCATTCCATTTGAAGGTCTGCAGACTCCTCAGCAGATTGAAGGCTTTCTGCAAACTGATGGATAGACTATACAGCAGTCTGATGAGAAAACCATCAGTTGCTGCCTTTAAAACCTATAAATTATTTCAAGAGTCTTTTTTATATTTTAAAATAGAGTCACTGTGTGCTTTAATGTGCCACATAACTGGGATCTAATATCAAACTGACAATATTATGAACCCTCTTGAAAATAGTAGTCAAGATCTGTCATCTCATTCACTTTTTCATGAATCTCTGGCAGTGATGTAAACATGATGAGGTTACAACTGGCCATTATTTTAAAAATATACAGTCTACTTCTCCAAGATGTCCAAATCACACCTGCAGATGAGGCAAGTGTGCCACACCTATTTGCTTTAAACACATCCTCCCGAGAGTTCATTGTCACCATGATGTGTGTTGATGCTGGCACACTTGCTGAACTGCTTTCCATAGGGAAATCAAGGTGGAGGGACATTTCGGGTGGGGCATAGAGGTTCCACAGCTGAGCTCCTCCATATGAGCCGCTGTGCAGAGAAGGTTGTTATGGCTCTTATTGCTCATCATGGTTTCAGCGTATGGATATTAGTCCAACCACCCAGGTACTTAAGTTCTTAAGCGGTGGTATTTTACATATTTTGCTCTGCAGTGAGCCACTTTGCAAATCAAATTTAACCAATACGCTTCCACAGATTTGGCTACTGAGTCTGATTTCTGCACTCATTAATGGGAGTATCTTCTGGCTCAGCAGAAAGAAACGAGAGCTAATTTGTTTGTTCAGGTTGAGTAAATATCTCTGAGTTCGAGATAAAAATACACGAGAGGCGATGCACCTAGAGATGATGAAACCACATATTCCCCTGGTTGGCCCGGGATCAAATCTAATCTGGATTGCGTCTCTTGCAGCTCCTCTGCTCAAGCGTCCCTCTCATCTTTCCCTGCTGTCTCCTTCGAGCCTTTTCAATTCAGTCACTTCAAAGCTGAGAAAGGAAACAACTGCAGTTTTGTTTGCTAATTATAGCACATTTGCTGTCAATTATTTCTTATTGACCTGGATAAAAACAATTTGGAACACTAAGCAGAATCTACTTCCTGAATTGACCCAGCTGTGAGCTCAACACAAAATATTTGAATAGACAGGGCTCCACTTTCCTTTGAAAGGCAAATGCACTTTATATAAGCTTTAAATATGCACTTAGTTGGCACAACTGCCCCCTTTGAGAGTTTTTCCCGGTCGGGGTTGGATTATAGAATAAATAACCAGAAGTAAAATCACTTTACCAGCTTGTCCCAATGGTCTAGTGATGCATTAAATGTTTACTAGTGATGAAAAAGTGTTTATTTGGGTCTAAAGTGGTTTTCGTGAACCTTTTACAGTATCTGGGTGCTAGGTACAAACTTTAAGTGGGTGTGCAGAAAGACAAAAGTACAAGTTGGCAGGAATGTTCTCATTGCACTGTGCAAAGTATATATTTGACATTTAAACAAAATTATCTGGGAGTAAGGTGAAATCAGCTATAAAATGTAGCTGCTGGCAATGATGCATATTCACATACTGCTTTTGATATTTGGTCTAAATGTCTACACTGAAATTGGGACACTTCAATACAATCTGTACATACTGATGTTAGTCAGCAGCACACACAGCATTTCATACCTTAAACATACTGTTGTTATTTAAAGGCTGCTTGAAACAGAACTTGCTTATCCTGCTTTTGAGTGCGAAAGCATCAACAGATGGTGGTTTACACAAATGAATGGGTCTATTGCTGCATCTATTGAGCATATGAGCACATCCCCAAACAATCATTTCATATATCTGTTTTTATTGCCATTTTATGCCATTCGTGTTGTAGTTAATCACATCATACTTACTCTGTTTAATTAGCAAGCGGGACATTTCTCTCTACAGTGCTAAATGTCAAATAAGAGGCACAGGAGGGAGGCTCGACAGCAACAGAGCATTTCACTGTCCCACATTTTCATTAAAACAGCAGAGTTTGTATTCATGAGTTTTGATAACATCACTGAGGAATGCACACGCACGCACACACAATTTCCTTGGATAAAAGATGTTGTGAGTTTAGTTGAATAGAGAGAAGGAGTTAGATTGAAAATGACAGAGGGAGAAAAAGAGAGACAGAAAGTTAGAGAGAGGGGGAAGGAAGTGGATGGCATAATAATCTTTGTTAGTGTTTAATGAGGCAGCACTGCCTTCCAGGGTTTTATTGAAGCAGCTAGTCACATCGTTTGGAGCCATCTGTCCGGCCATTCAGCAGGAGTGTTGAAAGAATATTGGCACCGGTTCACATACTACCTGGGTGAAGCGGGCACACTCATTTGTCCTCCGAATAGGAACTGTCAGGGCAACGGAACAACAGGAACAAGAATAAAATAGGATGAGAGAAAAATGAAAATCAACTCTGTGGCCCCCGCAAGATAAATTTGTCATTAAAGAATCAAGAAAGTGTGATTGACACGATCACAGATTAAGCGCCGCCTGACAAAAATGACACTCGTGCCATCAGTCATTATGACAGCTTGTCAAAATGACGGGTGGCACACAGCAAACCAAGGTTAAGATATTTTCTAAAGGATTGTAGAAAGCCACACTGTTCTTGGCAAAATATCACTTTCAGAGTTTAAGCAATCTCAAATAAAAAAGCATATATAGGCTACAACTATATCTAAATTAACCATTTATTTTCGTCTGCTTAATATCTGCCAGATTGCCACTGAATGCACTATTGATCACTGCTGAATAACCAAAGCGGCCCATGAATCATCACCTTGAATATCAAAGAAAAGTTATTTCCCATATATAGCCTCTCCTGGCATGCAATCTTGTGAACACAAAGTCTTTTGAAGAGTGATCACTGTGGCAGTCAATAATGAAATCTTTTAGAAGGGGAGGAGGAGAGTTACTGTTGAAAGGCTCGTGTTTGAATCAATACCAGGGCAAACCCAGGCAACGATGGGATCTGTTTGACACTGTGACCGTGTCTCTGTTTGGGAACTTTTTGCACATCAGCACTACTGGTAAAAAATACAAAAAACAGAAAAACAATGCCATTTGTGATGTTGCATTAACATGCAATTATGGTCTCTCTGTTTCAAGGTAATGGATACATCGAGGGGAAGGAGCTGGAGAACTTCTTCAAGGAGTTGGAGATGGCTCGGAGAGGAGCGGGGGTGGTGAGTTCAGGGGTCAGGAATTAATCACATATCTACACACTGACAACTCAGGATTCACTTATGTTGAGTAAAATTGTTTCCTAGGACCCTTCAAATCCTACATTCAGAGAAAAGATGAAGGAGTTCATGCAGAAGTTCGACAAGAACAAAGATGGACGAATTGAGATGTCAGAGGTAAGGCCTCAGAGGACCTCTTTATTTTATAGATTGTATTTAACAGAATAGCTCGACTGCCTGGGAAATATGCATTTTTGCTTTCTTTCCCTGATTTGGATGAAAAGATTGATACAAAACGTTTATATGTAGCTTCACAATTTAGCTTGGCATAAAGATTAGAAACAGCTAGGCTCCACCAAAGATTGGTTTGACTTTTTGAGAAATATACCATCGCAACCTGGACTCAGATATGCAGCAGAAAATGGATAGATGGATAGGCTTTTTCGCATTCTTTACAATGATTAAGATAGAAGATCATTGCTCCCACATAAAACAAAAAGAAGTCGTTTATCTTAGCCTAGCTTAAAGATATAACTACCAGTAATGCAAAGAGGGTGGGTACCCACTTACAAGAAGAAGACAATGAGAACCTAGAATGTCCAATAATGACCGACTGTCAGCTCGGACGACAGGATGATTTCACATTCTCTTTTTTGACAAGTTTACTGTAAATAGCCAAACACTAACTACGCTGACAGTTAGCTTAACTTAGCATAGAGTGCATGAGTAATTACTGGTCACTTAAATAGGATGCACTAATCAGCCACAACATTTAAACCACCTACACAATATTATGTAGGTCTCCCTTCTGATGCCTAAAATGTTTAACCCAGAAAACCGAGGCCACAGAATCTCCATGAGTGTCCAGTGGTTTCTAGCACTGAATCATTTTGGTGTTGTGGCTCAGCTAGGTGGGGCTTCTTGTGAATTCTCGATCACAGTGGGCTCTGGGAATTTTGGAGCCAAGTAATTTTGGTGCCAAGTTAACGGCTCAAGGAGCTGTTCCTTGAACCATTCCTGAATAGTTTCTGTGGTGTGGTGGAGCACATTGTTCTGCTGGCAGTGGCTGCTGCTGACTGGGAGCGCCATATGGAGCGTTGCTTGGTTTGCAACAATGTTTAGTTGACTACTACTTGGCAAAGTAACATACGCATGCAGCACTTCTTAGACCCAGGGCCCAAAGTTTCCCAGCAGAACATTGCATTGTAATGACATAATTAATGTTTCTTGCTTCACCTGTCATTTTTTTTCAGTATGTAATAATTCCGAAAACAACAATTTGTGGCGTTACATTTACATTGCATGTTTATTGTGATCACTTTTAGGCCTATTTCATGTGATTTTTTGAATTTTTAACTTATCTGGGAAACCTTTAATTCAGATAGCACTGCCACAGTCAAAGGAGGATTGTTATTTCCAGTCATTTACATTTGGGAGAATGACTTTCTTGTGGAAGCTCACTGCCCTTAAATGTGCATACATGGAAAGCTGGGGGCAAGAAGCTCACATGACACATTGTATATGAGACTTGTGCATTGGATATCAGACCATAAACAGACTGCAAAATAAAGGTGAAGGTTTTCTGCTCATTGTGTGTGATGAGAAAAGGTTCAAAAAGAGAGCTCAGATAACTCAGAGATCCAAAAATAAAGACCCCAGAAGTCTGGTCAATATTTAACTGCTTGCATAAATGCGGTCTTCGTGATCTTCTCTATAGACCATCAGTTTGGGATATTGGTTTTCCTTGATTTGACCACTTTCACAGTGATTTGACAAAGCTGTGAGAAATAGGGCTTCTGCAATATCAATAATCCACTGCTGCCAGAGAAGTAAATGAGTGTGCAGTCCACTTGGTTATGTGAACATGCAGTTTATAGTCTTTGTCTGAACAGCTAAAAATATGTATTTTAATAAATATTTCTAACTTAGGCATAGTTGTGCTTCTGAGGTTGTGGCTCTCTATTATTTATGCTGAGTTGCCCATTTGAGGCCTTGCAGACAAAAAGCTTCCCCACTCTCTCCCAGAATATCAACTGTACCATCTTGTGTTCTCACCACTCCCATTTCCCTGTCACTTTTCCTAGCTGGCCCAGATTCTTCCAACTGAAGAGAACTTCTTGCTCTGCTTCAGACAGTTTGTCAGCTCCAGCGCTGAGTTTATGGCGGTAAGAGTGTGTTCCTGAGAATATCTGTCATATATTTTTTTCATAAGAACCTGCCGCTCCTCTTGACCAACTTAATTATTTGATCTCTTCTTTAAGGCACTTTTGAACTTTTTGCACAGGAGGTTCTTGTTCACCGTTAACATTGGCCAGGGCGTACTTACTTCACTCAACCATAAAGTTATAGGCCAGAGTCAGTCAGCCTCGGAGGGCTGGCTACCTGCATTTTCTCTGCCTAACAGTTAATTTCATGAATCAGTTCTTTATGAATGGTTGAAGGTGTATAAATTGAAGGTGTGTTAGTCAGGATTAATCTGGAATATAACCTGCTGGTCTAAATGACAAATGGCTGAATGTGTGTGCTAAAGGTTTATATATAACAAAAAGATGGCTTAGAGAAAAGGAGGAGTGAATAGTAATAATAATAATATGCCCACTGCATATTAAACATCACCCAAATTCATGTGGGGCACAGAAACAGCACTTTATTTGTTTATGTGAACTGTTACCTTTGCCATCTCAGTAACTGGTTGATGTAAATAACTAAGAGTCCTCATACAGAGCAGTTGTGGGTTGTTTGTGTAAGTAAAAGTGAAAGAGGTTTGTAGAGGAGCTGACAGTCTCAGTTGTGATTCGTAATAGAACAGGATAAAACACATTAAAACCAAAGTATCTTTATCTACTAGTTAAAAGAAACCCTTCTGATCGACTCACTTGCTGCCTGGAGAAGTATGCTGTACTCTAAATCACCGATGGTGGAGTGAGAACATTTTCTGCCAGTTCCTCATTGGCTGTGCTGGAAAAATGGAAAAAGCTTTAGTAACTTCATGGTGAAAACCATGCCCAACAGGAAGGAAAACAATCACCCCCACAGTATACAACTGAAATGCTAACAAAATTGAGCCGTAAAAGGCTAATACTATCTGTGGATTATTTTCTGGAGACACTTGCAAATAATAAACATACAACTTTTGCTTATCTTACATAAACATATGAAGACATTGGATATTTGTCTTATCAGTGATGATGCTTGCTGCATTTTAAGTCTCACAGCTTCCCCATTCCTTCTGCTAATAGCATCTATTAAATTCAATTCAATTCAGTTTTATTTATATAGCGCCAAATCACAACAACAGTCGCCTCAAGGAACTTTATATTGTAAGGCAGACCCTACAATAATACATACAGAGAAAAACCCAACAATCATATGACCCCCTGTGAGCAAGTACTTTGGCGACAGTGGGAAGGAAAAACTCCCTTTTAACAGGAAGAAACCTCCAGCAGAACCATCCCTGGGGGGGTTGGGGCAGCCATCTGTCGCACCTGGCAGGGATGAGGAACTCTTGAGGAACCTAAGGGTCTAACGTCTGGCAGAACCATCTCATGTCTTACAGTCACTATCGATGTGTTTCTCCTGAAAAACTACATTTTTTATTCAAAGTTCCTAAAAAAATACTTCTTGCTTCCTCAGTCTGTCAGAAACAGAAGCCTTTAGTCATTTTACAGTTTTTTGCTAGCAGATAGAATTAACAGGAGGCACTTTCACACAGTTGAAATTCAATAGAGACCAGAAACAGAAATCAACATTTACCCAAATTTGTGGGAAACTTTTGTCTCACAATATTATTAAATGGAAAAGTGGAAAGTGGAGAAACTCTGCTACCATTTATACTAAACATTTTCTGAAGTTTAAGTGGCACTTTGAATTTTGGATAATAGGTGAAGAGAAGTAGCAAAAAACCCTCGAGACCAATATAGATTTATATCCTGAAAGGTAGCAGAAACAGAAAATAATCTATTCTACCAAATATCTCAAGAAGATGAGACAAAATGGCAGATTTCATGTTAGATCTGCTAAATGGAAAAAATGAAGCCAATTAGAAACCAATTACATGTGAGGAAGAGGCTGTCCTTGTCTCTTGTGTCATATTGAGAAGGAATAATGAAATGAGAGAAGGGAAATGAATGAAAGAGAAGGTGTGCAAAGAGAGAAGGATACAAAGGGCAAACGAGCAAAAGCAGGAACAGAGGAGACGTAAATGAAATGTCGATGGGAAGTTGAGAGCCAAAGTTTGAGAGCATAAAACAAGAGAGGGGAGATTAATCAGTCTTTGCTGAAGGGTGCAGGGAGGAGGAAGGGGGCAGAGAGGTTTTTAAAGGGTTAGAATGAGGAAGCGGAGCCTTCTATTTTCAGAGTCATATATAATGGATAACACCACTGTAGCTCCTCTCTGTAGAACCCAGAGGAGGAGAGGAGGAGCAGAGAGAGGGGAGGAGAAGGAGGAGAACAAGAAGGGGGAAGGCCATCCATCTTTGATAAGGAGCCCTTCTCTGGACAGGGACAGCTGCTAGATTAAAACATTCATTAAAATGACTTTCTCTCCCCTCCCTCTCTTTGTCCATCGTTGCCCTCTGCTCTGTATGTGGGCAAATAGGATTGTATTGAAAACTGTATGATTACAGTGATGTTCCAGGCTTTTGTGGTCGGCTGCTCTGGAACGATTTCTGCTGTGCACCAGAGAAAAAAGGCAAACCCTTGGCATAGTCAAAGAGTAAGCAGGGAGTCGATCAGAGAGGATTTATTCAAGGGGAAAGAATGTAAATCACTCTGGAGACGAGCTTCTCTGTGCTTTTGAGCTGAGAAAATGCTTTCAATCGATTGCTTCAGTTTGTTTCGTTGATTTCTTTTTAGGCATGGAGGCGATATGATACAGATCGCAGTGGCTACATTGAAGCAAATGAACTGAAGGTAAATTCTCAACAGCATTAAATCAAATGTTAAGAAGCACTGACACATGTTTATTCATTTGATCATATGTGACCAGTCACATGCAGTGTCTCATTTATTACAAATATTGCTTTAACCTGTTGTCATACTTATTTTATGCATTTTTTTCTCTTTTCTCCCCCTACACACATTCATTTGCACATCAACACACACAATAACAGAGCACACCCCCTAAAATGTAATTATCAAATAGTATGAACTAGGAAGCTGCACATGTCCCGAAAATCTTTAATCTCTGTATTTTCTTACACCTTTCATTTCAACATTTTATGGACATTTTAAATATATACAATATATCTTTAATTGTATGCATACTTGTATGTATATTTAAATGTTGCATCACACCTGCATGCTTTGTTTTTGGTATCAAATAAATCAAAGGGAAAAAATGTTTTGTGTCATTATCATAGACTGTATAGCAAAGATGGGTGTACCTAGCGTAACCCATTGTTTATGGAGTCTGGTTTTAGGCTTTGATTTTGGGATTATGGCTAGTTTTTAAACAGTCTATTAATGCTTTTTTGTTTTTTGTTTTTGAAGCTCATAGCAACCAAATTTGGCTAACAAACCCCAAATACAAAGTTATGAGCTGATGCTAGCTTCATTATCAAGGTGCTTTTAGAGTATCACTCTTCAAAACTGCATCACAATCCAATTTAAAGAAACAATATAATTACATTTAAAACTGATTCAAAAAGCAGCAGCACCATGAGCACAGTTTAAAATAATGAGAAATCCTGTTCAGTGACCTGAATTAACTTGAGTAAATAGCTAACAGCTACAGCCTGTCAGTATAAACATCTCTAACAAGGTGAACTTTGATTTAACTGCATATATTTTGACAAAATTCATCTTTGTAGTTTTGATCAAGGGGAAATAAGCTAAGAGACCAAAACAGTTTTTGATCAAAATGACTCACTTTTGGAGCCAGCCTCAAGTGGCCACAAGAGGAACTACAGCTTTTGGCTTAATTTTTTTTTTTAAAGAGAAGGATACAGCCCTCGTTCTTGCACACTCACTATGTGTCAAGGCTGAATGGCCGGTGAGTGGTGTGGACCCAAACGCAGATAAAACAAGGTGTGAAATGTGACAACTCACACCATAAATACAGAACAGGGTAACGAGGGAAGAGGAAACACAAGGGGAAGACAGCTGGAGTGAATAAACATAATGACACAGGATGAAGCAAAACCGAACACACTGAACACAGGATGCAACACTGTCAAAGTAAAACAGGAAACATTACAAGTACGTGGCTTCACATAGGACCAGGAGGAAAGAACAGACAGGAGACCAAGACAGACAGGGGGAGGCAAAGGAAGGTGACACAATAAGGGAAACACAGAAACAATTAAAGAAGACGAGACACAGAGGGAGAGAGAGAGAGACGAGGCAGGTTGGGGAAAACATACATGACTGCACATGACAGACAGGGGGGAATGGAATAAAACACCAGGAGGGCACATGTAAACAGAAAGGGGAGACAAAACACAAAGACGTGACTGGGACCTGGGGAACAAGGAAACAAGAGACACAGAGAGGGTAGAGACGTAGATGACACGACAGACATAGAGGACACAGAGGAGAGACCAAGGCACAAGGGGAACCTAACAGACAAGAAACTAAACTGGGAATACAAGGAACTCAGAACATAAAATAAACTCAAGACTAACCAATGAACCTTAAATCACCATAAAGCATATTCACCAAAACACAGGAAACTCAAAATGAGTTTCCTGTGAGTCCTGTGAGTCAAATGACCCAGAAGCTCGAACCGCCATCAATTATTAATAATCAGTTTAGTATACATTTAGGAAGCAAACATAGATACTGTTTGCCCATCATATAACTTTAAATACCTGATAGAAGTAGAAATGTCACATTAATTTATGTTTTTCTTATAACTGAATGTGGCATTCTTTTGAGATGTATAAATTGTTTGCCACGGAATATTTTCAGTGTGTCATCTTTTTTTTTCAATTCATGTGAGCATATGGATGAGCCAAACCGGGAAGTACTTTTGACTCAGGAGAGATAAATGTCTGCTTCACAGGAAATTCCCCACTGACCTCAAGTGTTTTCTTTTTCTTTTTATGTAGTGAGGATTCAGATACAAAAAAAGCTTTACTGATTACACAAAGGTTAGTCATTCAAACACCTCTAGGAAATGTTTTGTCAAATTATATAAAGGAAAGTGCACCACAGTGGCAAGCTGCGGATTAATTGGGGTCAGTGATTACTCGTTGTGTACAGATTTGGCTGCTCGGGTAGTTGTGGGAATAAGATCTCTTCCAGCTGACCAGGTGCAGATGAGTTACTCAGGTGTGGCTTTTTGAAAGCTTTAGAAAAAGTGCAGATGAGATCTCAGGAAGCAGACATGTGTCTCACCACATAATTGTGAGCAGACGCGGAAAATATTGACTCAAGTAGCGCATAACTGATACCTTTGGTCTAACGCTACTGGAGTACTTTATTTATAGAAGATGTTATACTGTGCTAATTTCAGAAGGAATTGTAGTGTTTGCTGCTCTACATGTACTCTTCAATTCTGATTTCAAAAACAAAACACCAGATAAACCAATAAATCAAAATATAATTTAATAATTCAGTGTCTCAGTTTTTTTCTTCCTTTTTTGTCCCGTTTTCATCATTTTTTTCTCTTATTCTTGCATTTCTCTCCATACCTAATTTTCACATTTTTTCTTTGTCAAATATGGTAAAAAAAACAGCCAGCCCAAACTTCAACTCTCATTAATATAACTTTATTTTGCAAGTTTATGTTTTTTTGATATAGTAGGGTTATATTCTCCAGGGCTTATTGTAGATGTTTTGAGTGTTTTAAGTTTTTCAGACTGTTAGCATATGTTAAGTAAGTGTAAATGCATCTTTATCTAAGATCTCTGTATTTGTTTTCTGGACATTTTGCCTCAGCTTAATGAAAGACCAGGCACAGCCGCTGGCTCTTTTTACTAATCCATGGGTGCTTTTCATTATGCCTCTTCGCTTCACTCTCTCGTGTCTCTTTCTCGCTTCTTAGCTCCTCCTGGATATAAGAGAGAGATGAAACGAAGAGATATAAAGGCGGAGGAGCTAAAGCTGCTGAATGCTTAGTTTTAGTAGTGGAATTTCATGTCACGCCATTTGATAAAATTCTTCCATATAGGATGCGCATATGTTTAATTGCAAAAGCTCTTCCAAAAGCCTTCTCTCCAGTCACTCCTCATCACCCAGACATGCATTTTAGGGCACTGCAAGATCCTTCATGATGGCCAATGATTTTTGGTTCATGGGAGGAGAGAGAATACAAGGAAGCACAAGTTAGCATAATGAAAAGCACCCTGTGTGTCTCTGTCCTCAGGGCTTTCTGTCAGACCTGCTGGAGAAAGCTAACAGACACTACGACGAGCAGAAGCTGCAGGAGTACACACAGACAATAGTAAGACTTGCTCTCTTGCACATTCAAACACTCAATCGCACAAGCTCAGTTTAACTGGACAAACTTTACACTTAGCTTTGGAAACAAAAAGCTGACAATTTTATGAAAAATGCAATTTTTCAAAGAGAGTAAGACAGTTTAAAGTTTTGCGATTCCACCCATCTATTGTGCTTTGTGGTGCAAAGGAAGACTTAACTTGTACACAACATCTTAGGAAATGCTTTCAGTAGTATAAAATAAGGAGAAAAATATCAAGAAAACAGTAATGAAATTCTGATTGTGAATGCAATCTTTAGAAGCTGCTTCACTAGAAGAAAACTAAACTGTATACATTTGTGATAAAAGGCATATGTTTAGCAATTTGTGGAGGTACTCAGTGGCCTGTTATAGTGGTGGCTGCAGCCCTGTGCGGCTCACTGGTTGTGACCCATCATGTCCTGCAGGTTGTGAGACTGCAGCCCAGATGTGCTAACATCTGCTTCTTCTTGGAAGCCCCAGAGCTGAGCTGACCTAATTTTCTGAAGCAGTTTCTTCATAGATAAACTTATTGTTACTTCATCTAGTGCAGAGGGAAATATTAGAGATAAAGCAAAAAAACAGAGGCTGAGATTAATGTAAAGAATTAGTAATTTTAATCAGCATACTGCTATGATGCAGGCAGTTTTGCTAATTTATGAAAAATGTATAAGGTGTAAACTGATGACTAAAATTAGTCTAGCTTACACTCACCAAACATCACTGTCCTAATGAAGAGTAAATAATACAGTACTGCCAGCAACAACGGGCATAATACCCATGCATGATCTCTACTTATGCAATCAGATTCACACATCGCTGTTCACATCTGTGTCACCTTCAGTCTCCAAAGAATCAAGCTGACCAAATGTTCTTAGATTTTATGCACACACTTATTACATTTAGTTATGACATATGTACAGTCCAAATTTTGACTTCCAGAAGGGTCCAGGAAAAACACCAAACCTTCAATAGTGACATATTTTCCTCCTGTCTTGTTACTCAGAACAAATTAGACCACAGATATGTTGTCAAATGCATCCCACGTTACCTCTGGAAGTAGTTTGAGTGATCCGTCAGTTATTTTTTGGGTTAATTGTTCAGCCAATAAAAATGCTCATCACTATTTTCATAGACCATAGTGACATCAAGATGCCTTATTGCATCTGACAACAGTGCAAAACTCCTAGGTATTTTTACTGTGTGTTAGGTTTTCATTTAATAAATCATTTAACACTCTTCGAAAGAGTGGGTAAGTCTCCATTTTATTATTCTTTTCCTCCAATGTAACTCTCTTCTAAACCTTCTGACTTATTGTGTAAGGAAAACCTGCCACACTGGCTGAAAAACTGAAGCAAGGTTTATAGACCGCTGCTTTTAGTGTTCCTCTGTTAGACATGTGGTATTAAGGAGGAAAAAAAGAAGTGGTGAATATATCATAAATTTATGGCTACTCCTTCAGTGTCTCAGCCAATGAAATGCATGGGACCATGTTTACCTTTACTTTGACAGAGTATACCTATAAAAAGCTTCCTTTCACTTTCTCCTCTGTTCTACTTCTGCTTTGTAGCTCAAGATGTTTGATCTGAATGGAGATGGGAAGCTGGGCCTGTCAGAGATGGCAAGGTAATATGTAATTTTGCTTGTTTCTGCTCATTGTGTAAATGTTGAAGCACATTGCCCACTGATGCTCATTCACTGTCAAAGAACGTGAATAATTGACAACAACTGTGTCCGCTAATGAAGTCCTTCTCTGCCACAGGCTTCTTCCTGTACAGGAGAATTTCCTGCTGAAATTCCAGGTAGGGGACAAACATGGGGCTGAAATAAAAGCAAAACAGAAATGATATATTATACTCGGAGAACGCCACTGAATTACATAATGCACTGTAATTTATGATTCACAGGCCTGTTTTTGATGATGGTTAAAGGAGATATTCATTGACTCTTCAAGACTATCTTTGTATAATTCACAGTTTAAAATAATCCTTATATGTATTATAGTGGGTCTTACTGCTTCATATCAGTTCATCCACTGTCTGAAACAAGCTGTTGTAGCACCTTCCACTTGAAGCCAACTTTTATCTGATTGGCTGCCCCTCATAACTGACAGGGTGGAACAGGCTGTGGGCGGGGCTTCTCTGCTTAGAGACAGAGCTGTGTGCCGGACCATATTAGAGATATCCATCCTCAGCTGACATACAGAGTCAGATGTAGAGAAGACTTCTGTGTGAAATCAAGCTTGAGGTTTTGGCTAACAGCAATTAGTTGACTATAAACTGCCCTCCTTATTTGAAAATTTCACCATGTTTCATATGAGCATACACCACAGTAGGAGTTCATAAGTGACAGAAGACAAAGTATACTGGGTCTGAGTTAGTTGCACAGATACATGTCTTTTTTGATTTTTTGTAGTCTTGTAATTAAAGTGAAACCTTGTGTTTACAGGGTGTCAAGCTGACTTCTGAGCAATTCAATGCCATCTTCACATACTATGACAAGGTAGGTGACATGTTATCAAAAGTGGTAAACTGAAATTCAATAAATGTGATTTTTTTTTAAAAGAAAAATCAAAAAAGAAAAAGAACCAAGACTATGATGAAACTATATGGCTGTCTTTTATTTAATTAAAAACCAAGTTTGATTTTTTCTTTTTATCGTTAATGACTGATAATAATTGTAGGTTGTGGGGTATGTTTTCCAGTCTCAGAAGGATATGTCAGAAAAAGTTTTAGAACAACTGCTTTACTGCTTTGGCAAGAATGGATTCTTTGATCTGTCTTTCTGAAACGTTGGGAGCTCTCCCGGGGATTTCCTCCATGTGTTCTGAGCTAGATTGGCATCTGCAACAACACCACACACGAGAACCTCATCATATCTAGTTATTTTGTTAGCGACAACTCCGTCTCCCATGAGTCTTCCCTATGGGGAAACGTTTAAGGTTTCAGGCTGTTGTTACATGCTCATGAAATCATTGTGAAAATAATTAATGGTTAGTGCACACAGAGACAGACAGAATGACAGAAAAACAGAATGGAAGTGTGTCTGAATAAGGGTGGGACTCTTTACAGTGTAAAAACACGCCAGCTTGAGTCAAGCTGTCTGGGTGACTCAGTGCTGTTTGTTTAGGAGATCCCTTTTTGTTAAAATCATGAATATGTAAATTCTGTCTTTTACCTTGGGCACTCTTCATTTACCTAGGGAAATGAGTCAGGCTTGGCACACCTGTCCATTTGTAAACAGCCCAGGGTGGCTGAGCAGTGGTTTGGTTAATGGGCATATTTTCCACATTAGCAGTAGAACGGTGGGGAGGGACTATGGTACAAGACGGGAGAGGGAGAGAGCTTATATCATTTTTCTTGTTTATGGTATCGTGTGTGTTTTGCACAGCTGAGGGACCAGCCATAATCTAAGTAGCTATAAGAAGGCTGACTCAGTTTTTTGAAGAAATAAACAATTCAGTTTGATGTGACACAGCGCTGGTGCTTGTTAGCCCAGTTGATAGCATTACCTTAATGTTCAAAATGCTTTTAATTTTTCCCCGATTTATATTAGTGATGAAATAGAGTAGTGAAAGTAAATTAATTAAAGTAAATTAAAGTATGCGCCTTACTGCTTTTTCAGCAACAGTGATTCAGCTGCTGCCTGAAATTCATCCCCTTTGTAACCAAAAGATGGGTAATATCCTAATGTGAACTACATGAAACTACAAAATGCAAAACTTTGAAATGTAGCATGTATATTATAATTGCTTCATGTCTTCTATCCTATGACAGAACAGCTACACTGCACACATGAGAAGACAGGATGCAGACACTTAAGGACTTTTTAGGTCAATAACAAAAAAATAAAAATTGGAAATAGTTTTCTGTGCCCTGCTGTAGCAACAAGTAGAAGGGCTGCAAAATGCCCGTTTATCTAATAAGTTCACTTTGAAGCACAAGGCCAGTCCATGTAAATCCATGACCTTAAGTCATGTCAGTGCACTGACATTGCGATTAGAAAAAGAATAAAAACAAACAGCTATTTGTCTTTTCAACCTCTGTGTTTTTGTGCTCTCTTTTTGTCCCATACTAAGTAGTATGGTTGGCAAATTTGTATAGAGCCGTCCATGGCAGCGATGGGAGGGGGATTTGGAGGTTGCGTGCGTATTCATGACTTGAGTCAGACTGAAGGCTTGCACTCTCTTCACTCTCTCTAGTTCACTAGTAGACGACAGGGTGGAATGTTTAATTATAGATTAGCCACTGCGGTCCATTCATGTAGTCCCCCTCTGCGTATGGAGCACTTGCATTTATGTGTGTAATTAGTTTCATCATTTTGTTATGAGCTCAAGCCCCTGCAGCAGAAACTCAGGCAGCTGCCGAGTGGTCGAGGGCCGGGCAAAGTGTGGCCGGTCAGCTGAACACTAACGTGGCTCACAGTGCCACGGCCCCACACTGTGCAAGACTTGAAAATGTCTGAAAAGCAAGATGGCGTGGAGTGGAAGACAGACTGGCTCATACCTGATGTTGCTCTGCTTTCCCATAGCGCTGCAGAGTGCAGTCTTTTATCCTTAAAGGAAAAATAAATAGAATTTACACTTTATTCCCAAGATCTAGGACACTTCAGTCTGGCTTTGTGAACATCAAAGAGCATCTCCCAGAGTTAAAAAAAAATATAAGACTGGCAAGACACTCAGCTCTGAAGTCATCTTGAGACCGAGCCTAGATGAACAGAACATGTTTTGTGCCACTTGCCAAGGGAAAATGTCCAATAATTTGGGCTTATTTTCTGGCCCTAAACTCTATAAACACGGCTGTGAGACATAGCTCATTAATTAGCAAAGGGGCTCCGTATTAACTTAGCAACTAACCCCGTACACAGAGTTTTGAATGGGAAGTCTTTTTTAAATGATTTGCTGATTGCTGCCACAAAATACTGAATGAATGAAGTCGAGCAGCAGTGAAAGGAAAAATCAATTAGCTCTGAATCAAAACATTGTTGACAAAAGACTGCCTTTACTTTAAAGAATGAATTACAAGAAGGGAATGAAAATATATATGTGGCATCTATATTTTCAAAAGCTGTGGTAAAATTGTTACAGTATCATTATTATTATTAACGGTAATTAATTGTCTCCATTATGATTGTTTGTAAGTGAAAATTACAATCATGATGTTTTTGGTGACTCCTTCCAGGATGGAAATGGCTACATCGATGAGCAGGAGCTGGACGCTTTGCTACGAGACCTTTACCAAACAAACAAGAAGGTAAGATGGGTGTTCACTTAAGGTGATCAGTCCTACAGCCTGCTAGTGCATACTGAAAAGAGTGCAAGGGAAGGTTTAAAAGATGCCAGCGAGATCTGCTATGATGTATGGTTTGGAGACAGGGGCACTAATAAAAAGAGAGGAGGCTGAGCTGGAGGTGGCAGAGCTGAAGATGTTAAGAATTTTATTGGAGTGACTAAGATATGCATGATACATGAGAAAGAGTTGGAAAGGCAAGGTTGATTTGGACATGTGCAGAGGAGGGATAGTGGGTAAGCTGGAGAAAGGATGTTGAATATAGAGCTGCCAGGAAGGAGGAAAAAAGTAAAACCTAAAAGGAGGTTCATGGATGTAGTATGTAGATGTAGATATGCAGAGGGTTGGTGTGAGATGCTAAGGATTGGGGAAGCAGATGATTTGCTGTGGTGACCCCTAAAGGGAGCAGCTGAAAGAAGAAGATTGGCGGATACTAAGACCTGTACTGTATGATATGTGTATGCACCACATGTGGCTTGCCTTTGAACTCCTTAGTTTTTATTTTGGGTTCTTCAATCCAACGTGTTTGCGGTCTAAAAGTTTATTTTAAACAGAGCATTCTGCTAGTCCATGGTATGCCTGGTGCTGATTTAAGGGTAATAATAGTTTATCGCCTCTCTCAACGATGTATTTATTAGGCTAATTAGAGTGAGCGTATATTACTTTTTGGCTGACATCACAGTAAGGCATACATTAAATCAAACTAAATGTGGGTGGCACAGTGGTGCAGTGGTTAGTATTAATGTCTTAGAATTAAAAAATCCCTGCCTAAGCTGAACCTCTTGGTTGGCTTAAGCCTTTTTGTGCAGAGTTTGAATGTCCTGCCTGTGCCTGCATGGACTTCTATCAAAACTGAGCACAGACTAAGGATGAGAATGTGGTAGTCCCGTGGAATACACCAACGACTAGCAACCTGTCCAGGGTGAGACAGAAAAGTTTCAAGATCTCACTTAGTGCATTTAGTATTCTAGCAAAATGAACTGCACATAACTGCAACATTTATAGTCTACAGAGTGTCTCAGCTCTTTTTAGCAAAAGGGCTGTATATCCATACAAAGCCTAGTAGGTCTTTCCTTCAACATTAGCTACCAAAGCTGTTTAAAAAAGTCTTTGGAAAGATAAACACTTGAATTCAAGCCCAACAGAGCCCCATTTAAATTATCCTGAGATATGTAGATAGATTTTTTCTCCCCCTCGCCAGCAGTACTACAGAGTGATGTTTTGATGAGTGAGTGGCCATATGCTGAGCTCCAGCAAGCAAATGTGGATACTCTAAAAACTGGTCTTTGTAATATATTACAGAAATGCCCCATACACAAAATGTTTTAGTGAGGAAAAAAGATGATTGCAATCATAAATTCTTATGCTTAAAATACAACTCGGAACACTTTTCACTATTTTGTTCCAAACCTTTTAACTTCAAAGAGATAGAACAGTCAAAACAAAAGAACTTGCCTTGGATTTACTTTTCTGTCATTCAGTTTTCTAGTCAGAAACATACTAACATTTTTTAGTTTCCTCAATATCTTGAAAATAATCAAAACCTAATGCTGGGAGGAGAGTAGGAGAATATTCATCAAAATGAGCTACAGGATCATAACATGTTGCTTTTTGGCCTCCTCAGTGTATCATATTACCCTGTCTCTCATTCAGGAGGTGGACCCCACAAATCTGTCGGGCTACAAGCAGAGCATCATGAGCCTATCTGACGGAGGGAAGCTCTACCGTGGCGAGTTGGAAATTGTCCTCTGCAGGGAGCCAATTGTGTGACTCTTCCTTCTTTCTGTTCGCATATCATCATTTGCTCTGCCTGCCCCACCCTCTTCCCCTAGACCACATCCACTTCCAGCTGAGTGGCAACATATGTATATCAGGTGCATGTGCCAGACACCTCCCGCCCCAATCATTACCTAAGCCCCTCCCCTCTCTCATGGTAAAACAGGTTCAGATTGAATGATAAGTGCACTGTCAGCACCAACAGCTCTTCTTCTCTAAACCTTGTTTTTTTTGTTTTGTTTTTTGCTACCTTACCTCTACTAATCATGACCCATCTGAATCCCTGTAGCTCTCTCTAGTAACCCTCCCACATCTTCCATTTCTGACCTCATCCCTGCCCATGCTGTGCGTGACTTGCAACTGACCAAAAGTCTCCCTAATGCCACCAAAATGCCCTGATGATAACTGCTATACCTTAACCCCAGCTTTACTGACCCCTTCGTTCCCTTGCTTTTTCAACTTTGCATTAGATACAATATAGTCAAAGAAAACTGCAGACAGATGTGTTTGAATTGATTGCATTTATAATCTGTGATGGAGCTGATATTAATTTTCCATCTCTGTTTCTCCTGAAACTATCTTGTTCCATTAAAACTCTTGTGTATCATTGCCATGAAAGGATTTTGGTTTTCAGTGTTTGTTTTTTGGCTGATACTGTCAATTGAAAATATTAATAAAATATCTTAAGATAAAATCATCTTTGACATGATTTTGTGTGAGTGACTGAGAGTGGTACAATACCATGCAGACCTCCCCTTGCCTATTTCAGCTATGCAGTGTTTCGCTATTCTGTCAGTTGCCTGATACATCCTGTTGTGGTGACCTTTTGCGTACCAGCTTGGCCATTTTTATCAAGGACTCCCAGCTTTTCCTGCTCCCCCACCTTCAATCCGCAAGCCGAAGTGTAAGAAGGATTAACGATGGTTGCAAATCCCAACAAGAGTGAGACGGTGTGCAATTTAAGGCTTTAGTGAAGTTACTTTGGAGACGTTCGAAAACTGGAATCAGCTGATGTTAGCCTGCAGTATTAGGCTAAAGCAAGCAAGGGGTCTAATGTTTTGTTTTTTTATTTAACTGTAGCTTTAGTGGACTAAAGATCATGAAGGGCACTTAGCTGCTGTTATTTACAGGATAACATCTTTCCCCCATTTGCATAATGAAAATGACTGAAGAAATAGGTGGCAATAGGTAAAATAAAACAGCATTACAGAAATCCTCCACTCCCTAGAGATGCAGAAGTAATTCTGGACTGCTGCACAAAACACAGCCTGACCTACAGTTCTCGCTGACATGAATTTAAAGTGAAAATGTAACTGGCTTTCAGCCTTATTCAGTTCTGTTGGAATTAAATGTCAACACCAAACAAAGGACTTATGAAATTTACTTAAGTCCAAATATACTGATGAAATATGTTGAGGATGGAATAGTTATTGTGGCTTGATTGAGGTTTATAAGTCACCGGCTAAATTATGTCATCAAGGAGAGCTAATAGGATTTGACTTGACTAAAAAAGTACCTGAAAAGCTTTAAATGTCAGTAGAAACATGTATGCGGAGCCTGTTACATAAGAGCTGCAATAAAATATAACTACAGAACTTAACCTTAACAATTATTTAAACTGACAGCCTTAAACTTTTGGCTGAATTCCAGTACAGGAAGCATTCAACTCCTCCAGTTGAATACAGGATAGGAGGTTTTCCCTGCAGCTGAGCTGACATGTTACTCCTGAGGTAGTAGGACAGGACAAGATATTTCTACTAAAACTCCTGTAATCGGGTTGACATGCTTTTAAAGCAATGTGAATAATACAGCAGCCACACAAGCGCCCCATCATACCGAGGAACTGGTGCAAATCCACGTCAATTAATCAGGAGCATTTAAATCTTTATACACGCATCTGTACAAGAAAAGCGTGTAGATCACTGGAAAAAATGTTAGCAGATGAGAAGTCCTATTTAGTGAGGTTCACTTATTATTGCAGGAGGCAATGGCCATAAGTAGCAATCACAGGCAAATGTTAAATTAATCACAAAGTTAGCAAATCCTAAATAAAGTCACCTGTACAGAAGGTACAACTTACTAGTAGCAGGTTGGAAGCCCTTTTTGCCTTCAAAACGTCTTTAATTCTTCACAGTATATATTTGACCAGGTACTGGAACCAACCCTCTTAGATGATCGTCCACATTGGCATTATAGTATCACACAGCTGCTGAAGACTTGTCAGCTGCATGTCCAGGATGCCTGTCTGGTTCCATGCAGAGTGCCATCAAACCCCAAAGGTACTCTGCTGGACTGAGATCTCTTAACAGTGGAGACCATTTGAGTATGGTGAACTCACTGTCAGGTTCAAGAACGCCGTTTTAAGTAATCTGAGCTTTGTAACATGGCACATAATCCTGCTGGAAGCAGCCATGAGAATATTGGTACACTGTGGTCATGAAGGGATGGGCATGAGCAACAATTTTCAGGTAAGTTGAAAGATTTATACAACGATTATTTGGTTCGAGGGGATCCGAAGCATACAAAGAAAATATCACCGACACCAGTTCACCACCCTCAGCAGCCTGAAACATTGACACAAGACAGGGCTCATATGTTTATTTTGGTTATGCCACATTTTGACCCTACCATCCAAATGTTTTTTGTGGTTTTCTACTTCTTTAGCACATCTGCTATAAGATCTGACCTGTTGAGCATTCAGAGATGTTTTTCTGCATGCCATTGTTGTAATGAGTGATTATGTACAGTGTACATAATGTACAGTTAGGTCCATGTGTAATTGGACACTTGGTTTTTTTACCCGTTTACTAAAAGATATTCCCGTTATAGTTATATAATGGTTATGGACATAATGAGTAGACTCTCAGCTTTCATTTGAAGGCATCAGATTCAAACTGGATAAGGGGTTTAGGAGTTTCAGCTCCTTAATATATGCCAACCTTTTTTTAAAGGGACCAAAAATAATTCAACAATTGACTCAAAGGCTATTTAATGGGCAAGTGTGGGCGTTATTTCATTATCAATTAAGCAAATAAAGGGCCTGGAGTTGATTTGAGGTGTGGTGCTTCCATTTAAAAGATTTTGCTGTGAACAAACAACATGCAGTCAAAGGAGCTCTCCGTGTAGTTGACGCAAGCTGTGAAAACAGAAATAACCCATCCAAGAAATTGCTACAATATTAGGAGTGGCAAAATCTACGTTTTGGTACATCTGAGTAAGAAAGAAAGCAACACAAAAAGACCTGGACGTCCACGGAAGACAGCAGTGGCTGATGATCGCAGAATTCTTTCTATTGTGATGGGAAACTCCTAATATTTGCATGCCAACCAAGTGAAGTTGGCATGCCATCAACCCTCTCCAGGAGGAGACCTATCGATATCCAAGTCTACCATAAACAGAAGACTAACAGCAACTGCATGAAAGTAAGTACAGAGGGTTCACTGCAAGGTACAAGCAACTCATGAGCCTCTGAGTCGTCTGCAAACCTGACTATATATCTGTCCTGGTAGAGGCTTTGACACTCATTTGTATAAAGAACAAATAAAAGTGGGGAAAGGACACACCCTTGAGGTCAACCGGTGGAAGATAAAAGTACATCTGATGAAATATTGTTGACTCTCACTTTCGGAGGTCTAGCCATTAAAAAGTCAATAAGCCAAGAAATCAGGCCAGAATCCAGATTAAATGTACTGGTGAGATGTGTTACTTAAAATGTGGGGCTGAATACAATTAAAAAAACCAAGTGGGAAATGTTTTGTACACTATTGAGGTACTTCAGAACCGTCTAGAGCAAGGTGCACACAGCATCCTATCCCCCTACTTGTTCTATATGAGAATTGGAGGGGGTCTAATTTTTCCTAAGTGGCATGCAAAAGTTCAGTTTTCACAAGTTTCTCAAAAGTTTTCATCACAAGGGAAGTCAAAGCAACAGGCCGAAAATCATTTAAAGATTTAGGTGCTTTAACTTTGGGCACTGGTACAATAATGTACCGGGGACTACAAAACTCAAGAGACTTTGAGAAAAGAAGAGAAAAAAATCCCAGCCAACTGCTCCACACAATTTTTAAGAAGATGTCTGTTTATTTTGTCTAGGACTGGACTTTTCCTCTCTTTAACCCCCCTAAATAATTTGCAAACCAATGATTTCTTTATATTACTAACTGACTGTTTTGGGGAAACATCCATATACTCAAAATTCTTCAATAAAATTATGAATGTTAAAACAATTAGAAAAAGTGTTCAAATCATTTTCAAGTTGAAGGTCGTATATGCCTCCCAAAGAAATTGGACACTTTTGTGATTGCAAACCCATAATGGACTTAACCGCCTCCCAGCAGTGACTGCACTTTGTATTTGTATTTAATTTAGGAAACTTCAGCTCTCTTTTAACTCTGCTTTTGCAACTCTCTGCTGTGAACAATATCACTACAGTTAAATGTTTCTCTGACTATAATATTTTTCAAAGCTTTAGACACCAAAGGTTTGTTATTTGGAAATATATATGAAATACTTTCCTTGGGATTAACAACTCCTCAAAGAAATTAATATATGCTGTGACAGTCTATTATTTCATTTAAGTCACAGCAAAAATTTTGAAATAAGTCCCAATCGGTAAAAGAAAAATAGTCCTAAATGGTCTGGATGGACTCCGCTGGCCACACTGAAACCAGGCAGTGCTGAGGTTTTCTTTTCTTCAAGACAGATTTGCAGGTGGGAACCAGATAGATAACACTGTGGTCTGACATGCCAAGAGGAGCTCTACAAAATGATTTATTTAATGATTTAAAGGTCCAGACTTTTCATATTCCTTGTGGGACAATTTACATATTGATTAAAGTTAACATGAAGATGACATGAAATGTCAAGGCGTTCAGAGACATACTGTCTGCTCAAATCCAGCTAAATGCAACAACGCAGGAGTTTATTAAAGCAAATAAGTGAATTATTCTTGAATGGCCAATTCAGTCATTTGTACTTAACCCAACTGAGCATGCATGACACTTATTAATGACTAAACTTTGGATAGAAAGGCCCACAAACACAAACAAACAGCAACTGAAAGCTGCTGCAATAAAGCCCTGGCAGAGCATTAAAAAGGAGGAAACTCAGCATCTGGTGATGTCCATAAGTTCAAGACTTCAGGCTTTCATTGCCAGCAAAGGGTTTTTAACCAAGTACTAGGAATGAACATTTTAATTTCAGTTATTTAATTTGTCCAATTACTTTTGAGCCCCAGAAATGAAGGGATTGTGTTCAACACGCTTTAGAGTTCCTCTTTTTTTCTTTCTTCCACTGAATTGAAGCTGAAAGTCTGCAGTTTAAGTCTGCAATTCATCTGAATTGTTTCATTTAAAATTCATTGTGGTAATGTACAGAAAAAAATGAGAAAAAAAGTTGTTTCTGTATGAATATTTATGGACCTAACTGTATGTCTGAAGTTAGCATTACCGAATAAAAGTGATTAAATAAGCTAACATCATAGGGTACTATAAATCTATTGCTTCTTAGCATTAAAACATCTGACTGCACTGCATAATAATTGTATTGAAATTAATGTGAGGGTTAAAGTGTCTCACTTGTAGCGAAAAGTTGAAAGTTTTACTTTTTCCTCTTTTAACCTGTAGTTTCAAATACTGTTCAAAATCATATATAGTAGTTATTTAGTATTAACTAAGCTATTTAGCTTCGTGATTTACACATAGATCAATATTTACAACTAACAGATAAGATATATATGACTGATATATATCACTGTGACCAGCCACACATTGGTAAGATCAGTCCACACACTCACCTTAGTTTTGTTTTGCAGTTAAACATGTATTTCAGTAACATAATTCATTAACTTCTCTACTTAAGCCTAACAGTGATATTACAAAACACGCACATAAGAGCACTGTTTGGTTTCTAAGATGTATTCTGTTATATTAATTATGTTTCTCTTTCTTTCAAGTTTCCTGGTTTGGGGAGTTGGCTGTTTCCTGTCTGAGCAAAAGGCGTGGCCAAGGCCTGATGACTGAGAACCAACCATGTGCTTGTCAGTTAGGGGGGTATTTTAGGTTTAGCTAGGTTATTTTGTGCGTAGATAGTATTGATGTTTAGTTCGGTTTCCCCTTGTGTGTGTAAATGGTTTGGCCGAACCACTATAAAAGTTATCATCCTGTCTTTGTGTTTAGGTCAGTTTGTGAGTTAAGTTGTGTATACTTTATTTGCGTAGTTACGTTTCTGTAAGTCACTTTTTGAGTAGAGGTATATTTAGTTGGCCTCTCTGGTCGCTTATGGCCTTGCTGCTCGGGCCCTCATAATCACAATCAACTTTAATAGCTCACATTGATATGTAACCACAAACAGGATTGGGCTCTGGCTATTCCATCTTTTTTTTTTTTATCATTTACATGTTCCTACTGGATTTCTAATGGTTGTAAATTAATAATTAATTATGTTATCAGAAATGTTGAATGAAATCAACATCATAGGTAAAACCCAACAGCAAGATGGTAATGAAACCTGGCAGTGTCAAGCGCTTTCTTGCAAATGTAAGAATTCCAAAAACATGGAACAACCAACAAGTCTTTTTTTTCTATTTTTTTTTTTTATCACAGTTAATATTTATATGTATTTATATTTGTTTGGATGTATGCTGAAATGGGTAAATGCTGGCAGTCCTGGGTAAAAATCAGACCCTGATGAATGAAGTTGACGAGTGGCCTGGAAAAAACTGTTCATGGGATGTATTCTTGCTAGTGTTAAAAAGCAGGGGTGTAGTCATGGTCGCATCAATCTGTTAGGAGGTTCCAAATCTGCTCTTGGGTCTCTACATGTAATTTGATCAATTGCCACTTCACTCAGGGATACTATAGGTCCTACCTTTGGTGACCAAATCTAAATACAGTGGCTTGCAAAAGTATTCGGCCCCCTTGAACTTTTCCACATTTTGTCACATTACAGCCACAAACATGAATCAATTTTATTGGAATTCCACGTGAAAGACCAATACACAGTGGTGTACACGTGAGAAGTGGAACGAAAATCATACATGATTCCAAACATTTTTTACAAATAAATAACTGAAAAGTGGGGTGTGCGTAATTATTCAGCCCCCTGAGTCAATACTTTGTAGAACCACCTTTTGCTGCAATTACAGCTGCCAGTCTTTTAGGGTATGTCTCTACCAGCTTTGCACATCTACAGACTGAAATCCTTGCCCATTCTTCTTTGCAAAACAGCTCCACAGCTGCCCTGTGACGGCCTTTGAGGTTGTCTAAGAGAATATTGGGAGCAACAACACCATGAAGTCCAAAGAACACACCAGACAGGTCAGGGATAAAGTTATTGAGAAATTTAAAGCGGGCTTAGGCTACAAAAAGATTTCCCAAGCCTTGAACATCCCACGGAGCACTGTTCAAGCGATCATTCAGAAATGGAAGGAGTATGGCACAACTGTAAACCTACCAAGACAAGGCCGTCCACCTAAACTCACAGGCCGAACAAGGAGAGCACTGATCAGAAATGCAGCCAAGAGGCCCATGGTGACTCTGGACGAGCTGCAGAGATCTACAGCTCAGGTGGGGGAATCTGTCCATAGGACAACTATTAGTCGTGCGCTGCACAAAGTTGGCCTTTATGGAAGAGCGGCAAGAAGAAAGCCATTGTTAACAGAAAACCATAAGAAGTCCCGTTTGCAGTTTGCCACAAGCCATGTGGGGGACACAGCAAACATGTGGAAGAAGGTGCTCTGGTCAGATGAGACCAAAATGGAACTTTTTGGCCAAAATGCAAAACGCTATGTGTGGCGGAAAAGTAACACTGCACATCACTCTGAACACACCATCCCCACTGTCAAATATGGTGGTGGCAGCATCATGCTCTGGGGGTGCTTCTCTTCAGCAGGGACAGGGAAGCTGGTCAGAGTTGATGGGGAGATGGATGGAGCCAAATACAGGGCAATCTTGGAAGAAAACGTCTTGGAGTCTGCAAAAGACTTGAGACTGGGGCGGAGGTTCACCTTCCAGCAGGACAACGACCCTAAACATAAAGCCAGGACAACAATGGAATGGTTTAAATCAAAACATATCCATGTGTTAGAATGGCCCAGTCAAAGTCCAGATCTAAATCCAATCGAGAATCTGTGGCAAGATCTGAAAACTGCTGTTCACAAACGCTGTCCATCTAATCTGACTGAGCCGGAGCTGTTTTACAAAGAAGAATGGGCAAGGATTTCAGTCTGTAGATGTGCAAAGCTGGTAGAGACATACCCTAAAAGACTGGCAGCTGTAATTGCAGCAAAAGGTGGTTCTACAAAGTATTGACTCAGGGGGCTGAATAATTACGCACACCCCACTTTTCAGTTATTTATTTGTAAAAAATGTTTGGAATCATGTATGATTTTCGTTCCACTTCTCACGTGTACACCACTGTGTATTGGTCTTTCACGTGGAATTCCAATAAAATTGATTCATGTTTGTGGCTGTAATGTGACAAAATGTGGAAAAGTTCAAGGGGGCCGAATACTTTTGCAAGCCACTGTAGGTACTCAAGGTTCTTAGGACTTTTTCATGGTCAACAAAACTCTACTTTGATCACCTGGAATCCAGTTCACTGTGTTTAATTGGGCTCTTAAGACCTTATTACAGAAAAAGCGCATTACACTTCCAGACATTTGTCTCAATCAAAGGGAGTCTTTGATTCAGTAGTAAATTCAGTAGTAAGCAGTCAGCTTAGATTTCTGACATTTACTCGTTATCACACACAGCATACAGGTGTATCCCTGCAGTCCTCACAAAAGCTGAAAGCAGTACATTTCTCTCCTTAAATTCCTTTGCACTAGTCTTTAACTTGGAAGCCCTATCTAATTAAACTCACAACTTCAGGAAGATGAAAGGTTGAACAACATAAGTCCCTTGCCAGGATTGTGTAAATAATCCAAAACAAAGACATCATCTTTGCGTTTTTTGGTACCTTTTGCCTAAACACTGGAATTTAGTTTAAACCTGCAGGAAGAGACTGAGCTGAAGACAACGCAGAAGGCAGGATGTATCTACAATCCCTGGGTACAGTCTCTAAGTACTTCCTTCTGCCACCATCTGGGAGTAGATTTTACATCTAAAATCAGACTGTTCTCAGGCACACGCAGAATGAACTTTACTCTTTAGCTAAAAAAGCGATGAAAATGAAATTGCAAATTAAAATGACACAACCTTCTTATCTGACAACAAAAGGTAAATGTAAATATATATTTTTATGATGAGAATATGATTGCTGGCGGTTCAGCTCACTGTTCTATAAAGGTTTTACTTTACAGTGTGTTGCATTATAGTTTCTACCATGACGTCTTCTTACTTTTCCACTTGTTTTTAATCATACCAGTGCATCATCAGTCATTTGTAATTCCCAGAGAAGGAATCCAGGTGCTAGTTAAATCCGAGCTTAAATAGTAGATTTACAAGGATAGCTACATGACATCACCATAAACAGCATATAACAGATTGTGGTAGCCACTGTGGCATGACCTTTTATTTTGTTTACTCCTTTTACATAGTTTTTTTTTTTTTTTTTTTTTTTTTTTTTGCCACAGCTTTAAATCCCATCTTCATCGTGAGATGGGGTTTGTGTGCCTTGATGAGATTTACATTACAACTTTTCTCCCGAGGACCTTGAGATAATGTTGACAGTTTTGGGAGAGCTATCTGCTAATTGGTCCATCTGTATCATATTTCAGTGAGAAAAATTAAATGATTTCTGTGCACAAATACCGTAACAGTGATAAAAACTTTTCAGAGGTAGACCTGCTGGTGTGTTTCAGACTAATATAATGTTAAAATGATTAGTATAATATAATGTCTGACTGTTGGTATGATGTGCTTTTTGCCAGATATAACATGGCATAAACCTTCCAAAAAGAAAAACCTTTCTCTCCTCGGTCCACAGAATATTTTCCCCCAAAATCTTTGGGATCATCAAGATATTTTGGGGCAAATGTGAGACGAGCATTTGTGTTCTTTTTGGTCAGGAGTCCCCGTGGATGTCATTTTTACCCTGTGTCTTTGTAACTGTTGAATCATGAACACTGACCTTAAATGAGACAAGTGAGGCCGGGAGTTCTTCAGATGTTGTTCTGGGTTCTTTTGTAACCTCCTGGATGAGTCACTGATGTGCTTCTGGAGTAATTTTAGAAGGCACTGTCATTTTCTCCATTAGTGTATACTGGCTCTCACTGTGGTTCACTGGAGTCCCAAAGTCTTAGAAATTGCCTTCTAACCCTCTCTAGACTGTTAGATATAATTGACTTTGTTTCTCAGCTGTTTCTTTAGATTGTTGAATGATAATTTGCTTTTTGATATCTTTAGCTTACTTCACCTAGGCCTGGGTATAGCTAGTGAAATTGACCTTCACTTTCCAAAAAATTAATCACAGTTAATTCATGATTTAACCAGGGGGTGGAATTACTTAATTTCATGTAAGAAAAGGTAGGCTTGGATAGCTTTTTTCCCATTAATGAATAAAATCATAATTTAAAAAATGCATTTTGTATTTATTTGTTGTACAATTGACTAATATAAAAAAAATTCTAATGATATTAAAGATTTAAGTTTAACAAATATGCAAAAAACTGAGAAATGAGGTAATAGGCAAATAGTTTAACATTGATATCTAGTAACAATAGTAATATTAAAGTTGTGTGAAAGAGCCAATCTATGGAAAGCAACTTCAGTGCTTTTCCTTAACCCATATGTTTAATTTCAGTCAGAGAGCACACTGGTGCTGTCATTGTGAGATAAAACATGATACTCCATCTTAGATGGGAGACTTTATTGAGCCATACATTTTTAAATCAAATGGATAATTCCAAATTATAAATTCATCAGTTCATTTGTTAATGTTCTCATTTGGGAACATATAACATGATTTCCTAAAATGCCGGGATTTCTTTTGTACTATTTTCTGCCTTGTTCTGGCGAAGTGCATTTCCCTCAGGATACTAAACACTGTTGAATCTTGTGTCATGTTTAGTCCTTTGAATGCAAGGGAGAATGCCATTTTTTCCGGCTACTGAACAAACTCAATAAGTGAACAGCTGAGTAGACTGAATAACAAAAGGATACTGCAGTGCATGTAAACACACTCTTTCATACGTCTAGCTGACTGTGATAAACCATTGTAATGAAGACCAAGGCAGCCAACTATGTTTTACACAAGAGTAAGAAATAGGAAAATATAAGAGGATAAAAGTCATGATTTATTCATTGATGAAAGAAACCCTGTTATTTTATTTATGATGTCTTTAAATATAGCTCATGTGAATTAAATAAGTGATTGAGAATGGATGTTCCAACCTAGACTCTTGTGTTACACCCAGGCACTAGCATGATTGGAGTCATCTATTGTGTGCACATAAACACATCAATCACACATGCACACATTCAAAAACAGACATAAGTTACTGATGGGAGATACACTCCTGAGCCATGCGTCAGCTCTTTACTGGCTGACTCACAGCTCCAACTGGGGAAAAAACTGCTACAAAATGTTATAATGATGTTACAATAAAGTTATAATTATGATAAGTGGTTACTGCTCTTTATGATTAAAAAGGCGATTTTTCATTGGGGAAAAAATGTGCAAGTTTTGGTCTGTAGGATTCAAATTATTATCAAAAGCAGGCTGGTGAAATGACATGCAGCTACATGTCACTGGGAGAATTGTCCTTTCACATTCATTTCTCAGTTCATTAAACCCAGTTTTGTGCTGAGCTGACGTGTTAGTCTTTGTATAGATGAGTATTTTCAAATAAATTATTCACAAAAGCCAGAGGTCTTATTGTTTTCTTTTGTTTATTTTAAATTTTATTTATCATTATTGTGGTTTTTTACATTGTTAACATGATATCGTAGTTGTAAAACAGCCGGGTGCACCCTGAACTGATTTCTTGTCTATGTAGGGTTAACATATCAGTATATGCCAACTGCAGTGTGTGTTAAAGGATTTTATTGATTTACACCAATTAGTTATACTGTTGGTCCAATTTACTTGATAGGATGCAGCAACTTAATTATGAGGCTCAAACAGAGATTTATTTGGTAAAAATAGCTCATAAATGTCTCTCCTGAAAGTAATGTTCCCAACACCTGACACACATCTGTATGATAAATGTGGAGCTTCTCCTGTAACTGTAAATAAGCAAACTTTTGGCTTAAAAGATTTAAATCCAACTAACCATGCTAGAGCTCACTGATGAAGACGTTATAGGCTTATATATATATGTATATATATTTTTTTACTTTAGTCCATAAATTAGTCTAAAAATGTGTTTTTAATCAAAAGCAAAACTCAATCAATCAAAACTATAAATAATCTGTGAATAGAAAATACACATGTTATCATTGCTGTTTCAGAGGTTCGTTTATTTTATATTTTTTAGCTCTGTTTATTTTCAACTTTAGCTTTAGTTTTTTTGTTTCTACCAAATCCTTATTTGTAATATATGCAGCTCTTTAGCCCACTGTGTCTGTTGTTAACTTGGAAATTAATGCTGTTCAGCCCCTTTTTACATGTTGACATTTCATTCGATACAGTCATGTGAAAATGAACATTTTCACACTAAAAAAACTAAGTAGACTTTATGATTTGGTAGTTAGTAGAACCACTTTTAGCAGCAAGAACTTGAAGTAATTGCTCTCTGTATAATGTTATCAATCTCTCACATCACTGTAAAGAAATTTGAGTTCACCCTTTTCTACAGTGTTGCTTGGGATCATTTTCCTGAGGCATTACCTAATTTTGGACAAGCTTTAGCTGTTGGACAGATGATCTCACATTCGCCTCTAGAATATTTTGGTGCACAGAGGAGTTCATGACCTGTGACTGCAAGGGGCCCAGGTCCTATAGCTGTGACACAAGCCCAAATCTTCAGTCCTCCACTACCGTGCGTGACAACTGCTATGCAGTGTTCATGCTGATATGCTGATTTTTTTGCATGACATGCTGCACTCCATTTTGGTCTTGAATGTCCAAAGACATTGTTCCAGAAGTCCCGTTGTTTGTCCTGTTGTCAGATGCAACTTTGCAAACCTATGCCATGCTGCTATACTTCTTAGATATAAGAGCCTTTAGTAAACAGCCTGAGCACTGCATGTCACGGAGCATTCAAAAGAGTTATAAATGCCCCCTGTATGGGATGATTCAAAATACCTGACCTGTGTTTTTGTCAGAAATTTCACGGTGAATTAAACTGTAGATTGAGTTGAAAAGTTTGACTACATTAAGGTTTTTCTTTTCATGCTCAGATTCTTGAACATATTAAAGACTAAAACTTTAAAGAGAGCCTTGCACTGAGCTATTGGCCCTAAAGCGACACAGCCAGGTTATCACATTCACATCCAGTGCCTTTGTGTCACTTTGCCATCTTTTTTTTAATGAAATTAAAACACTCTGATGCATTTCTGATGAGGGTTTTGAGGGTGGTCCTAAATTTTTTATTTTTCAATATTTGAGGTCCACTAACTATAATTAGAGTACTGTCTGGTCATTCATATAGTCAGCATAGCTCAGAGGCAGCTGTTTCAAGTAATACAACTCTGGTGGACATGGACTGTGTCATTCATTACCAGAGGTTTTTTCTTAGAGTCTGTAAATGTATAAAGTTGCAGTAGAACCAGCAAAATGGAAACACCATGTTCTGCATGTCCCTCTGCTTTGTCCCTGATTACCAGGCAGACCAACTGCAATATAAGCCATTAACTTGCTGTTGTCTTGTCTTTAGCACTATTGTGTGTGCTTAGGCAAGCCACTTAACACTCTCCAGTTCCACGAGCAAATCTCTGCACCACACATTGTACCACTACCTCATCACTTGCACTGTGCGCTTGGTGCCAAAGTAATGTGTCTGTAAATGGAGGCATAGCAGCCAAATTCCAAATTAACTGACCCTGGAGCAGACCCAGAGTATCTGCCGCTCCCAAGCACCAGAAGCTTTAAGAAAATCTGGACTTAGGAAGCTGCCAGAGAAACCATCTGTGTGCTGTGACTGCATAAGCTCCATCAGCTGTGCTGTCACCCTTATCGCTGCGCCTCCATCTTAGCTTCAATATTTGAAAACTAAATGAATGCAAAGAGTAAGTCCCCTTTATAAATTCAGTATTCATGAAGGCCAGACTATCTAATCATATATTTCGACTGCATCAGTAGAATCAAATTCCCTTAAATGTGATTAATATTAGCTTCTTAGATGGTACTCCTTTCACCTTGTATAGATTCCAGTAAATTTGAGAAAGTAGAAGGAAACACATTAACAGCTACTGGCTTTAATAAGCATTCGAGTGTGAATGCATGTTCATCAGAGCAAATTAATGCATATGCTAGGCAGTCTCTTTTTTTTGCTTTGTCACTATTTCTTTTATAAAGGCACTAGTTATTGCACTGTAGGTAACTTCAATTCAATTCAATTTTATTCATATAGCGCCAAATCACAACAACGGTCGCCTCAAGGTAATGTAAGGTAGACCCTACAATTATACATACAGAGAAAAAACCCAACAATCATATGACCCCCTATGAGCAAGCACTTTGGGGACAGTGGAAAGGAAAAACTCCCTTTTAACAGGAAGAAACCTCCGACAGAACCAGGCACAGGGAGGGGCGGGGCCATCTGCTGCGACCGGTTGGAGTGAGAGAAGGAAAACAGGAGGCATGCGATGGAAGAGAGGGAGAGATCAATGACAAGTATGATTCAATGCAGAGAGGTCTATTAACACATAGTGAGTGAGAACGGTGAGTGAAAAGGAAAATCTCAATGCATCATGGGAATCCCCCAGCAGCCTTCACCTATTGCAGCATAACTAAGGGGGGATTCAGGGTCACCTGATCCAGCTCGAACAATATACTTTAGCAAAAAAGAAAGTTTTAGCCTAATCTTAAAAGTAGCGATAGTGTCTGTCTCCCAAATCCAAATTGGAAGCTGGTTCCATAGAAGAGGGGCCTGAAAACTGAAGGCTCTCCCTCCCTCCCCTCCCAGCTTCACATCAAAGTAATGAAAAACTATTGGTAGTTCTGAGAGAATTTACCTTCATTTTAGCTTCAGCGTTATTGTAAATAATTTATTATAATCTAGGCAGACATGTAAGTGTTTGGTATGTTGCACATTTTTCTAATTTTTGAATGTGCTTCAGCACTTTCAGTTCGAACTACAGTAATGGGTTATAAAGTATGAACCAGATAAGATCTTTTCTACTTACACTGAATGTAATCCAGTGTGTATTCTACTCGGAATGGCGAATGACAAAATCAGGGGGAAGTTTGGAAAGCAGCTCCACAGGCTTTTAACGTTCTGTGTAAGGAAGTGTGTCCTTTAGGATCACGGATACGGCCCCATCTAAGACTCAATGGCAGCAGACAGAATTACTTACTGGAATATGTCTCATTAGACCACCTAGCATGCAAGTTACATAGTAGGGACAATGTGTTTGTATGGTGTACGCAGGTTTGGATATTTCTGCTATTCTCTCATGGGCCCTGGTCTACAATGTAATCAGAATCAGAATCAGAAAGACTTTATTTATCCCCAAGGGGCAATTAACAAATGTAAGCATGTCACTGCTACTTTACATATGAGTATTGCTAACTTTATCTCATAACCAGAGTGTCTGGACTTTCTTTGGCTTTTCTTGGGTTTCTATCACTGCACATAAGTGAAATACAGCCCTTCTGCCAAGCAGAAGTAATTTGGCACTTGTTATGTTTTGGTTATTGGGTGGTTTTTTGCCGATGTGTGTGATTCAAGTACAAAAATGATGTCCAAAAGTTTTCATTTAGGTGTAGCAGTCTTATCAATATGAGAAGTAAAGAGGTGACCAAACCAAATGTAAATGAGAATAGAGTTAAAAGAAGAAAAAAAAAACTAGTGATAGTAAAACTCCTGAGTTTACCAGGAAAGAATTTGACCAGTTTCACCAAAATATGACAAGCCAGAAAAAGAAACCAGCAGATTTCTGCGACAAAGTTCTTTGAACTGATTACACAGAACCTGTGTGCCATAAATGGGTGAGTCTACTCCCCTTACACAGAGCAAAACTGAAGGCAAAGGATCGCAGGGAAGATACAAAGCTTTTTAGATATGTGTGGATCAAAGAGGTAGTGACTGATTGCAATACATTTTCCTAAAACATTTACCCACCATTAATTATTTTATGCTTTTAACTGCACTTCTGTCTATTATAACAATCAGACTTGGGACAAACTCTTATTTCCTCCCCACTCCTGCACCTCGATTTCCATAGTTTAATATTCTTGTTCTTTTTTGAACTTAAAAATGATTAAATAAAACCCAGAACTCTGTTTGTTTTTCCTCTATGATCCCTGAACTTATGGATTATTAGCTTTCATTGAGAAATGCACTTTGCTGCTTAAGTAAAGATGACTCTGCTGCAAACACAGCTGTTTGGGGCTTTCTGCACAGTGAATTGTGGAACTGTTCAATCCAGAGCTTCAAAGCAATGAAAGTTAAAGATACCTCCTTTTTATTAACTTCATTGTCTGCAGTGTTGATGCCTCTATTTTATTTTTCCAACTACTACCAGGCTCTGTTTGTGAGGTTATTCTTGGTCAAAGTCTCAGGTATTGTACACAGTGGCCACACTGGCATTTGTAGGAGAATATCAGCTTATTTGAGTGTTTGTGCTGTTAAGCTATATACATTCCTGCTACCATTATAGGGTAGAAAAGCAGAAGAAAATGAAATACTCTGTGGAATGAGTCACTGTTAGCACTGTCAACCATTACAACAGCCAGGAATTAATTCAGGGAAGACATCACATTTTTAGTTGACAGAGATTTACATACAGTGAGGGAAATAATTATTTGTTTCCCCTGCTGAATTTGGAAGTTTTCTCACTTACAAAGAAATAAATCATCTCATTTTAATGGAGAGAGACAAAACATCAACCCAAAATCTCAAAGAAATAATTTGATTTGCATGTCAATACGTGAAATAAGTATTTGATCCCCTACAACCCAAACAGAATTCTAGCTCCCACAGATTAGTGATTGCAGTCAGTTAATCAATTACAGATATTCCTGATCTCAATTTGTTATGTGTATAAAGCACACCTGTCTACAGAATCAATTTCTTCTTTTCCACCCTCTCCTACACCATGGGCAAGACCAAAGAGCTGTCATCAGAGGACACCAGGAACAAAATCAGAGACCTGCACAAAGCTGTCAGCCGCCCTTGATCTGGAGCTCCTACAAGAGATCTTGGCTCATGGATGAAAATGATCATGTGAAAGGTGGTGGATCACCCCAAAACTACATGGGAGAGCTTGTTAATGATCTGAAGGTGGTTGGGAGCACAATCACCAAGAACTCCATTGGTAACACAGTACTAATCTGCTGGTTTTTAATCAGGTTGGTACTGTTGTTGTTGGGTTAGTTCTTAGTTGCACTGCAGCATGTGACAGTAATTTAAAGCTACATTTTAGCTGTTAGGAATGGCTCATGGTCAAAGCAGCCATTCATTTTACCAGACAGTTTTGGTAGCCACCAGCAAGCTTCTGGTATAGTTCTGGCTGAATATTTGAGCACTCCTCTTGGCACAACTGTTGCAGTGCTTTTATACTTTGTGGTTTCCTGAGAACAGGTTTAGAGTATAGTCCACAAATTTTCAAATGATTTGAGGTCATGGTCCAGAAAGCTCAATGTCAGCGAGCTTTATCAATTCCAAAACCGGTTTTGATTTGTGTTTGAGATCATTGTCCTGGCAGAACACCAAACTGTGTCCAAGTTTCAGCTGTCTAACTGCTGATTTGAGGTGATGTTGAAGAACTGGGGTAGAGTAGAAAATAGCCAGTCATTAAAAGTTTAAAAATAATTATAGTAACTTACAGGTTTAGAGAAATATCCATTGTCCAAAAACTGTGGGCAGAGAAGAGAAGCGAGTGGAGCCATGCGTGACTTTTTGCATATTTAAGTTTTTAAAGCAATTGAAGTAACAGCAGCAATTATTTGACAACAGTGGGCTGCAATGAAAAACTAAAACCAGAAGGGGGCAGTAATGAAACTTACAAGGATGGCAATTTAATGAAACTAGACGAAGAAGAAGAAGCACAAGCCCCAGTGGAGCAAGCCTTCCCCCTGCTGGAGGAGTCGCGTGACGCCTGCAGATTATCTAAGAGCTCGCGCACAGGGACGTGTACAGTCCGTCATGAGTGCTGCTATGAATTTTAAAAAATGCGGCTCTGTGCTGATTACTGGAGCCAGCCGGGGCCTCGGGCTGCAGTTAGTGGACAGTCTGGCAAGTGGACAGTTTTCACCTGGAAAGATAATAGCCACGTGCAGAAACCCTGGTAACGCACAGGTAAACACCAACACGAAACTCGGTGTGTGCATTGATGGCGTAGCAATAATGGAATAAAGCTGATGGACCACTCCAAAGACAGCTATTTGGATATTACAAGTGTGTAAGTTAACTCCCGAGAACAGTCAAACAGTGATTCTTCGTATTTCAGTGAATATCGCTTTGGTCGCGTTTAAGTAATCCGTCGGCGCATGCGTATTTGACTCATCTGTGCAGACGCGTGAATATAACACTCTGAAACGGAATAATTTCCCCCCTTTAGTTAAAAAAACAAATAGAAAAATATCTTCCAAAAAAGTATGACTTGGTTAAAAAAAACGCTAAAAATGATCATTTCGCATAAGTTTTACAACTTATTCGTAAAGTAAAAGAAGAGGTTAGGTATTTATTGAAAAAGATGTCACATTTTAGTAAAAAGATGTAAAGTAAGAAAAAAGTGATGTACACTGTATTGCTCTTTTCTTTAAAAAAAAACCCACAATTTTAATTAAAATATGTTCTTAACAAAAATATGTTAAATTTAAGATTATTTCAAACATTGTCATGTGTAGGATAAAGGCTAAATAAAGACTTGTTTCCGCCAGCGCTGATCCATGTTTGAAGTGTTTGAGTAAAAGATCATCCTAGAAGTTTCCATACACCTATCATGGGCGTGAATGTCATGGTAATTTTAACCCCAAAATGGTCACGGCTGATGGGTCCCTGTCCCTGGGCCCGTTTCTGCTGGAGGTGTCTTCCTGTTAAAAGTCTACTTTTCTTTCCCACTGTTGCTAAGTGCACGCCCAAAAGGCGTCTTCTGATTGTTGGGGTTTTGTTTATTTTATTGTAGGGTCCTTACCACATGAATTAAATTCAATTTTATTTTTAGCTAAATTTTTGGAGTTTGTTAATATAAATCTAAAAAGTGGCAACAATCTCAGTATACATGGGTAACATAATCGGAAATTACTTTGGCCTGTATGTTATAGTGGAATCTGTGCGTGAGAGAGAGCAAGTCTGATGGGATCTCGCATTGTGTTACTTGTCATTATGCTTTTGTATCTTTTAGAGATGGCACGATACCACTTTTTTATGTCCGATACCGATATCATAAATTTGGATATCTGCCGATACCGATATGAATCCGATATAGTGTGTTTTTTAATCAATAAAACTGTTTTTTAATATATTGCTGCATTTTGTATAAGTTTATACTCAAGTTTAAATAAACAACAACACTAAAGCTATTCTGTTATACCTGTATGTAAAAAATACACTGCACCCAAAATATTTCATAGTTCAGCAACACTGATCAATCTAATAAACTTAAACCTACTCCATCCTTCCTATTCTGGTATTTTAAAGAGTACTTAGCAGAAATATTAAGCAAACTAACAAATAGGGTTGCAAACTCCCAGCAAAAAAAAATAGGGAACCACCCTCCACCTCATGATGCTTAATCGAAGTAATCAACTTTTATTTGATGCAGTGTGAAAAAAATGCACAGAATTAAATTATTTTTCAAGAATAATTAAATATATTCAACATCTTTCTTCAACAGAATTGCAAACTGCACAGATGGTATCTTCCCAAAGGAAAAAGTACTATAGCTTACTAGGGTATATTAGACTTAACAGTTACTATATACAGTAATGGACTTCTATACATTTTACATCAGATTAAAACTTTGGGTGTAAGATTCATATAATTATTTATTAAAAGCTAGACATTTTAAATGAGAATAAGAAAGATAAGTATGTCTTTGTGCCCCCTTTTCCCTGTTCATGCCCTATCGGCCCCCCTGGCTAAACTTTGCTAGATCCGCCCCTGCACAGTTACCAGCCGTCAGCTACGTAGAAAAGGATCCTGGTGTAGAAAGTAATATTAAATACATTCTAACAACAGCTTATCAAGCTTAAACGTTCTGCTGTTGTTCAGCCGCTGGTTTCCTCTTTCTGGTGCAAAGTGGGGCAAAAACAAAGAAGAGAGACGGACTCCCGACAGAAAAGCCGATCAGCTGATCATTAAGCAGTTTCATGAAGTAGCAACAGGAGAGGGAGTGAGAGAGAGAGAGGCAGTCGCTAAATATATCGGTTGTTAAGCTTAACGTGGGAACGCTTTACGAACATTCAGAGATGAACTTACACACTTGCTTTACTTCTCTCTGGAATAACTTCCTCGGAGATGAAATGCCGGTTTGGTAGCGAGGCTAAAAATACACACAGCCGCTCTATTACGTGATGCACACTGCTCCGACGTGCTACGGTTATGAGCCGAGTTACGCCATGTCGCAAGTTTTGTGAGGTGTTTTTTGATATTTAATGGATCGGATTACATTTTTTATTTCTCGCCGATATCCGATCCAGTAATTTAGGTCAGTATCGGACCGATACTGATACGGAATATCGGATCGGTCCATCTCTAGTATCTTTATCCTATCAGCAGCTTTTGTGTCTTTATGCAGCATTAAAAATACAGCAACATTTCTTTTAGGTGACATGTTCAAACAACACTCCACTGACAAGGCAAACATGTTGACATTCAAGTAAGGAAAAAAAGTACACTGGCCAGTTATTCTCCTCCTTTGAGCAAACACTGATGGTCACCAGAGGGCTGTACTATGAAGCAGGATTTATGATTTAGCAAGTCGTGTTGAGCCTGAATTTTAAATGTCACAAAGGTGGTGGTTTGAAATTGATGCATTTTCACTTTTCTTGACAATATGCTCTGAGTGTGATTATGGATTTTCTGAGGAAGAAATGCAATTTCCATAAACAACCTGTGTATTTGTCACATTGCTCTAAGTGCCGCTAATAATTGGAAATTGGTCTTTTGCATCAGAAAATATGCACAGTGTCTGAATCAGAAAGCCTTTGTTACCAGAGAAAGTTGGAAACCAATTTTCGTCATGGCCGGTAAGGTTTTCTTGAGGCAGCTGACACAAACAGACTCTGGCTATTGTGAGCTTGGTTTGTAGTACGCCCCTCAGTTAACATAGAAATAAACAGGATCAAGACATCCTCCCTCACCGCTATCCAACTGTGCTTTTGACCTACAGGAACTTCAAGAACTGGCGGAGAAGCATCCCAACATCCACATAATCACTTTGGGTAAGACTGAGAAGAACATTGTTTTCTGTGTATAGACAGAAAAATGTTATGAAAAATTAAAACACAAAGTCACAGTCTTTACGACAGGCCATCGGCCACTTTGTTAGATACACCCGTTGAACTGCTTGTTATTGTAAATATCTAATCAGCCAAACACATGGCTTAATGCAATTCATTGTATTTAAGATCTGAGCCACATTTCATGATCACCTTGTCCTTTTATGATTCTTTAGCCCCCAAAATCTTGTTGCTGCGAGTGTAGCATGATTTTTTATATGTTCAGCTTTGATTAGTTTATGTCTCTTTACTAGACGTAGTGAACCAGGAGAGCATAGAGAAGTCTGTAGAAGAGGTGAGCAAGCTGGTGCAAGAAGAAGGTCTGAACTGCCTGATCAACAATGCGGGCATCAACGTGGTGGCCGACTTTCATTCTGTTACCGCCGAGATGATGATAGAAAACTTCCACACCAACACTGTGGCTCCTTTAATGATCACTAAGGTAATTTTTATTTGTATATTGTGTGCCTCTTGCCACCTTCTGTGCTCTGAATCAGCTACTTAGTAGCTCTAAAAAAGTTTTATTTGGAACATCTTACATCATCAGACAGTGAAATAACCAAAAGAAAAGAGCCCAGCGTTCTGTTTTCCTCAGTCGCCGCGAGCAGGACCCATGAGTGTTTCATTTCCTCAGTGCTGGAAGCCAACATAAAGACACGACCTTGATGGACAGAAGTAACAAAACCCTGTTGCCTGGGGCAGACTGAATGTCATAAATATTAATTAAAAGTCAATTATTTTGTTGGCCGCTGATTTTAGGGTGGACTACAGAGTAACCCTCCTGTGCTGGTAAAACTCAGGCACTGATCAGAAGCATGGCAGCATGGCAGATTGTTCCTGACACACAGTTTGCTTCTGTTAAAGAACCCTTTCTGCAACTGTGCAAGGCCAAATTGCTGCCCGGAGGTCTTCTATAATCACCATCTGTAAAGTTGTAAATGTGGTTTTAAATCAACACTACATCACACACTTTAGAGCAGACGTCTGCTTCTCAGCCCTCTCTGCAGGCTTTGGGAGATAATTACACTTCAGATTGTAACAAAATTGAAAATGTCATCTTAGGTCTTTGTTTGTTTTTTGTTTCTCCCAGAGAGTTTTAATGACTGAATGATTAATCAGTAATTTGAGGAAAAACTTGTTTTAACCTATAAAAAACCTAAAAGGGTGTAGCTCTCATTTGTCTTAAAATGCTTTAAAATAGAGTTGCTTTGTGGAGAATCAAGCAGTTTGAAGCTGTCTGACTGTATTATTAGTTTTTTTGGAGACCCATTGTTGATCTCTGCTTCAACTTGTTGATTTTTGTTTTTTCTTTTTTTGTTTTGATTTTTTTTTAAAGTAAAAAATAATAATTAAATAAAAGCAGAATATTTCACTAGCATCAGTAAAGTTTGAGAAAATTGAAAAAGTGTGTGTGGAGAATTGTGGCTTTTTGCCCGCTCCATAGAAATGCTGCCACCAGAGGGCAGCACTAGCGTCATCTCTAAAGACATACAGTGTGAAATGTGTCAGTCTGACAAATTCATATTTAAAATGTTAAAAGTATAATAATCAGCATGTTACACAGCATATGTAAATATAAATATTAAACTACTAAAATAAAAAATATAAATTTTATAGTTTCTTAAATAATTTTAAACCATTCATAAACTGTGACTTTATTGCTGCTTCCAGCTATAATGTGTGTGTCTTCTTTTTTCTGCCAGGCTTATCTGCCTCTTCTAAAGAAAGCTGCATCCAGAGGAGGGGCAGGAGGCTCAGCTGCAATGGGAATCCAGAGGGCAGCGGTTATTAACGTGACCTCACTGCTGGGCTCTGTGGAGCTCGCTTGGGGTGAGAGGGCCAACAACTTCAAATGGTACCCCTACAGGACATCCAAGGTATTGTTACTCTGATTTAAAGAATAATTACAGTTTATTTAAGCTGTGAGTATTTCGCATTAATATTGCTGTTATAGGTGTGTGGGCCATGTTCACTTAGCACTTTCAACCACTGTTAGAGAATTGAGGAAAATGTGGAGTTGCACAAAACATTCAGAACAGTAATTATTGGCTATTAGCAGCTAGCAGGAGCTCCCAGCAACTTCCAGCTTAAAGGAAAGAAGAGTTATTAGAGAATATTGCATAATAAAAAGTAACAGACTGCTAAGTGACATCAGTTAACTTGGGTTAACTGTACTGTGATGTGAGTATGAAAAGAGGGGTCAAGGGGAAATTCATTTTCTTTGTGTTTCATGGTAACCTGTTTGTGCTTGTCATTTTAGAGTGCCCTAAACATGGTTAGTCGCTGCATGGCTGTAGACCTAGAGCCAGATGGGATTCTCTGTATGGCTATACACCCCGGCTGGGTACGCACTGACATGGGGGGGTCAGAGGTAAGGGCCTACTCTGAATGACCTTAAGATACGCATATTCAATGAGGAAGAAAGAGAGAATGCATTGGACTTATTAACGGGCTGTACCAACGTGATATATACCGTAAATGGTGTGTGTGTGTGTGTGTGTGTGTGTGTGTGTGTGTATAAAAACATCACACACAACACACATCATGGATTGGAGTATAGTAGTTAAAAGGACTCAAATATAAGCTGCTGCTTGTAACTATATAAAGTCCAGATCCAAAATAACAACAGCCTATTGGTTTAACACAAAAACCCCCAAAAGAGTCTAAAATACAAAACGCACAAAAATAAAAGCAACAGTTGCCAGCGTGTCCCGGGGCAGATCCAGGACACGCTGGAGAGATTATATCTCTCGGCTGGCCTGGGAACGCCATGGTGTTCCGCCAGGCAAGCTGGAGGAGGTGGCTGGGGAGAGGGAGGTCTGGGCTTTTCTGCTTGGGCTCCTGCCCCCGCGACCCAGCCCCAGATAAGCGGAAGAAGATGGATGGATGGATGGTTAAAACACATTATGATGCAACAAAGAACACAGGCAAACTGGGGCTAAAAATAGACATGAAGTAATGAGGAGAGCAGAAACGTAAGAGAAGCTAAACACAGCTGAGCACAGTCAAGGTAAATGAGGAGGTTAAACTAGAAACAATACACAAGGAGTGTGATTAGCGAAGTAAAATGGAAAATCAAAGAAAAAGTAAATCTGAGTGAACTTAACTCAGGACAATAAGATGGAGGGAGACACTGAGGAATCAAATAAACTCTAATACAAATAGAAACTCAAACTGTGAACTAAAGACTGAAAATGCTAAGTAAAAGATGTGAAACCTGAAAATGTAGATGGTTACCAAAGAGACCCAAAGAGAGACCTAACCTTATAATAAACAAGAATGAATTTGAACAACACTCCAAAACACACAAATACCCTGAGAACAGACCTGGGATCATGACAGAAGCGTGTGTTTCATTTGCTTTTGTGTTCTCTCCATCTCTTTCCAGGCTCCACTGAGTCCCAAGGATAGTATTTCTTCCATGTTGTCTGTGATTGGAGGGCTAACTGAAAAGGACCATGGCTCATTTCTGAACTTTACAGGAGAGCAGATACCTTGGTGAACTTGATGTCCATCAGTTATGAGTAGGATGACTTAAGTATTCTTAACTGATCCTAATGGTTATTGTTTTTACTCTAACTATGCAAGAATGAATGTTTCTACGGCTTTGATTGGGCTGCATTCCACTTTATAGGAGCGTATCTACTAGAGCTTTTACCAAGCCGTTTTGCTCTGTCCCCTTTAAAAAGTGCACTGAGCCCTGCGGTCAGGGAAGTGCATGTTGTGTTGGTAAGAGAAAATCACAGACTAGATTTTACAAATGTTAGCACAAACTCCACGAACTTTTCATCGCTCAGGGTGGGCCTGCTGTGTATTTTTGGGGGCAAAAAATAAAAAACTATATCTGCTACTTGTCTAGCTGCCTCACTAGCTTATAACCTTTATTAGGCTTTTGGATTGTTTTGCTGTGGAACAACACCAGCTGTGGTGCAAATGGGTTCTCGGTCCACCAGTGTCTTCACAATGATTACATGTACAACAGGTATCCAATAAAATATCCTACATAGAGACTAGGTTAGCAGCAGTTCGTAGATTTGCCCTTAAACCATGGTATGACGATTAACGGCCGTATGATAATATTTCGTATTAGGATGGAGAATTTACTTAGCCCATAGTCAATGTTCCCTCTAAGCTGCGCACGTGCGCAATTGCGCACTGCTGGCACGGTCTCTGCGCACAGAAAATCTGTGTTGCGCACAAAAAAAATCTAACCTGAATTGAAATTAAAATTAAAACTTTAACAATTCTGTTTTGCAGTGTTAGTCAGTAAGTGACTGTCTGCTCCCGTATGGGATTAGAACGATTCCACCTTATCCCATAGTCCAGCCAATGATGCGATTCACATTCGTATATACGCAGCCAATCAACGTCGTCGACAGGCTATGACGGCGTTCTTATGTGCCGACACTGGTGTTTTAGCTGGCAAAGCGGCGTGGCTGATGTGGAGTGAAGCCACGTTAATGACAACGTGTACAACCATTGGAGAGGTGAGCAGGACAGACGGAACAATTGAAAAAGGGAAAAGTGTGGACTTTATTCCAGTTTTTAAATTGTGTTGATAGGCCACGTAAAACCAGAGTTATGATAAAATATCTGCAATGTTTGGTTTTCTTCCTGAATACTGTCGTTGTTTATATTTACTGCGGGAAGAAACGGTAAAAACGGTGTTTTATAAGGAAAACCAACACCGCCTGTGAGCAAAAACAAAACCAACCCCCACCCTTTCCTATTGGTCGAAAAAAGTACCATGTCGACCAATCAAAAAATGATATGGCAATGTGGCATCTAGTTGTTAAGAAACGGGGGGAAGTTTTAGGAGTGACGGCGGTGTTCTGAGATGTGAGAGATTTGCGACGTTTAGCGCAAATCTTGTGTAGTTAGTGTGTAGTGTAGTCAATAGTTTTGTTGTGTGTGTCAGAACAATGAGGCGACTGCTGAATGTTACAGGTGTTACAGGAGTGATACATCTCCTGTTGTCAGGCCTGCAGGTATCAGGCTGTTGTTCTCCTTTATCTCATAGTGGACAGAAATTATTTTTTGGAGTGGCACAAATAATTTGTGTGGCATCAAATTTGATGCAGAACAGCTGATTGTTCTGTAAATAGTTTGAAATGTTTATTTAAAAACGCCTTGGCTGCATTTAAAAAAATAGCTGCAAAAAACTTTGTTTGCCAAACTGAGTTACTTTTTTGAAGAAGTAACTATATAATTAATTGCCCAACATTGGTCATTATATACTGTATTTGGCAGACAGAGTTACAGGACTCTCTCCCAGACCACAGACTCATACTACAAGTCAGAGCTTTATGAAAAAAAGAAAAAAAGTGTGTTTTCAAAATTGGAGTTCAAGTTATTTTTACTTCCAATAGTGTTAACATACTACACAGGTCATGAACAAGATTTTTTAAATTTTCATTGTAAGTGGGCTAAAGCAGTTAATTAAAAGTAGTCTAACATAAATGTAAATGCTGTAATTTGGTTATTTTAATAAACCATGTAACTTGGATGGATTCGATGCTGGCGTGACCACAGTGCACACGTCTGATGTCGCTCACAGTGGTCCAAGGGACCGCTCAGAGAGTTTGTGTGTTCGCTCAGACACATGAAAAATTAGAGGGAACATTGCCCATAGTCATCTTGTCTGCTTGGAGAATAGTTCAAGCTAGTGCACTTTTTCCTTTTTTTTTTCTTTTTTTTTTTCTGCCTGTCCCGTTTGGTTCTTTTGCCATCAGAATTAATGTCTAAAGGCGAAGAAAGATGCCCAACGGATTTACTTTACCAAATGGACCATCCCAGCCTTGCCGTAATGGTCTATTTGATTCACCTTTAATTGTTTATTTTATTTTCACTTGTTGTATGCGGGACAGACTTTACTGGGGGAAAGAAAGGGGAGAAGGAAGGAGGGAAAGAAAAACAGCGGGGAAGAGGGACGGGGAAAAAGGGCAAAAAACAAAAACCAACAGAATAAGCAGACAAAAAAATACATATTGACCACCTGGATCACCTGTTGAGAAAGAAAAAAGAAAACAAGCAGAAGAAAACAAGAGTAATAGAATAAACAACATCACAATGATATATGGGAATATGGCAGTAAATACTAAATGTTAAACATTATTGTGCAGCACGTAAGATCGACAGCGCACAGTGTGCTTTGAGGTAGGAGCCAAAAAAGGTGTAGTTTGTGTGTGTGATCACCCGTGTGTACACCTGTGAGCATGGACGCGCTTGATTTTTTAAAAGGTTCCTTCATGTAATGATCTGCTAGAGGGTGTGGGGGGCCACTGCCCCGTCCTCCAGGGCATGAAGCAGGTGTGGAGGAGATCAAAACTCCAGACATCCAGAGGCCCCCAGAACACAAGAGACCAAGGAAGACCAACAGAGGGGCAGCCGCGCCACTATCCCAGAAAGAGCTGAGGAGAGTCCCAGATGAGGGGTCACTCAGCAGCCGCGGAGCAGAAGCCAGGGGGGGTTGCAGTGACGTGCCCGTGAGCTCCGCCGGCAGCCAGCTGTGCCTGAGTGACCACCTCCGAAGTGGCCCGAGCGAGCCCCAGGCTCCAGGCCCCGATAAGCAGCCACCAAGGAGTGAGCCAGTGTGTACCTGGGCGCCCAACCCCGGACACAAAGAACCACCAACGCACCGATGTCTGAGGGCGTCCGCCACCAGCAGGGGAGGTGGTGGGGGGAGATAGGCCTCCAAACCTTGGAGGACCTGAGATGTCCCCAGAGGGGTGGCGTCTGATACCCAACCTGTTTGTATTCCTTCAAAAGAAGTAGGGTTTATTAATTTATTTTTTTTATTGAGAGGTTCTGCTGCTTTTCCCCTTATTTTGTTTGCTCCAACGGGAGACTAAAAAGATGGAAGTCTTTTTACACATATTTGCTTTAAAAATTGTTTCAATTTTCAGTTCTAATAAATAATTTATTCAAACAAAACTATCTTTTGGTTTATTCCTTAAAGAGTTATTGTAAATAATATTTATTTAGAAACTGTGAAATGAGGTGAAATGATGATGTTCATTTCTTCAGGGTTTTTTTGTATAATTTTCTAAACACATAAAGCAAATGACACCACAAAAACAGGCAGGCAAATGCACAAAACAGCTATTCTGTAGACTGCAATGAGTTCCTAAGACTAGGACAGAAGCGATAACATTCATCAATACCATTAAGAATGCTAAGTTTATATATGGGTGCCACTGTTTAAGTAGTGGAAATGTTTTAATATAGTCCATTAAGTGTTTTAGGTTGTCTCAATTTATCTACTTAGTTTCTTGAGTTTAAGATGATGCATTACTTCCCTCAGTCAGTGAGCGAATCCAATTCAAAGTGGCAAATGTAATTTTTGGCTATTTTTCGTTCCTAGGAGATACTTGTTGTTCCACAATAGCAAATATGGCCACAAGTGATTGGTTATTTAGTTGAATAGTCATTTTAAAAATGTGTGACAGTGTTTTTAAGATTCAACTCCAATACACACAAAAATTAGGACACTGGCAAAAAGACCGGCAAAGAAGCTGTGACCCAGTTTCAGTCTGTTGCATGTTGAGTGTGCTGGTAGACATTTTAGTGGATTTAGCTTTGCAAAAATAAAGGTGTAACAATTGAAGTCCACATTGCCGTTAGTTATTGCACCTAGAAATTCTCATACCATTGCAACCCTAATAGGGAATTAAAAAACATTAACAGCTACAAAGAATGTGGGACAAGGTTGTAAAAGTACATGCCCCCTTGGCACCCTACTTCTGACCCCACCTATCTTCATACATCTCCATCTTGCAAGTTTGTGACATACTGCCAAATTCTTTCTCTGCCTCTAAAGCAGGGATGTCGAACTCCAGGCCTTGAGGGTCCTGCAGCATAGATATCACCCTGGGTCAACACACCTGAATCAAATGATTAGTTCATTACCAGGCCTTTGGAGAACTTCAAGACATGTTGAGGAGGTCATTTAGCCTTTTAAATAAGCTGTGTTGGATCAAGGACACATCTAAAACCTGCAGGACACTGGCCCTCGAGGCCTGGAGTTCGACATCTGTGCTCTAAAGCAATGGCTGTGTCCGAATTCAGGGGAAGGATGCTTAAAATGCCATATTTGGAGGCAATGACGTCACAGCAACGCGACGAGGACTGTCCGATTTCAAAGAGCACTCAAAATGTGGCGACAAATGTGTCCTACTTTTCCGTGAATTTGAGGGTTAGTCGTGTCCGAATTCAGAGGAAGGACGCTTCAATGCCATATTTGGAGGCAATGACGTCACGGCGACGAGACGAAGGCTGTCCGAATTCAAAGAGTCCTCAAAATGTGGTGACAAATGTGTCCTACTTTGCCCTGAATTCTAAGGATGGTCCGATGTATCCTTCATGTCCTACTATATCCCAGGATTCATTGCGGGTCATAGAGGAGATTTGTTTCTGATAACGATGGTGGTCGAAGCGGGAGAGGAAAACACTTTCAAATGTAAGCATATGAAAATCTGGTTGTACAAAAGTTAAATTGTTATAGTGGTCGTTTTGTTAAGCTTTGGGCATCTGCATAGACATGTTTCTTTTCTTTAAAATAACCGTAAACCAGTTTGTATGGGGGGTCCCGCGATTTTTCATGTATCGCTGCTTACATACAGCTAATTCAGATTTTTTTCGAATTGGTGATATGTTGTGTGGAACAAAGACCAAACGACTTAATTTATTAAAACGAGGAGAAAACGATCACCTCTTCACTGGGTGAAGAATTGAGCCGCTACGGCGTGGAGGTACAAGAATAAATCAGTTTACACATCATATTCATATGAGTACGGTCCTATTAACCCTCATGCTACAGCAGCGGTCCCCAACCTTTTTACGCCACAGACCGGTTTATGTCAGACACGGAGCGGCCTTTAAGGTATCGCGCATACATACAACCACATAAAATGATCCGACCAAGACAAAAACTGTGGTATTTTGTAAATATAATAATAAACGTGAATGTGCTGTGTAATTGTGTAACTTTATTAGCAGCGTCCTCCTGAAAATGCGCCAATATTGAGAGTAACATCCTCCTCTCTGCCGCTTAATGCTCTCTGGTCGCTATGGTAATGTGTAAATATTTCTTTCAAAATAAGACACGAAACTACAACAAGGGAAAGACCCAAGGAAACAGAGTTAATGATAAAACCCCTGAAAACCATAAATTTCACAGCGGAGCCTCAACTCTCGTGGCCCGGTACCAAACGACTCACGGACCGCTGCTGTACAGAACCTGTGATGTCCACACGGTGTTCCTCTGGTGTTCTGCTGTGAAAAATTTTGGGTTTAGGGATTAACATAGTTGCCATGGTTTCCTTTCTTCTCTTATTTGTTGTGTGTGATCAGGACAATTCTGGAGAAGATGGGCCTGCAGGGGAAAGTCACCCCCTTGCAGGCCAGAAGACATGAGATAACTTTAAAGAATACAAAGTACGTATGTGTGTTATCAAGAAGATAATTCTTAAGAACACAAGTTAATAAATGTGCAATTACTAAGAGTTGTTGTGGTGTTTTTGTTTGCCTGCTGTCATTTTTGATTTCCTCTGCCTTTAGGATTGCAAGTATCCAGGCTCAGGAGAGTGGGTCAGTGGGAAGCCCACTGCTGCTACTTGGCCCTGGTTTGCCCTCATGGATGAGGTGATAGGACAGAGGCCTTCCATTAAGCCTCTTGTCCAAATGTCCTCTCTCCCTGAGGACACTCCAGTGCCAAGCACAACAGTGGGTGACCAAAACGACAGTGATGACGAAGCGGCTCAGCCACCTACGACAGGGAGAAAGAGGGAAAGAGATGATGAGCTGCTAGACCTCATCAGAGAGGACATGAGGCAGCAAAGAGAGGCAGAGGAGAGCAGGGAGAGGATGGACAGACTGTTTTCACTTCTAGAAAGATGTGTTCCAAAATGAGTTATATATTGAGAAATTTATTTATTTGAATATATTTGTTACATTGTTACATGTGTTGCATTAGTTTAAAGGTTTTATGTTATTAATAAATTGATTCGAACAAACAGTAATTGTCACTGAACTCAATTTGATTTACAGGCATTTGTAACATGTATGAACATAACGCTAACTTTGAACAATTTTACTTGGATATTTATTTGATAGCAATAAAGTAAATAACAATAACAATTAAACAAGAATATTTCAAATACACAGTATGCAAAGATGGAAAAACAATATTTTCAGTTGTTCACACAGGATTAACCTGAGTGACCTGTTCCTGGACCGTTTCTTGAACAACTGTAATAGATTACAGGAAGTCTGGCAGTGTTGCTGAATCTGCCGGAGCAAGATCAGACGTGGATGGGGTGCTGCAACTGAGGTTTGTCTTTTCTGGTCGGGGAGTGGAGAATCACACAGGGTGGTCTGCAAAGAGCTTTAGGATGCTTCCTCCCACTGTCCACTGCATCGTCCATCCACAGGGTTTGCAGGGCTGGCTCAATCAACGGCTGCCACAGCACTAAGATGTTTTCAGAAATATGCAAGCAGGAGATGGTGGATGCTATATTATCAGTATAATACTTGTAACTCTGTAGCAGACAACAGTTTGATAAAGTGCTATGTAAAAAAAACAAACAAAAGATTAGATTCTATACGTTTCAAAGATATTTAGTTTATATATTTTATATGATACAGTACATGTGTGAGAATGACCGATGTTGTGCCAAAAAATGATCGTCTGCCAAAAACTGATTTCCGGTTTTTGCCCTAAACTGATTGCTCGTATTTAACCTGCTATGAATAACTTGTTGGTCTATAATACGTGAAACATATGTCAAATGTTTCCCTCATCAATGATATCAAGTCACTTTGAGTCACCAGCAACATTCCTGTAACAAGGTAGAAGCTGCAATCAGTTTTTGGCAGTGACTTTTATATATCCTTTATCCAGTTCACAAACAATCTTGTTGACATTAGAAATTTATTTTTTAAGAGTAATCTGGCCAAGAGGACAGCAGACAGCGCAACAAATATATCAATTGTACCCAGATTATAACCAGAGTTATAAAGATACTTGAACAACAGGTAATTATTGTATAAATAAAACCCCTTTGTAAACCATGTTCACCGAAGTCTATTTACCAACATACATAAAGATATTACACATATTACACACAGAAACATTGGAAATCAGTTTTGGCAGGCGAACACTTTTTTGGCACAACGCCGGCAATATTTCAATTATCCGTGTAAATATCTCAGTAATTCCTAAATGCGTGTAGATTAAAGGAAATTATTTTACCTGGATATGATTGTCTCTGATGAGCCTAAGGTACAAAACGTGCGGCCAACGACGATAAGATTTTTCTAGCTCCTCGAGAATTAAAATTGCCCAAACAACGGAGCGACATTTCTGGGTCCATTTTAAAGTTTTCGCGCTGTGGCGCTAGCGACCGGAAAACACGCAAGTAAGGGCGGAGTTGAAGGCTAGGAGGCTGTCCACAGCCCATCTGTTATGTTTGAATACTCATTGTTTGTTCAATAAAGCTTCTATGGAGAAAAAAAGGGGGCTGTCCACAGCCGCTCACTTCCTGACTACCCGTCTGTCTAAGGACACTACCTTGTGACGGAGGTAGGTAGTGTCCTTATGAGCATCCGTCCCCTGAATTCGGACACAGCCAATGACTGTAGAAAACATGGACGGCACAACAGTTCTCCAAAAATGAAGCCAAAATGTCTCTATCGCCCCCTGGTTTGGCTGCAGTATAGGTCATAGGTCATAAACCCCGCCTCCTCCATGTTAGCAGATGGGACTGGGGTCAGACCAATGCCTGTTTTCCATATTGCTCTGAAGCAGTTACATCCTTTCCTCACTGCCAAACGCAAAGCTCTTATTTTTGCTAATAAAGAACGACTCTATCAAAAGTCTTTCGGTTTTTTATGACATCAGTCTCACTTTCACATAACAATGTCTGCAGCTTAGCTTTTTGTATTCACTTTGCTTTTGACATGCTGTCTTCTGTGGATGACAAGAAGGCAGCCTTAACCCTGACCCAAGGCCTCTTTACATCAGTTGTGTGAGAGTCTTAACCCAAAACCAAACTGTGCCTCCATTGTTTTGCACTTTGATCAGAAGATACCTTTCAGCCATACCACAGTGTTGAAGATGAAAACTCATGACTCATGCCCACAATGCAATGGTCATGTAATATGAAGTTCCCTGTGTGACGTTTTAAGTTTCAGTGTAAGTTTCATGAAGCAGTTATTTGACTGGGTTTTTAAAAGTTGCAAAATAAAAGCAATGTTAACTCTGAGAGTGACAAGGAAATGAGAAAGCTTAGTCATCAAGCTTTTCTTCCTCGTTCTTATAAAAACACTTTACCTGTCTTAAGTGTTACTTGATAGGCCAATTTTTACATACATTTCCTTTTCCCCTTTGCAGGCCTTGCTGTCAGCGAGCAGTCCTGCAACATAATAGATGACGATTCAGCAAGACAATTTCAAGGGAAGTGTTTTAAGACAAACAGGGCATGATCCTGGCTGACCTTTAAGCTGTTGAAAATACGTTACCACTGTCATTTTATAACACCTGTATCTGCAGCCAGCTTGGCCACAGAGATGATAAAGCAGAGCTGTAACTGAACATGCAACTTAGAAAATGCTTATTTTCCAAGTTTCAATCGTATTTTCAAAGTTTTAATAATTCACTTGTGAAGTATCTAACGTGAAGATTCAGTAAACAGGCCTGCAGAGGAATCTTTATGAAGAAGAGAGGTTGGGATCAGGTCACACTGAGCTAAGCTCTCTGAAATGTAATTCGTATCTAATCAAACCAGTCTGCCCAGAATGGTGTGTTGATAGTCATGTGTCAGGTGAGAGAAAGAGAGAGAGGGAAGGTGTGTGTGTGTGTGTGTGTGTGTGTGTGTGTGTGTGTGTGTGTGTGTGTGTGTGTGTGTGTGTGTGTGTGTGTGTGTGTGTGTAGAGTGACCAAAGTAGGAGCAACAGTTACATGATAAGGTACTAGTTTGAATTTCTCTTTGCAGAGAAGTTCTTTTGTTTCTGTGGAGATGTAAGCGCTCACACAATGGATTTATAGCACAGGAAAAGGAAAGAAGAAAAAGGAGACCTCAGTTTTTAACTTATCACAGGTAAATATTTAACTGTCCTTAAGTAATTTTAGCCACGATTCAAGCAGCAACAGAAGGTCTGTGCAGTAGTGAAGTGTATGTCTGTTTTTACCTTTTACCTGTCCTTTTAAATTCTGTGACCTAGCAACACATTGTATAATTGCCTTAGATTTTTACTTTGTCTTAATAGAAACATTAGGTACTACTTTTTCCATCGTGTTGCACAGAGCAGGTTCAGTGCTCTTTGACGAAACTATTTCTGATAGGAGGTAAGCATGTTGTAGAAAAGAGATACAGCTGTACTGTTTTTCTTCACCAGAGGGAACGCTCAGATAATAGCAGGGCGTTTGGACATTTGGTAGGTATTTAGTGTGCACATGTCTAGAATTTTTGGTAAAGGTACAGGTGTAAAACTTTGTTAATGCCGCTAACTGTATATAACAGTTTGAGAAGAAAAGTAAGATTTTTCTTTTTATTGTTTTTCTTTTGGCAAATTAAAGAAGGTTGTAGAAAAATATTCATCAGGCTCTGCTTTACCACATTCAACATGAAGGAAAACAATAGTTAAGCTGATATATGTCTAGACTCATTTGTGCTTTATTATTATATATTATGCACATAGAATCCAAGTTCAGTGCCTCAAAACTGGACTGTGGATTCAATTAGTTAGGCCAAATTATAACAACAGTTGCCAACAACTAGAACATTGTTTTTCCCTGCAATGCTTGTTTGAGTTTCTCTTTGAGGACATTCCAGTTTTTTGTTTTGTTTTTTTACTTTTACTTTAAAGTTTTCAGCGAAAAAGACCAATGACCAAAAGACCAGCCGAGATTTTAATTATTTGTCAATGATCTGTCACTGAGTGTCCTTTGCTATATTTTAATAATGTGTTGATACGTATTATTAGCTATTAGTCTAAAAATAGGAGAATACAATTTTTTTTAAATCCAGTTCCCAAGTGTCCAAGTAACATCTTCAAACTTGATATTGTCATACGCATGTGATCTGAAACTGTAATAGATTAATCGACATTAATTGATTCTTCCTAACTAGATGATCATTTCAAAATCAGTGCTGAATATTTTTGTAAATTTCACTGTTGGTTAACATCAGAAACAATGTATTGTTAGTGTATACAGTGTGTAAAAACAATTAAGAATTTAAAAAATCTACACAATTAAGAAAACACTTTTTCCATCTGGGAATGCAAGTAAATAACTGTAATTTGGAATCTTAATTTTAAAAAATTACAACATGCTTTACTATTATTTCCTGCTTTTTTGTAACAACAAATTTGAAAACTTGTGGATAACAACAATAATAATAATTTCGATTATAGTGCTTGTGTATACTGATGGATTAAACATTAATGTTAGTTTAATTCACTGTGGCATTACATGGATAGTAGTCTAATAATTTTTTTAAGCACTGTATATTTTTTTACATACATTACATTACATACCTGCTATTAGCAGGTCCTTTAATCCACCCAGCTATGGTCCTCACATGCTCTGTGTTCCTGTATTGCAGAGGTATGTGCAGACCACATGGCGGCAGAAAGCCATGGTGACTGTTATAGACTACCCAGCTCCTATGGAGCTGTATTCAAAAGCTGGAGAGCTGACAATGCCATTTTCTGATGTGGTCAAATACTGCATTCTGGGTATCTCCATCATTCTCCTGCTGCTGGCTCTGGGCATCTTAGCCTGGCAGATCTACAGATTCTGCACAGAGAAATACACTGCATACACCCAGCAAGATGCAGGTGAGTAGGAATTACATTACAGTAACACATAGTGTAGTGCATATTGACAAGCCAGAGTGACTGTGACACAAATTATTAAATGTATGGTTGTGTCTGTTTTCTACAATAGGGCAAAATGATTTGCTGTATTCAGATGAAGGGCCAACGACAACAGGAAACTACTCAGGAGCTCCAAGTACCAAAGTAAGAGGAAACTTTATCACAATTGAACACTAATGTGCACATGATCTTGACCAGACTGTATAAACCAGGTTAAGTGAAAATCCTGCTTCAAGGAATCTGCTGTCTTTCAGTTGATACTTGGGATTTGTGCATCTGAACAAGGTGAATCTCTGAAATGTAATATATTGCTGCTAATTTCTTTTGGACACAGTTATTGAGTTACACGTTAAGATTCTGGAACAGGATTTGTGAGAAATGCAGGAAATATTTTACATAGGACTGCTTGAAAAAAAATGAAGTGAATTTTTCTGAAAATTGTAGATTCACGGTGTGATCAGGTAATGCCAATTTACTTAAATGTGAGAATTTTCAGTAGGAAATTAGTAAAACAGGATGATAAAAAAAACCACACCATTAGGAGTTTTAATATATTTTGTACCACAGAAGTCAGCATTTAGCATGTAACTCTACTAAGGACTGTTTTAGAGGACTGTCAGAGAGAAGGCAGATAAGTAAACCACAGGCTGGGTGGGGTGTTTGTGTTGATGTGTTTGAGAAGTCGGGCAGTTTATTTGGATAGTCTGCTGTTTGCTTCGTACCACATGACTGACCTGTGTCAGGAAAAGTTCTGCTGAGTGTAAAAACTTCCATGTAGAGTGTTAGAACAAGGGCAAATGATGGCTAAATTAAGACTGATGAAAATTGAGGACCACAGATGTAAACCTGAATGTAGGCAGCATTTGAATGTAGTATTACAAGCTGAAGCTACTACTTCTAAATCACCTTGAGCACCTTTGTGATAGAGCAGGCAATAACAACTATGATGCGAGTGAAGGACTCTAGTCTAAGGACAGTTATAAATTAATACACTTTGAATGCTATGTACATGAAACCAGATCCATCATGACAGTGTGTACATGTGGAATATCTAAGTATTTCCTCAATAGATAGATGTGAGTCTTTAAAGAGTAGAGGCTTAAAAATTAATTGTGCTCTGTGTTATAAAGGCTTATACAACTAGCCTGCTTTCTTTCTTAATTCCTGGGTAAATAGTGTGCATTTGTGTGTGCCTGCAGCTGGAGGATGTCAGCACAGAGGCCCACAGACTGAGTCGCTGCCTGTCTCAGCCCTCGTTTCCCTCCTTAGCATCCACCGAGGCAGCTGGAGACAAAGAAGAGCAGGCAACTATTCAAAAGGTAAAACTGGTATTTTATCCAGTTTATATATTTTATTTTGGACAGACAGAAACCCAAGGTCCAGTGAAATTATTAATGAGAGACAAAACAGGAAGTATATTCATTCTTTTAGTGCGGTGTTGCTCTGTTGGTGTTTCTACAGTTATTTAAAGATCCAAAATTTAAAGATTCATAAAACAACACCAGCAACATCCAGCAATGAGCACCAATTATGCACAGCTTTTTAAAATATGTTATGAATTTATCACTTTTTTTATTTAAAGTCTACTAAATAAAGCTGTCAGATTAATTAAGTGGTGTAAAATTGAGATTTTCCTATCATTAAATAGAGATGCCAACGTTTAGGTAAACGCTACAAGCTGCTGTCTCTTACTAATAAACCATAAACATAACCACATGGTGGCGCCAAGAGTGAGTTTATAGAGAGACACGTTAAAAAATGCAGTGTAAGTATGTATACAGATATCCTTGCACTTGTGCATGAATTACACTTGTGCTCACAGATACATGTGTAGACTCATTTCTCTGGCTGGACAAGCACCTCACCACAGTCATTAGGATTCATCTTCTGTCAACCAAAGATGTCTGAGCTAAATGTCCTGTAAATCCTTCTGGCATCTGTTTAGATATTCAGGGTGAATCAGGGTGACTATAAGATAAGCAGGCTGATTTTAGTTTTCCATTCTTTTCCTGATGGCAAGTATTTGATTATGTAACAGAAATTTAAACATACATTTTTTTTTTAAATGTCCCATCAATCCTCGCAAAATAAGATTAACAGTAAATCACTGATAACACAGTCAAAGGAGTTTGCGAAGAAAAGCGTCTGGACTTCTTTAAGTTGCTTGAAGACGTTTCACCTCTCATCCGAGAAGCTTCTTCAGTTCTAAGGTCAAATGGCCGAGAGTCCCAGATTTAAACCCAGTGGGAGTGTCCCCCCAAAGAGGGACAAAGGACCCCCTGGTGATCCTCTAATCACATGAGCCAAGGTGTGAAAGCGGGTGTGGGACCTAATCAGCCAGGGTTTCGGGTGAGCTCATTGTGAAACCTGGCCCCACCTTGTCATGTGAATTCCTGAGGTCAGATGGCCCAGGATGTGAGTGGGCGTTAAGGCGTCTGGGGAGGGAACTCAAAACTGGATTATAGATGGCAGACAGTTGGTGTCGTAAACCACCGCCTCTGTTCAAAGATGGTCGCTCACAGTGGACATAGATGGCCTCTTTCACTCCTCTTTCAAACCATCTGTCCTCTCTGTCCAAAATGTGAACGTTGGCATCCTCGAAAGAGTGACCTTTATCCTTAAGATGCAGATGGACTGCTGAGTCTTGACCTGTGGAGGTGGCTCTTCTATGTTGTGCCATGCGCTTGTGAAGTGGCTGTTTGGTCTCTCCAATGTAGAGGTCTGGGCATTCCTCGCTGGACTGTACAGCATACACCACGTTGTTAAGTTTGTGTTTTGGAGTTTTGTCTTTCGGGTGAACCAGTTTCTGTCTGAGTGTGTTGCTGGGTCTGAAGTACACAGGGATGTCGTGCTTGGAGAAAACTCTCCTGAGTTTCTCTGATACACCGGCTACATAGGGGATGACAACGTTGTTGCGTCTGTCTTTCTTATCCTCCCTCGCTGGTGTCTGATCTTCTTTTCTGTGCCTCTTTGCTGACTTTATGAACGCCCAGTTAGGATAACCGCATGTTTTGAGTGCTTCCTTTACATGTGTGTGTTCCTTCTTTTTTCCCTCAGGCTTAGAGGGAACATGTTCTGCCCGGTGGTGTAGGGTCCTGATTACTCCAAGTTTGTGTTCCAGAGGGTGATGGGAGTCAAAGAGGAGGTACTGATCCGTGTGTGTGGGCTTCCGGTAAACTTCGATGTTGAGGTTGCCATTCTCTTCGATGTGCACAGCGCAGTCCAGGAAAGGCAAACAGTTATCCTTTGTGTCTTCCCTGATGAACTTGATGTTTTTATCCACAGAGTTAATGTGCGCAGTGAAGGATTCCACTTCTTGTGTCTTGATTTTGACCCAGGTGACGTCTACATATCTGTACCACTGGCTGGGTACTCTTCCTTTGAAAGAGCCAAGAGCCCATGGGGGAGCCCATGGCACAGCCATGTTTTTGTCTGTAGAAGCTTCTACAGACAAAAACATGGCTGTGCCACCTATTGTAGCCAACCTTTACATGGAGGAAGTGGAAAGGAAGGCTCTTGGCTCTTTCAAAGGAAGAGTACCCAGCCAGTGGTACAGATATGTAGACGACACCTGGGTCAAAATCAAGACACAAGAAGTGGAATCCTTCACTGCGCACATTAACTCTGTGGATAAAAACATCAAGTTCACCAGGGAAGACACAAAGGATAACTGTTTGCCTTTCCTGGACTGCGCTGTGCACATTGAAGAGAATGGCAACCTCAACATCGAAGTTTACCGGAAGCCCACACACACGGACCAGTACCTCCTCTTTGACTCCCATCACCCTCTGGAACACAAACTTGGAGTAATCAGGACCCTACACCACCGGGCAGAACATGTTCCCTCTAAGCCTGAGGGAAAAAAGAAGGAACACACACACGTAAAGGAAGCACTCAAAACATGCGGTTATCCTAACTGGGCGTTCATAAAGTCAGCAAAGATGCACAGAAAAGAAGATCAGACACCAGCGAGGGAGGATAAGAAAGACAGACGCAACAACGTTGTCATCCCCTATGTAGCCGGTGTATCAGAGAAACTCAGGAGAGTTTTCTCCAAGCACGACATCCCAGTGTACTTCAGACCCAGCAACACACTCAGACAGAAACTGGTTCACCCGAAAGACAAAACTCCAAAACACAAACTTAACAACGTGGTGTATGCTGTACAGTCCAGCGAGGAATGCCCAGACCTCTACATTGGAGAGACCAAACAGCCACTTCACAAGCGCATGGCACAACATAGAAGAGCCACCTCCACAGGTCAAGACTCAGCAGTCCATCTGCATCTTAAGGATAAAGGTCACTCTTTCGAGGATGCCAACGTTCACATTTTGGACAGAGAGGACAGATGGTTTGAAAGAGGAGTGAAAGAGGCCATCTATGTCCACTGTGAGCGACCATCTTTGAACAGAGGCGGTGGTTTACGACACCAACTGTCTGCCATCTATAATCCAGTTTTGAGTTCCCTCCCCAGACGCCTTAACGCCCACTCACATCCTGGGCCATCTGACCTCAGGAATTCACATGACAAGGTGGGGCCAGGTTTCACAATGAGCTCACCCGAAACCCTGGCTGATTAGGTCCCACACCCGCTTTCACACCTTGGCTCATGTGATTAGAGGATCACCAGGGGGTCCTTTGTCCCTCTTTGGGGGGACACTCCCACTGGGTTTAAATCTGGGACTCTCGGCCATTTGACCTTAGAACTGAAGAAGCTTCTCGGATGAGAGGTGAAACGTCTTCAAGCAACTTAAAGAAGTCCAGACGCTTTTCTTCGCAAACTCCTTTGACTACGATGACCTGGATGACTGAGAACCTTCACAGACACACTGATAACAGAGTTTCAGGCAAAATCAACTCCAGCCTTTGGGTCTTTCTTAACATACGCTCTTGTACCAGGTGGATGGATCGTTACGATTCTCCGTCTACTATGATCAGATGCAGTCACGTCTGGTGGTCACCGTGCTGCAGGTGGAGGGGCTTTTGGAACAGAGTGAGAGCCGAACCCTCCAACCATTTGTTAAAATACTGCTCATGTGGGCTGGATCAGAGGCTGTAGAAGTCGAGGGCTTTAAAGATGAAGAGGTAAGTTTATCGTATTATTATTTTCCGTGAACTTCTTTTCTTCTTTTTCTTGATACATATTTAAAAAATACAATCCACGCTGTCTTTGAGTTTTCATTCAGCACAGCATCTCTGTACTAAAGACAAAGGTGTCATAGATTACTGCTGTGATCCTCTTAGGGGGAAGGCTTGTCGCCTGTTCTGTGGACAGTACTGCAGGAGTGGCGTACTCGCATTGTGAAAGGCAGCTGTAACCCTTTATTTGGAGACCAGTTCAGCTGTGTTTTACAAGAGGAAAAGCTTCATCACATCAACCTAAGGATGGAGGTTCTGCACTACATATCTCTCATTCTTAAAGCATATTTGCTCAGGACTCAAACGGTATTGCTTGTACTGCATTGAATTCCCCTGCATGCAGTTTGCATGTTAGCTGTTACATTTCAAGGGCCAAAGAATTTAAAACAATAAGCACTACAGCTATGTTATAGTACTTTAGTCTCTTTTCACTTGTAGAGAGAAAAAAGTATGAATGATAAACGTTTTTATCAGTTGTGGTGTAAATCATTTATCAGGTGTCTGTATGCATCTCAGGTAAGGGACTTTGATAAATTCTCCAGAAACACAGTGTTAGGAGATGTGAGGGTTCCTTTAGGACAACTCAACATCTCCTACCCTCTGGAACTACAAGAGGATCTAAAGATACCCCAGAAGGTACTGCAGGGGGCGCACACACACACCACACAGCATGCACACAGGACTGGCTTTCAGTAGCATCTCAAGTAGTTGATGTTATATAAAGGTGAAATACAGAGTATGTCAATATGATTATAAAACTATATAATAACTATATTTAGCCATAATAATAAAATGAAAGCTAATATTCATAGTGTAAAAGGAAATAATTAAACAGACATTTACAGACGTGATAGATGATAGTAAAATATAATAGAGTACATTGTTATAACTATATAGTCCTTCTTCATAGTCCACACAAAAATTGTTCCATTTTCAGAAAAGCAATCATTTTAGTTATTGTTGTACCTATGCCTAATATTTTGTCCACAACATTAATGTACTATGAGTGAGGCGAAGTATTAGGAGTAATTTAGAATTGCACAGGTGAACCCAAAAGTGCATTTGTGTAGCTAGAATTTTATTTTCCACAGAAAATTTAGTTTAACTTTTACTGGTATGTGTAATTTGTGGATCGTATGGTGTCGTCATTATTGTCAATGATATTTCAATAACTGAACATGGCATCCATCTATGCATCTATCTGACTATAATAATGAATTATTATATTGTGGCAATAATAATTAATGTAATATTTTTTTAATTGCTCAAAGAAAAGAAAAATATATTTTTTAACACTAGTGCAACTGAAACCACAGGATGACCTTTGCCTCCTTAATTTAAGATCAAACAAAAGAAAAATGTTATACTTTTGAGTTATGTGGCGATTTAATACATTTTGTGCTTATGTGGTGATTTTTAGCCCTGCTGAATACTGCCATTTATGTTTGTGCCTGCAACTATATCACTTTTTTTTAAACTGTGCATAAATGTACATTATACTGATGCGTTCTCCAAAGGATCTTGTTGGAGAGGTGCTTTTGTCACTGAAATTTCTTCCCACGTCTCAGAGGCTGGAGGTTGGCCTGCTAAAGGTCAAAACTGTCCTTTCTGAGATATCCCCAAATGCAGGTAAATTTAAAAAAAGACACCTTCACACAAAAAAGACGCCAGCTTTGATACACATATGGTTATAAATTCATGTAATCTGTGTATGTGTTGCACAGCCCTGTATGCCAGGATCAGCGTCCAGTGCAATCAGTGCAAGCTGAAGTACCAGAAAAGCTCTACAGTGGCTCGGTGCCTGGTGACTGTTTTCAATGAGGTCCTCTTGTTCTCCTTGCCAGAGGTTCATCTGGAGCGGTGTAAAATTTTGGTCTCTATATATGAAACTCGCCCAACAAGCAAATCAGCCAAACAGCTGATCGGACAGCTGAGTGTGGGGAAGGAGAAGAGTTCAGAAGATGAGCACTGGACTTTGATGATGCGCTCAGTCCGCCAGCCAGTAGCAAAGTGGCATGGCCTACTGATCTGAATCACAGCAGAACCAACGCTATCATCATGGATGGCTGTTTTTGTTTGTTTTTGCCTGAAAGCATGTGTATCAGGCTGTTCAGGTATCTGCACTTGCTGAAGTAAAGACCAGACATGGTTGTCCTCCTGATCTCACAGTGACAGAAAACTTTATTACTCTCAGTACTTACTGCTACTCAACGGTAATCATGTGATGCTCTACTTACAGTTACAGTTTGTAACAATGCTCCACTTTTTCAATGCCACACTAACATTACTCTCATTACTCAGTTTATGAGAGGCATTATCAGCAAACTCTTGGTTTAAATGTTTATTTTGGTTGCTAAAGCTTGCTACAGCTTGAAACTGTACTTCTTGCTATCTACATGTAATTAGCGTGTACCCAGATGAGTACGAGAGAACTCGAAAAAATAATGAATGCCACAGTTATGATGATTAGTTGCTTCTTTTTTTTTTATATACAATGTGTATCTTTTAATCCACAATTTATTCTATGAAATGTAATATATGAGACATTAACTTCACAAGATAGAATGCAGTTGTTTAAAACTTCCTATGAATACTTAATAAATCCTCCATAATTTGGTATGGGCACGATAATGTTATTGGAGTATTAAGCCATGATTAACGTGATATCATTTTTAGCAGCAGTGTTCTGCATATCACTCTTTTTGTATGAAGGGTCCAGCACAACTGAATAATTTAAATAATAAGTGCTTAAAAGCACTAAAATTACAAGTATGTTGACTTTTTCTCCTGATAATCAGCATGTCCTCACCCTGCTCTGTGGCTAGAGTGCACCATTTTGTGCGCATGTGTGATAAATTGAACACAAGCGGGCGACTGTGTGCGAAGACAAAGTGTGTGAAAAAATAATTATATTTACAGTTACATTTTAAGTATGAAATAAAAACATACATTAATGAAAAGTTTACAAAATAGCAAAATAAAGTGACTGGACAGAAAAAAAATTAAAGTAATTACCGCAAATTTTAAAAAGAATGAAAAAGTATAGAATATGTACCTTTGAAATAAGGTGATTAAGTGGAAGGGATTGCACAAAGCCACACATGGAATATCAGCACCATCATAATTTCTCTGAATTTTCCAGCTGACTAATCCCAATAATTGAAGTTACCAAAAATGAAGAAATCAAAACAAAAAAAAAACAAAACAACTTTGAATACGTGTTTTAAAAGACTTGTTTCCGCTTTTAAGTCTCCTTTTTTAGGCTGTCAGGCAGGATGCTTTAATCCATTAATGAGAAAAGAAAAAGAAGCCAGAAATGAGCTGAGCATGATTGGACAAAGGTTTAGGAAACCAGGGAGAATATACACACAGCAAAGAGCAAAACCCATGGTCAGGTGAGTAATATACAGGTACAGTGTTGTATTGCTTTTATTTTAGCTATGCCAGTCTCATGTGCTCTACCATGTGCTCTACCATGTTTTTCAAGGTAGAGCACTGGATTACAAAGAAAGCTTAAAATACACCAGAATGCATTTTGAATGAAGTAATTAATGTTACCTATTTATTTATGTTCATGTTAATTCTTTAAGTGCAGATTATTGTGATTGTTTTTTCCCTCCCAAACCACTGTCTCTGACTTCTTATTTACATTCATGAGTCCCTCTGGAATATCTTCGCTCTGAGTTGTTTGTGCTCAAAGTCCTAAGATGCTAATTGAGATATACTTCTATGTATTCATACCTAAATTAATAACTGAATGCAGGATACCTCAGTAAAGATTCATTAGCACTTAGATTACCCGTGTGTCATGTTTACTCTCTTGTTTATTACTATGAAAATATCACAGACAGGAAATTGTGATAAAAAATGTTTTATTGGAGTGTATTTCACATCATATTATATGATTAGAAATGCACCATTCACACGTGTGCTTTATTCAGCTGCATCTTTTCCCTGTAAAACAAAAAAAAACAGTACATATGGGTCAGTGTGTATAAAAACGGAGCATTCAGTGAAAACAAATCAAATTATTGTCTGTAGCCAATTTTATGAAATTCGAAGCAGAATTGGGATATTTCTTCTTATAACTTTGTGCAAAGTCTAAAGTGTGTGTACATTTACCTTGCCAGAATCGCGGCTCTTAGCTCTCAGCTTGTTGACCTGGGACTCGGCAATATCGGCACGTTCCTCAGCCTCCTCAAGCTCATGCTGGATCTTCCTGTACTTGGACAGATGGACATTGGCCTGCTCCTCCTGTAACATTGTAATAAGTCAAAATTTCTTAGTGTCCAAAACTATGACAGTTTGTTTGCACAAAACTAAAATCTGACATAGAGTTGAGGGGTTTTTTTTCTGTGTGTGGTCCTTACCGCTTCCTCAGCCTGCCTCTTGTAGGCCTTCACCTTGAGCTGCAGCTTGTCAACCAGATCCTGCAGCCTGTTAATGTTTTTCTTGTCCTCCTCAGTCTATAAAAGAAAACACATTTTACAAATGTGATCCACTGGTTGCTGGAATAGGCTCCAGCCCCCCGCAACCCTGATAAGGATAAGTGGAACAGAATGGATGGATGTAAAATGTTAATGTGGTTTACCTGATAGGTGAGCTCCTTCACTCTCCTCTCATATTTGCGGACACCCTTAACAGCATCTGCACCACGCCTCTGCTCAGTTTCAACCTCAGCCTCCAGCTCACGCACCTTCAGAAAATTGAGCAAACTTTTAAAATCCATGGTTTATATATATGTGTTTTCATACATATTTTTCACCTGCACATTCTTCTTACCCTGGACTCAAGTTTCTGGAGCTGTTTCTTGCCACCCTTCATAGCCAGATTCTCAGCCTCATCCAGGCGGTGCTGCAGGTCCTTAACAGCAGCCTCAAGGTTCTTCTTCATCCTCTCCAGGTGAGCGCTAGTGTCCTGCTCCTTCTTCAGCTCCTCAGCCATCACAGCAGCCTAGAAAACATGACCTCAATTAACAGAGTGATGAAAACAAAGCTGAGTTGTACCGTCGTAGTAGACGTGTATAAACCTACATCAGTGATGGCCTTCTTGGCCTTCTCCTCTGCATTTCTTGCTTCCTGAACAGTGTCCTCCACTTCACTCTGGATCTGAACCAGGTCAGCCTCAAGCTTCTTCTTGGTATTCAGAAGGCTTGTGTTCTAAGAAATGGAAAGTTTACATTTTAGGATGTTCATTTTAAGTTTGCCTAAAAAATAATTAAAGTGTCCTTCAAAAATGTTCACCTGAGAGTGCAGCAGACCAACACGCTCACTGGCGTCCACCAGCTCCTGCTCAGCGATTTTGCGGCTCCTCTCTGTCTGTTCCAGAGCAGCTCTAAGCTCCTCAATTTCAGCTACCATGAGACCGTTCCTGCGCTCCACCATAGCAGCTTGTTCCTTGAGGTCATCCTGAGACCTGACAGCATCATCCAGGTGCAATTGTGCATCCTAGTAAAAAGAATATCAAAATTATATTCACATGAATAAAAAAAATGCACTTACACAGAATGTGTACAACAGCTATGTGCTCTATCATACCTTCAGCTGTGCCTGCACATTTCTCAGCTGTTTCTGGGACTCAGCAGCCTGGCGATTAGCATGGCTCAGCTGAATCTCCATCTCATTCAGATCACCCTCCATCTTCTTCTTGATTCTCAGGGCATCATTCCTGCTCCTGACCTCAGAATCCAAAGTGCTCTGCATGGAGTCAATCACTCTCTGGCTGTTCCTCTTGATCTGCTCAATCTCTTCATCTTTCTCTGCCAGCTTCCTGTCTACTTCACCTTTGACCTGGTTGAGCTCCAGCTGAACACGCAGGATCTTAGACTCTTCGTGCTCCAGAGTTCCCTAATCATATGAAAGAATGAATATGAAAAGATATTCATCTCTGCATTTGTAGATTTTACTTGTGTATAACTGAATATTTATTTTCAGAGGAGCTCCTCAGACAAAGATTTACCTCAGCCTCTTCAAGAGCTGTCTGGATCTCAGACTTCTCTGTCTCCACCTGCTTCTTGGCCTTCTCCAGCTCATGAATGCTCTTTCCAGTCTCACCAATCTGTTCAGTCAGATCTGAAATCTCCTCTGCAGAGGCATGTGTGATATTGTTTAGTCTTAAGACATTAAAAATGAACACACGTTACTTGCACAGCATAGTAGGAACTCACGTTGCAGGTTCTTGTTTTCACGCTTCATGGTCTCCAGCTGATCCAAGGCTTCCTCATAGGAGTTCTTCATCTTGAACAGTTCAGTGCTGAGAGAACGAGCCTCCTTCTGAGCTCCTTCCACCTCTGCCTGACCCTCCTCATACTTCTGTTTCCACTCTGCCAACACCTAGATATGCATTCGATGCAGTTATTCACCCATACTAAGATAAACCATGAGTTTGTGTCTTGTTCAAGCAAAGTAAATGATGGTACCTTGTCAAAGTTCCTCTGCTTCTTGTCCAGGTTGGCGGCCAGGCCATTAGCTCTCTCCACATCAATCATGAGGTCCTCCACTTCACTCTGGAGCCTCTGTTTGGTCTTCTCCAGAGAAGCACACTTGGAGTTAACGGCCTCGATCTGCTCCTCAGCCTCCTGAAGGCGCTGGGCCAGCTTTTTCCTTTAAAAAAACATTGTTTCAGTAAAAGCTTATTGTTTTGCTTGTTTTTTGCTCACATTCTTACTAACTAAATACTCACTTGGCTTCCTCAAGTTCCTCAGTGCGCTGGATGGCATCAGTTTCATATTTGCTTCTCCACTGAGCCACCTCACTGTTGGCCTTGGACATTGAACGCTGCAGCTCAGCCTTGGCCTCCTGCTCCTCTTCAAACTGTTCCCTCAGCAGGTCACAGTCGTGGCGAGCTGACTGCAGTGCATGGGCAAGGGCATTCTTGGCCTGGTATAAGACACATCATTGCATGAGCAAAATGTCGGAATCACCAACAAAAAACTATACGCACTTCACTGAAATATATATATTTTTTGGTCTTAATTGATATAGGACAATAGCGAGAAGGGAGACAAGGGGGGAGACATGTAATAAATGGCCTTAGGATGGAGTCAAACTTGGCCTTACAGCATAGGGATCACCTGCTCTGTCTGGTAAGCTATACCAGCCTCCACTGAAGTGTTTCTTACCTTAATCTCCTCTTCAATGTGTCTCTTCAGCTCCTCAATCTGCTGTGTGAAGGCCTGTTTGCCTCTGGTCAGCTGAGAGACGAGAGCTTCTTTCTCTTCAATCTGACGGCTGAACTCACCTTGTGTAAAAATAGTCATCAAACTTTAGTTTGTGTTCAGTTTTTCTATCGAAAACAGAAGATCACTATAAAGGACTAAGTTCAGATCACTGCATGTTGTCTTATACAAACCATTTTCAGTAAGCAGACGTGCTTTCTGTGCACCCAAATCATTGATCTGACGGACATTTTCATCATTTTTGGCCTTCAGTTCACTAAGTTGGTCCTCAAGAGTACGGCACATCTTTTCAAGATTTCCCTAGAGAGGGAGAAAAAGATTCATCAGTGACAAGATTTTATATCATCACTATTTGCTGGTGATTTAAGTATTAAAATAAATGCATTTTGTTGTTTACCTTTGCTTTAGCGACAGCTTCCATGTTGCTGGACAGGTCGTCAATCTCCATCTTGTATTCACTCTTTTCCTTCTCAAGCTTCTGCTTGACACGCTGGAGGTTGTCGATCTGCTCTCCCAGCTCAGCAACGCTGTCAGCCTGCTTCTTGCGAAGAGCAGCAGCGGTGGCTTCATGCTGCAGAGTAGCCTCCTCCAGGTCACGACGGAGCTTCTGGAACTCAGCTTCACGCTTCTTGTTCATCTCAATCTGAGCAGCAGTTGCACCACCGGCTTCCTCCAGCCTTTCACTGATCTCTTCAAGTTCCCTGGAGAGGTCAGCTCTCTGCTTCTCAACCTTGGCGCGAGCAGCACGTTCAGCCTCAATCTCCTCCTCCAGCTCTTCAATACGAGCCTGTTGGATTAGATGTGTGTCTCCTTTGAGTAAACTTTCAAATTTAAAGTATGACGCAGAAAATATGTATGGACTATCATTTGATGTAACATCATGTATCATTTACCTGAAGCTCCTTGATCTTCTTCTGAAGCTGGGCACCCATTGACTGCTCATCCTCAATCTTGCTAAGGAGCTGACTGATTTCAAAGTCTTTCCTGTGAAAATAATAAGTTGCATAGTTAATAAATGTACATATTATGTCCAATCCTTAGAAGGATGCTTGTCATAAAGGGAGAAAAAATGAAAGTACTTTTTCAGTTTCTCATCAGACTGCTGCTTGTCATTCTCAAGATCCATAATGGATTCCTGGGCGAGCTTCAGATCACCCTCCAGCTTCCTCTTGGCTCTCTCAAGGTCCATACGAAGCTTTTTCTCTTGTTCCAGAGAACCCTCAAGCTGCACAGTGACATGACTTTGTTATTCTCTTGTTCAAGAAGAGGTTTCTTTTCTCTCTCTGTTTTGCCATCACCTGTGACATTTTCAACTTACATCATCAACTTGCTGCTCAAGCTTGGTCTTGGACTTGGTCAGAGTGTTGACTTTGTCTTCCTCAGACTGGAGGTCATCAAGAGTCTGCTGATGAGCCTCCTGAAGAGCTTTCTTCTCCTTAGTCAGCTTAGCAATGCTCTCATCTTGAGAAGCCATCTCTTCAGTCAGATTCTTCACCTACATTTGCAATTACAGTGTTATTACCATGTGACTGTATTGTTGTATGCATGTTGTTTAATCTGCTAGGTATAATCCAAATGTCAAACCTTGTTCTCAGTGGCATGTTTCTCCTTCTCTACTTTAGCCAAGGTAAGCTCCAGGTCATCGATATCTTTCTTGAGCTCAGAGCATTCATCCTCCAGCTTTCTCTTCTTGCCAGTGAGCTCGGCGTTGATTTCTTCTTCATCCTCCAGTCTCTCAGTTACCTCTTTGAGTTTTGCCTCCAGCTGAATCTTGCTCTTGATAAGTCCCTCACATCTCTCCTCAGCATCTGCAAGACTCTCTGATTCCTAGTTTGCATTCGAAGAACACACATGAACACATTAACATTTTATGGTAACAAAATAAAAGGGCACAGCTTCTCTTGATATCTACTTACAGATGCCACTTGGAGCTGCAGATCGTTCTTCTCCTGCAGAAGGGACACCATCTTCTCCTCTATTTCCTTCTTCTTGGCCAGGGCAGCAGCCAGATCTGTTTTCATCTTCTCATAATTCTCCTTCATCTGCTGCAGCTCCTTCTCAGTTTCAGCACTCTTGAGCAGAGGCTTGATCTTGTAGTACACCTTCATCCATGGCCAGTGTTTGACATTCATGAATGAGCGGATGTTGTACTGGATAGTGAAGATGGACTCCCTGTGTGCAAGAGATTTCTATTATTGGCAAAGTTATTTTTCAATGTTTTTATTCTGGCTCATTGCTCTTAATTGCTGTGTTCAACATACCTCCTCTCCATCATTTTCACAAACTCCTTTCTCATGAGGAAACCACGGCAGACAGCCTGAGTCATGGTGACCAGAGCTGCCAACTTTTCATCTCTCATCTCCTCAAGGGTACCCAGGAGACCAGCCTTGAAGAACACCTAAATGATCACAAGAGAGAATTATATTATAGTAAGCATTCAATTAGAAATGATTCAGAAAGTATATGTACAGTAAATGTAAATCTACATCAGGTTTGGGGAATTTTATGAACGTACACAGTGAAAGGCTTGCTAAACTAATGACATGGTATTTGAGAAACCCTGTGCCTCCTGTGTGGACACATCTGCATTACATATGGGAGTTGGTTCATTATCTACCATACAGTATCTCATGTGTGCACAAAGTAGCATAATTTATGTCAAATGAGCCACATAAAATAATAAGAATTTTTAAAACAAAAAAGAAAACATAACAATAAATGTGTCAAATAGTTGATTAAATGTACTTTGAGAAAAAATAGGAAAATTTTGATTTGATCTTCATGTGTAACTATGATAATAAATCCAGGGCTATTGAAATTTGGGGATGGAAACTTGTTGATGTTTCACTTGAGCTTCTTTTTAGTTTTCATCCAGTTCACTGACCTTACCTCCTTCAGTTTTGTCCAAAAGTAATTGTTTGAAGCAGACAGATTTTTAAAAATTAAAAAAGTAATTCTATATTCATGCATGGATCTATAGTAATGCAATCAGGCTGTTTACCTTAGTGTGTCCAAATCTGTACTGATCGTGATCAATATCAATTGATCCAAGCAGTTTCTCTGCAGCCTTCTTGTTGTCAATGAACTGGCCCTCAGGGATGACGCTGGCATTCAGTACCTTGTATCTTTTGTGAGAGAGTGATTTGTCAGTGTCAGCATTTTCTTATCATATTTTGTATCAAAAGTCCACGAGGATATTAATTGCACCTCTGTTTGAAGTCACCATAGAGGATTCTGCTGGGGAAACCTTTTCTGCAGATTCTGATACCCTCCAGCACACCGTTACACCTGAGCTGGTGGATGACCAAGAAGTTCTCCATCAGGCCTGTAGAACAAAAATGTTTGAGTTCATACTGTGAACAAACACTAATTTGCTGTTTTCTAATCCAAACCTGTGCACGCAGGCACACAAATTACGTTGGGTTACCTGGAGTCTTTGACTCATTAGGGATCAGGCAACGCACAAAGTGAGGATGGGTGCTTCTCAGGTTTGTCATTAGCTTGCCCAAGTTCTCCTGTAGGTACAAAAAAGTACATTTTTGTCATGAAAAGTAAAAATAAAAAATGTATTATTTTACATTTAATTTACTTCTCAAACCTTACCCTGAACTGTGAAGACACAGTCTGCATGGAGCCACCCTTCTTCTTGCCTCCCTTCTTGCCACCGCCAGTCTCTGTTTTTTGTTTGTAAATTGTAATTAAAAACATTGTGAGACTCGTAATACCAAACAAAACTTAATAACATGTAGAATATGGAAAATGTATGTTTTCAGTTACATCATACCTTCAACTACAGGAGGATACAGATGACCCAGCAGTTTAACTGAGGACTTCTGGTAAAGTTGCAGCACAGACTCATTCAGTGGGTCCTTGTTCTTATCCAACCAGCCAGCGATGTTGTAGTCCACAGTGCCAGCATAGTGCACCAGGGAGAAGTGGGCCTCAGCCTTGCCCTTGGCAGGTTTTGGCTTCTCAAATGCTTTGCACTTGCCAAGATGCTGGTCATATAGTTTGTTCTTGAAGGATGTGTCAGTTGCCTTGGGGAACATGCACTCCTCTTCAAGGATGGAGAAGATGCCCATGGGCTTGATGAAGGTAAAGAAATGAGATATGTCACCAAGTGGCACTTTTCCTCTATTATAACAAAACTAACATAAAAAAGATATAAGATTCAAACATGAACTTGAAGTATACCTTTTCAATAAGCTCAATGCAGGCAGCCAAGTCCATGCCAAAGTCAATGAACTCCCAGACAATACCCTCCTTCTTGTACTCCTCTTGCTCCAGGACGAACATGTGGTGGTTGAAAAACTGTTGCAGTTTCTCATTGGTGAAGTTAATGCACAGCTGTTCCAAGGTGTTGAACTGTGAGGAGAGAAAAAGGTAGGGAAAAAATCACTAAGCGGGATCTTATAATTGAAGTAGAGTTTCCCCATTTGTTAGCAATAAAGCTTACATCAAAGATCTCAAAGCCAGCAATATCCAGGACACCAATGAAGAAATTCCTTTGCTGCTTTGTGTCCAACATCTGGTTGATACGGATGACCATCCACAAGAACATCTTTTCATAGATGGACTTGGCCAGGGCTGTCACAGAGTTCAGCACCTAAAAAAATAAAAAGGGAAAATTTGATTGAATCACAAAATGCATTTAAGACCAAATATTTAACAAACATATACCTGGCAAATAATTATCTATTAAATCTGGTACATGATTATGTTTCATTTGATCCAAATACGCTCTGATTTAAGCAGTGCATGTTTTTTGTACCAGTTTGTCTCATTTACCTGAGGTACAGTCTGTCCTTTGGTGACATACTCATTTCCAACCTTCACTCTGGGATAGCACAGAGCCTTCAGCATGTCAGCAGAGTTCAAACCCAGCAAGTAAGCGACCTTGTCAGCATCTGAAAACAGCAATTTATAACATTATTATACAGTACATACATTATACAGTATGTGACAAGGATTTTTTAGTCTAATTGGGAACCATACTGCTCTTATTCACAAGTATTTTTGTACTAAGTACTCACCCTCTGTGCCATCAGGCTCAGCTTGCTCCTCACGCTGCTTCTGCTTGAACTTCATGTTACCATGATGAAGCACAGCACCAGTCATTTTGTAGATGCTCATCTTCTCCTCATTACTGAAGCCCAGGATGTCAATAGCATTCTGTTCAAAAGTGTCCACATGAAACACTGCATAAACACTTTTTTTTCTTAAAGACACAACATCATTGATATTTTAATTATAAATCAAATCTCACTCACATCTGTTGCTTCCAGCTCAACTTTGTCATCAATGCTGGCCACAGTAATCTGACCCATGCTGCACATGGGGAAGTCGTAGGGGTTGGTTGTGATGAGGGCCATTTCTGGAAAAAAGAATAAAACACAAGTGTTTAATAAATTGTTTAAAATGAGAACTGTGCAACAACTTGGTCTTGCTGCTTACCAATCAGCTCTGGCTTGTGGTTTGTCATCATCTGGTAGAAGATGTGGTAACCTCTTTCATCAGGAAGCTGGAATGTCACTCTAGACTTCTCCAGCAGATCTGCACAGTTTGATCAAATTTTGAAGTCACAGTTTGTCCCAAACTCAGATGAACTACTCACATTGTGAATTTGTCACTTACATGTCTCAATATCAGCACTAGCCAGTTTACCAGTTTGGCCAAAATGAATCCTGATGAATTTACCCTGTTTGGAACAAAAGGAGCTGTCAAAGTAACACAACAATCATAACACTATTTCTCCTATCTAAAGATCACTCCATACTTACAAAACGAGAAGAGTTGTCATTCCTCACAGTTTTGGCGTTACCGTAAGCCTCCAGCAAGGGATTGGCTGCAATAATCTGATCCTCCAGTGACCCCTTAAACCCAGGTTTAAGAAATATATGAGAAAATTATTTTTCTTACTGAAGTATATTTCGTAATGATTTTACTAATCTTATCACGTTTGTGTACCTGCATTTTGCCGGATGTTTGGTCCTTCTTCTTATCTCCACCAACTGAGATAGTGGCAAAGTACTGGATGACACGCTTGGTGTTCACAGTCTTTCCGGCACCAGATTCTCCACTGGGTGTAGACAAATACTTTTAAGAGTTTGTTCGAAATGCTGAACTATTTTAAACAAAGTCAAACAATGTGACACTTACGTGATCAAGACAGACTGGTTCTCCCTATCTGTTAAAATGAAAAAGGAGTTCACTATGTATTTCTGCAGTTATCACCATATATATGATTAAATATTTGATTTTTGAGTTTTGAGGCATACCAGTAAGCATGAACTGATAAGCGTTGTCAGAGACAGAGAAGATGTGGGGTGGAGCCTCCATACGCTTCTTGCCTCTATAGGCAGCTACGACTTCAGAGTCGTACACTGGGAGCCACTTGTAGGGATTTACTGTGGCGCAGAACAACCCAGAGTAGGTCTAAAAGTGGTTAAAGTGATAAAAAAGTGGATGTTAATTAACAGTTGCTGTTAGAAGAGTAATTTTAAAAGTTTTGCTTCTTAGGAAGACAGTCTCACATAGATCATCCATGCTGCATAACGCTCTTTGAGGTTATACAGCACAGAAGCTTCATTGAGGTGGGTCATCATGGCCATGTCCTCAATTTTGTCGAACTTGGGAGGGTTCATTGGAGAGACGTCTTCTTCTTTGACTGTCCTCTCCTGCAACAGCACATTGATCACGATGAGAATTTGTCACATCTGACTCTCAGTTAACTCTAACTTGATTATACCGACCTCCTGAGTGTCCAAGACTTTGACAGTGACTTTGCCACCATCTTTCTTGACGATAGTTCCCTTCAAGTACAGCTCTTTGGCATCAGCCACGTAGCAGGCACTCTTGGCATCAAAAGGTTTGTTCTGAGCCTCAATTCTCTCCTTCTCTGGCTTACGGAGGTAAATGGCAGCTTTGCCATAAACGGCCATCTCTGCGTCCGTACTCATGGTGGCGGTTTACTTCTATGATGTTATGACAAATAAGTGTAATCTTAGACAAATATGTTAGAGTTATCGTCGAGTTCTTGTGAGTGGACAGCTAACACCTTAACCTTCTTATCAAAGACAAATAATATAAAACGTAAAATACTGACAATTTTAAATAGTCAAAAGTTGTCCATACCTGACTCTGTTTCTGTCAAAAGTATGTTATATTGCACAATCCTGTTGAACATATATGAGATATTGTCAATTACTAGGAAAATACTTGTTTTTAAAAAAGTAAATAAATGTATTTATTTAAGTACTATTATAATAATAATGAAGATACTACCAGTTCCAAAGCAGATAGAAGACAAACCTACCACAAGCAAGAGTCTTCTTCTTCTACCACAGAGTGATGTGCTCTCGCGGACTGCTTATATTCAATGCAGCATGCTTACCCGACAAAGTTATATATGGGAGAAATGCCAAATGTGGTGTGGATACCAGTGAGAGGAGACATCCGCTGAAACGTAGTGCAAGGACATACTGTACATCAGCTTTCACTTCTAAACATTCTTTAAAGCTATTTTTGAAGAAAGCAAAGGATTTCTCACTTAAAAACAATTCAAACTATCATGTCCACATTAAAGAAACAAGGTGCAGAAGAAAAGGGGATTCCAAAAAATGCTTTGTTTTTCATGTTGCAGTTGTGAAGCTGATTTATTTTATGAAGCATCTCCAAAACAATGATTTTCTCCCTGGTTGCCTTTGCCATATTTTACACTATATCAACACAGATTGTATTTCAGCTGTATTTTTCAGGACAGTGTCACACAGATGAAGATCTACTTACAGCTGAACATTTAATGAAAACAGCTGTCTGCACAGGCTGCAAAGCGGCTCATTTTTCACTGACGGTGTATGAGTGTAACCACAACTCCAGTGTTTAGAGACTTCAAGTCTATTTTCTAATAATATTTGAAGATAGACTTGAACAGTACCTTATTGTTACACTTACACAGTGATTTACTATCATTTAATTCCATTGAGCTGTGTAAACTTTGAGATATTTTTGTTTGTTTTTCTTATTAATTTCTGACCTATTTTGTTTGAGTATTTGTCCATAAAAATGTTCCTACTGATTTACCAACTAGATTAAGATGGGAAAGTAACCGCAAAAATGTCTGATTCTCATGAGCAGTTTAGGATAATGCCAAAGATATCCCACTTCTCTTTTGATACAATCACAACCTGAATTGTAAGCTAAGCTCATACATGATGTTATCTGAGACTCAGGATGCTTCATTAGAAGGATAAAGATATAAAAACACGAAAAAAAAAACATTAAAAACTATAAACATCGGTTTATAATGAAGGAGACACTGAAACAATTTTATACAATTCAACAGTGTCTTTCTGTGTCTTAGGGTCATCTCTGGAATGCCATAAATCCAAGTTGGCCACAGCTGTTGCCATGCCACACAGATTAATTAGAGATATATGTTGGAATGGCAACGTTCAATGCTGCAAGTGGGAATGGTGTGTTGGAATTTATTAACACTAGGTCAAGTCTGCGGTGCCAGACCAAGTGCAAGGTCAAGTTTTTACTGTAGGTTAAGGATGGCAACTAAACACTGTGAGAAATGAATGTCGTATTTGCTGCTTTATAGATGTTTTAGCACAGCTAATAATATGTGTGCCTTACGAAACAAAGTGAGCCTTCTTACAATTCAAGAAGTTAGTACACCAGTATGTTTTAACCTTTTTTTCCCCCCATTAGGTAAGATAGTTCTTATGACCCAGGCCTACACAAGTCAAGTGTGTGTAGACCGTCAAATACTGTAGAATTATGTTAATCCACGAGGAACTTCCTGATCCTCCCTGCAGTCTTTCTCCTCTGCATACTGTCATTTACTTCATTTATGACTCTTTATATTCAAAAGGCTCATGTTTTATATCAATTTTTTTTGTTATATCATACATTACATCCCTGGTAGGAATATATATATATATATATATATATTTTTTTTTTTTTTTTTTTTTTTTTTTTTTTAAGACATCCCGCATAAGAGCTTGCATCCTCATCTGTACTCTGTGTCTATTTTGAAACCATTGCTTACTTTTTGAGCCCTGCTGACAAGCTGCACTCAGTGGAGAATCATATATGGGGCAACAGCAATATTATTGATAGTTATGCTAAAAAATAAATAAATAAATAATAAAAATAAACTAAAATATACTGCATATTTACCAAAGTATATAATAATTAAGGTGTTGATATTCATATTAATATTGATAATCTGACCACAAATACAATCTTCTACAGCTCACACAGACTTGAATGCACTCAGTGAGTTTGCTTACAAAGCATACGTTAAATATATGACATAGACCAAACATGGCCAGGAAGGCAGCTCATGGTTACTTGAGTTCAGCATTTGTCACTAATACGTACATCAAATGTTTCATACTTCCATCAGCAAATGCACACTGTTAATAATCCCTACTTAAATTAGCATGAATATAAATTTATAGGGGTTTTAAAAACACAAAAACACACTTTGCATTCTATCTTTCTAATTAAAAATGTTAATTTTATTTGATAAATTTATAATATATAAATACTAGGATGATTCGAGTAATGTAGGTCCTTAGCAAGAATATCCAGATTTTTCTGTTTGATTTTCTTCTCCCTAATTTGCATCCTCATATGCACCCTGTGTCTGTTTTGAACAGGAATATTGCTTGCTTTCTGCCACCTGGTGACAGGCTGCACTCAGCTGAGATTCTCTTATGTCTATAGAAAAAATGTTATTGTTAATTACAGCAAAGAATAAAAAGACAATGCACAGCAATAGTTAGATACAATATTTTTATTAGAAACCTTTTTGAATGAGCTACCAATAACTTCTAAAACATATAAAATAATAAGAAAATTTAATGCATGTTTACTGAAGATTAAACAATTTCACAATGTCTAATGCACTTTTGTATAAGTGGAAAAAAGTTATATACATATATTTATAGGTAATTGTTTAATTATTTAATGTCTTTATACACTTCATAATTTTAAAAGCACATAATTGTTGGGCCAGAGTGATCTAACATATCAATATACTGCACAAACAACTTTCACGTCTTCTACTACATACACAGATATGAATGCATTCAGTGTGTTTGCTTACAACGCATAAGTTAAATATATAACATAAACCAAATATGGTCAGGAAGACAGCTGATGGGTACATGAGTTTAGCATTTGTCGCTAGTACGTAGATCTTATGTGTCATGTTTCCATCACCAAATGCACATCCTGAATTGTTCATAATCCCTACTTAAAATAGCTCATGTCAAGTCCCTTGTCAAATGGTTGGACCAATTAAAGTAAAAACACACATTTCAAACTTTTGTTAATGGATATATTTTTAATTTTAATTAAAAATATTAACAAACAAAAAATTATTTTTAAATTGTCATCAATAACTTGTAATGTTATTGAGAGTTTCTGTGTAATAGTTTCATAATAACTAAATTATACAAATAATTTCATGTGATTAACTGTAAGAGATATCTCTCAGGCATTCACACTCATATGTCAACCTATTAACACTTCAACCGACTCTGCAGACACAGCTTCAAGTCCACTTTTGGCACATGCACATCACTGCAGTTTGAATGTCAACCTCATTCCACTTGTTGTGCAATACAATCACTGAAATGTCACAGTCTTTAGTATGACAAACTTCTTAAACATTTCTACATGAAATTGTCACTCAGTAAAAACACAGTCTTGCAATTTGGATTCTCTAATGTTTATTTTGACACTTGAGCTGGTCAATAATACTTTTTAATGTAAATAATATATATATATGTGTGTGCATGTAAGAAGCTTTCGTGATCATGGTAAACCTAAGAAATTTGGCATTTAGGTATCTTTGATTAGCTCCTTCATCCTGTGAGACAGTGACAGCAAGTCAAGCTCTATCATGTGGTGTGTTTAGAATCCCAACAAACTAGATGAGGCCACGGCAACAATGTGAACTTGTCATCGAGCACGTACAGGACAAATATATTACATTTCCAACTCTCTTGCTAAGTAAGTGCAATAATGATAAAACAAAGCTTAAGTTTGTTTTTCTAATCTCAAGCTTCTCATTTATTTCACTTTCATTTTAGTGGGGGTTTTTTTTGTTTTTGGTTTGGAACTGACACACTTCATTTTGGCACGTCTGACAATTTTAGAAACTTTGACACACATATACTATGTCCCTTTACAACATATTTTTCTACTCAACAAAAAAAACCTCTAGAAAAAACTGTTTTGCAGAATATACTCAGAATTTTTTTTCTTTGTAGTAGTTTTTATCATATTTTTAAAAATCTGCAAAGCTTGCTATGTGTAACTTGGGATATTGTCTGTGACTTGGGATGTTCCTTTCACTGTAATTAAAAGGTTTTCCTTTCTATGTGTATAAGACCCAGATTTGAGAAAAGTGTTTGTCCAGCAGAACCAGTCAAATGGTGGAGCATTGTCTCAATTTGTGGGACAGGGGAACAAAGAATAAAAATGCTATGCGGTTCCACAGAAAGAACACCTAATGAATAGGTGTGGTGTGGATGATTTATACTAGGGGTGTCAAACTTAAGGTTCGTGCACCACATCTGACTCACGAGATAATTTCATATGTCAATTATTAATGGCCCATTGGTATGTGAGAATCTTCAGCCCTGCTGAGAATCCATGCTGACAGGGGTGGGATTTTATGTTTTATTTTGATGGGCACACCACACAACCAATCCCACGTGAAGACAGACTAGGATCGTACCATTATGTGAATGAAGGAAGCTATTTATAATTCTTAATTTGGTTGATCTTGTTGGTTGCTAGCCTTGACTATCAAGGCAAGCAACCAATAAATCCTGCCTAATTCTTAACTTTCCTGTTGTCCTCCTCCTTCATTGATTGTGGTTGTCCGGTGTTGCTGTCTCCTTCCTGCCTTTGCCTCCACCATGGTGGGGTGGACGTAACACAAGTGGGGGCTTGTCCAGGATCTTTTTATGCTGTGGACAACCAAAATTGATGAAATTGTGTCGTGAGTTTAGGGTGGCTATGTTTCATGGTTGTGGTTGAAGATTAATTTTGACCTGCTTAATTTTGTTAATCAACCTAGCGTTGAAAAGATTGACTTGTGTCGCAAAGACGACTTGTTAAGTATTGCTTAACAGTGGTGTGCACTTGAAGCTATTTGTAATTCTTAATTTGGCTGATCTTATCCTCACTACAGACAAGCATCAATTTTGGACTTTTAACTATTTTCATAACTTTTACAGCTTTTCCTACCTCCCTTTATATTACAGAAAGAAATTAAGCAATAAACAATTAAATGACAGAAAAGTTTCTGTTTTTCACTTTCTACTATAGAAATTTCAGTTTCTTTTACCACTACAGTTAAAAAACAGCAACAAAAAAATGGACAGTGTTGGGAATGAGCTACAAGAACTTTTTCTGTAATTTTACACATTTAAGTCCATAGACTCATACTGACAGATTTCTTTCTTCGTCACAGCAGCGTTTTCTTTATCATGTAGAAAAACTGTTAAATATGTGACTTCTTTACACTGACAGAAAAAAAGAGTTTAAATGGTTCAACATGGGCCGTATGTAGTCCGCAATGTAAAATGCTTTTCACACCCCTGATTTATAACATTAACTGATAAAAAATTTATTGATATTTAAGTAACTATTTACCATATTACATTACATTTCTTACTTCTGTTGCAAAAAGCCCCAAAGCATTAGGCAAAGGGATTGTGGCTAACATTTACTGTACAGTTCTACTCAGTAACAATATTTTTATTTACTGACAGAAAGAATATTTAATATAAAGGTCAAGTGATGATCTGTGACAGAAATGTGTTACAAACAACTGGTATTGTTTTATATTTCTCAAGATCCTTAGTGCTTCTCAAATCAAACGGTTATGCTTGACATGTATTAAATCCTTATATTAGCTACCTTTCACAGATAAAGAAAAAAATACAGGCAAAAGATCAATTTGAATGCAACTATTTAATCTTTATTGTTTCAACATAAAGCATATCACATTATATGATACAATAAATTGAAACGAAGTACAATTTACATATAATAATATAAATAAAAGAGAAAGTGTGTGTTTACTGCTATTTCGGATATTGTCTAAACTGATATATATATTTACCTTGCCAGAGTCATAACTCTTAGCGCTCAGCTGGTTGATCTGAGACTTGCAGCATTAGCATCCTCCTCATCCTCCTTGTGCCCGTGCTGGATCTTCCTGCACTTGGACAGGAATTCCCTGGAATACAAACACAGCAAAATATTTAAATGTTCAAAACATGTAAATGTTGGAAATGGACCTTTAGATCTATCGTCCTTGAAAAAACTGAATATTTTTACTCACATTTTAAGCCTTTTTAATTAATTCCATAAGTGTGCTTGTCCCTATAACATCATCTCATTTAATTGCTGATATTTTAACACTCAGTGGATTTTAGTGTGTTTTATTTTACAGTGATTGCTTTAAAAACCAAATTGCATGTGGGGAAAACGATTTTTTGTACTGAAATAAACAATTATACTTGAGGTTTTAAACAGTCAGACTGAATATACACAGTGGAGGTTGGTGACAGTGGATTTAATGGTCTGAAGGAGCCGATTCTGTTGTTATACATAATAGAGGGTTTAGTACTTTTTTTGACATGTACAAAATTCTGGGCAGTTTTTCTTTTTGGAAAGATTTAGGTCATTTGTTCTAAATAATAAACTGATAGAAATTGTATAGTTACTGGGGTCTTTTGCATGCAATTTGACTTAACTTTACAGGAATGTCCAGTGTGCCCCAGTCTCTGCGAGAACTTTTGGCCTTCACTTTTTCGTGAGCGCAGTTTAGTGTTCGGAGTGCACCAGTTGTTTGCTAACTTGGAGTGCAATAGCACACACATGCTAGGTCTGTGTGTGCAGCATGTTTTAGGGCTCCACTGTCATACCCATGAAATATGAGTAGTTATAAAGGCTACTGGGGTGGTGGCTGTAAGAGTGAGCATGTGTTTAAAGAATGGGAGGGTAAAAAGCTGTCTCTGAGCTGGTGGACTGCAGTTAGTTAACCAAAGTTAAGCTGCATCTAACTGAAGACCGCTTTCATGGTTTAGTGACATACTGTGCATGCTCCGCTTGCTCACCTGTCATGAAATACCTTTGATTTGACAGTACTTGTATAAAGATATCTCTACTACAAATTATCCAAAAGCTTTACATGCAATTTAAAAAAAAATGAATATGTCACATTAAACTGCCCTGCACAAAAGAAATGAAACTGTTACTGTGCTCAAGTGCATAGATAAAAGTGTTTGCTTTGACACAAACACTTAAAAAAACACACTGCAGCCTCCAACAGAGCTCTGAGTTTGTTCAAAACTTCTGGTTAGATAGCTGGAAGCCATTACTTAACTATTCATTGTGAAACAGAACACACCGTTTCGGTTTGAGTAGTAAAAACGTTTGTTATTGCTGATTCATGACAAACACAAAGCCCCTAGCAACATACACCTATTAATCTTATGATATGTTTTAAAAATTCATTTCTTCCCAACGAGCGTGGTAATCAAGTTGTCTTTATTTAAGCAAGATAGCTTTGAAAGCCAGGAGTAAATGAGGAAATCGGTTCCTATGCACCTCCCCTACAAGGAAAGGGGAAGAAAACAAGAGCCATGCAAATAACATGGAGATTTTTTGTCTGGGGTGACTGTCACTGAATTATTAATGGTTATGTAATATAATATATATTTAACTTTTTCCTGTCATGTTTTGAGTTGCACTGACCTCACATGTTTATGCTGGCTCACAGAAATTTAATGGTACACACACAAACAGATTAAATGGATAGATAGATGAATGGATTGATGGATGGTACTAAATCATGGTATATGTGTCTATGTACATGGATTAAATCAGTCATCATAGTCTCAGTCTGATGATGAGAAAGTAAAAGCCATATCAGGTCAAAAGGGTGGTGTTATATATTGATATATTGATATGCTTAGTTGTTGTTTGGCAGGAAACCGTGGAAAGAAACAACTGTGGGGAAGGTCCAAGCCCGGCTAAAAAATGAAATACAATATGTTCTGGACCTCAGAGCAAAGCTACACACATTGGCGGGGTTGTCACATGCTCCAGGCCCAGAAACAGGACGACAGAGGGCTTAGACTCATTTTCACCACGAGAAAAAGTGCTTGTATTGCTCCCTTCGTTTACCTCCAAATTACTCGTCAAGTGTCAAGGACCCTTTGTGGTCACATGGCGAGTGGGGCATGTTGACTACGAGGTTGTACGGTCTGACAGGGGAGGAGCCACACAGATATATCACCTCAACCTCTTGAAAGCATGGAGAGAGGCTGAAACTGTTTCTCTGGTGAGCATGGTTCAGGAGAGAGATCAGTTCAGGCCGGAGGTGCCATGTTCCACCATTCCCGCCTCCTAGATTATGATGATCATCTCACACAGGCCCAGAGAGCAGATGCTGCTTTGCTGCAACAGTGGTTTGCAGATGTGTTCTCCCGCCTGCCCAGCCATACAAATTTCATAGATCACCATTTTGAAATGGCGCCCTGGCATAACAATGCGTTTTTGGCCCTACAGGTTACCTGAACATAAAAGACAAGTTGCTTAAGAAGGAATTGGCTATGATGCTTGATATGGGAGTAATAGAAGAGTCGCACAGTGCGCGGTTTGGCAAGGACGCCATAGTTTTTACAGTGAAGAAAGATGGGTTTATATGGTTCTGTGTTGACCACTGCAAAGCGAATGAAGTATTGCAGTTTGATGCTTATCCAATCCCCGGGTCAACGAGCTCCTGGTTAGGCACATTTTTTTAACTACACTGATTTTAACAAAGGGCCTTCCACTCTGTGCGGTTTGTACCAATTTGTCACACTTCCGTTCAGCTTGTTCAGAGCCCCTGCCACGTTCCAGCTCCTTATGGACCAGGTGCTGCATCCACACGCTGCATATGCTGCCGCCTACCTGGATGATGTCATAATCCACAGCATGTGCAGTAAGTGGCTGTAGTCCTTTAGTCTCTGAGGCAGGCAGGCTCACAGCCAACCCAAAAAAGTATGCTGTTGGACAGAGGGAGGTACAGTATCTTGGGTACCACTTAGGAGTCAAGCAGTTGCGCCCGCATTTGGAGAGAACTACAACCATCACATCCTGCCTACATCCCAAGACCAAAAAAGAGGTGAGACGGTTCTTGGGGTCGACTGGTTATCACCAACCATTTGTGCCAAACTTTGAGGAGCTGACCAGCCCTTAACCAATGTCACCCTCTGTTCAGACCATGCCCTGCTGCAATGGCTCCACTGCATGAAGGATGCCAATGCCCAGATCACCCAGTGGTATCTGGCTCTCACTTGTTTGAAGTTAAATGTGGTCCATAGGTCGGGGGCGCAGATGATCATGGGGGATTTCCTCTCCCACTGGCGTGGGGGGATAGGTTCAGCCGGATGGCTCCCTGGCCTCAGTCAGGCAATGGCGGTATGTGGCGGGGGTGTGGTCTGCTCTGCTGCAGAGGAGTGGTGGGGCAGTAGGTTTGGTGGGCAGTGCCTGAAGGCTGGTAGAGCAGTTGGGACTAATTTGGGTGATCAGTCCTGCTATTTCAGCTGCCAGCTGGGACCGGAGGAGAACACTACGCCAAGAACAAGCCAGCTGAAAAGCTGTACAGAGCGATCTTGAAAAGTAATAAAAATAAAACAGGAGTACCTAACAGTGTGTATGTATGGGTCCTTTGTGGCACAGTTAATAGTTTTAATCATGTTTGGTACAATGATATTTTTCTTAGTTCGTTATTTTTTGTGGATGATCTTTGACAAATAAAGAAAATGAAATGAACGAGTGCTGGGAGGTCAAAGATCAAGCAATGTGGTCAGGGTGGGGATTTTGAAGGACAAGATGGCTGCTGAAGTTCCTTTAAAACCCAATCACCAAAGTACTTAAAGAAGTAGAACTGCAATACTTCGTCTGAAAAAAAGGTGGGTGACTGCAGCTCATAAGCCTGGAAATGAGCAGACACATGACATGTTATCGAATCTAAGTCCGCTTATGAAGCGCTAAACTTAAACTGTGACGTTTTTGACGTTGTAGAGCTTCACAACAGAGAGATTTATAACATAATACAAAATATCTGATACTCATGTATTATAACTGGTACCAGTGTGTTTTGGATGATGTAAAATAAACGCACTATCCTCCCTTCAAAATCAGTCCATATTCATTTTAATATATTATTTGTGGGATAAAGAGAAATAGCAGCAGCTACAATATTTTGCCTTTGTTTAAGAAGCTCCTACAATATGTGAAGAGCATCTTGTCCAGACTGAGACTCTTTTGCAAAACAGGGAGTAGCATGGCGAACCGCCAGCAAAGCTTTAGCTCTTCTGTCAGTAAGAAACGGTTTCGGAACTGGAATAATCCAATAAACTAAACCTGATTTTGATGCGCAAAGCAAGCAGTACTCACCCACAGGCCTGCCTGCATCTAATACACGAGATATCGCACTATTAAACCCATGGCATTTCGTGTGGTATGGTAATTCGCTTGCCATCAGATGTCTTGGGTGAAGCAGAACCCATGACGCACTGCACTGCTATAACACAAATTTCTACCTGGGGCAGTCGTTTGAATGCCCAAATATATCATTCCTCCAGAACCCTACTATTTTATATCTCCTTTGTTCATCTGGAGGAGGCCAGCGTATCCCACTGACTTTGCCAATTTGGTGGAGCGTTACACGAAAACGAAACAAAAACTATGCAGCCAGCAGTTCCATGAGTTTCGGTTTAAATGATAGAGACACTGGCTGGCCGCACTGAGTTGCAATCTGCGCCAAGTATTATTGGTGAGTCTTTATTTTATTTCTGAACATTATACTGTAACCTGTGTCGCAGACTTTTGCTTGTCCGCGCAGCCTGAGTTTGTTAGCTTTGCTGAGCTGTACACAATGACGCAGTCTTTGATGCGCGTTACCTTAAACGACCTCGCCTCGAAGCCGTTTGAGGACAGGCTCGAGACAAAGCAGTGGGCGTCGATATTTTTTACATAAAAGTTTAAAAATGAGAAAAAAGAAATGAATGTCGGTATGACGTGTCTACATAAAATAATAATAATAAACGTATAAAAAGCGCACACTCACACAAATGATTCTTAATGATTCAAACGTCCCTCAAAATCGCTTTTTTTCGTTAATAATGAGCGAAATTCACCTAAATTAGAGCACAGTTAACGCTGTTTACTTATTGGAGCACTTTTAGTTGTTTAAAGTGTAAATCTGTGAGGTCGATGGACACATAGAAGTATGTTTTTACTGGTGTTAAAAAGTTTTACGGTTTTGAAAATGACGTAAAAGACCGCGTTTGTCCATGTATGCCTCACTTTCAGTGAATAAAGTGCGGAGCACGGGGTCTCCTGCAAATGCAATGGACGATCGCTTTGCTTTGTGGCTTTCTGTGTGATTATAATGTTAATGCTCACAGTGTTGGGTTTGAAGCATCGACTACTATATTGATGTACGATATGATATGAATGTATGATTTGCATGTTTGCTACTTGCTTCCTTCAGTCAAAGCTGCATTTCACAGGTAGGATTGTGACTTTATGTGTGTCTCCCCCTCTTTATTTATATCAGCCGATGGAGTCTGACCATGGATGAGGAGGTCAACCCTGACCATGAAAATGTGAACTCAGTCTTGGCTCAGGACTCCATTGAACTGTTCCACATCCTCAGCAGTCAGTCGCACTCAGTCATAATGGAGCTGTGTCAAATGATGCCCAGTGAAGCTTGGTGCCAATATCAGCTTGACCCCTCAAGCTCTTCTGCAGCAGCAAGACCAGAACTCATCAAAACCATGTTGGATTACTTCAGGTCAGCCAGTGCTCGAAGATGCCGTAACTTCCTTCAGAGAGTGTGCTTCTCGTGTGAGAACATCCCCATGCTTCTGGAGTCGAGGCTCATGTCAGTGGCAGGATATGACAGCAGTGAGTATAAACTGGTGTTTGTCCCTGACCAAAGCACTGCAATCCTCAGTCACTTTCACTTTGAGGTTTAATTTACTCGTCCAGGTCCTCTGTTCTGTCAAAACAGTAGAACAACGTGAAAGGTAATTTAAAGCAGTCTTAAAATTAGAGTTTTGTTTGGTGAGCAAATGCATACATATACGTATTTCATGCATACAGTACCAGTTAAAGGTTTGCCTGCTGAGGAGAATAGGGTATAAGCACTGAGGTTGACACGGAAGTGGTTACATTTATTTGACTGTATACGGAAAGAACCCAAAAATCAACCCCACAGTGAACAGAGCATCAGCAGTTTTCTCTCACCAAATTAACACATTATGACAGCATGAACTAACCTTTACTGTATTAACAGACTTGTTGAATTGACAAATTTAGCATAAATGGTAACTAATTTCTGATGACTAAGGGTTGGTGTGCTCAGCTCTTAATCTGTTACATTTAGTCAAGTTTTTAAAAAAGAATTAGGTGCAGAGGTTTTAATTTATTGTTGCTCTTCTGTAATCCGCACAGTGGCAAATGTATACATACAGGTTCATATATATTTGACCACTGGGCAGATTAGGGTTAGGGTTGGGTCCTGGTACGGACCCAGCTTTTAAGTGTAGTCCACAAATTTTCAGTAGGGTTGAGGGCAGGGTTTAGGAATACAATTCCACTTATCTGACTTTATTTATTCCAATGCTAATACGCTTATTCCCATGATGAGTGTATGTAAACTTTTGACCACAACTATAAATCTGGGGCACAGACATCAGAATCCCTTTTTAATGTACAGATTCTAACTGGAGTATTTTAAATACTATTACTATAGTTTTGGTGTTGCCTCAAGCATTTTTCATGAATATAATGGTCTTATTTTGGGGTCACAAATTTGTTAGGAGCTGCATTATTTGAGGTTCTTTTGTAGTTGACATGATGGACTACATTTAGCCTTTCAATGTTCCCTAAGTTGTCACTTAGATGACATTTACATAAAGCCATAGAGACATTTGTTGTCATGTTTTCACAGCATGGAGTTGAATAATAAGTAAAATGTATTTAACCACAGTAATTACAAACGTAACTATAATTGTGCTTATCTGCATGGCTAACAGTATGACTTTGTGCTTGAATGTTTAGCTGATGATGTACCATCTCCAGCCGCAGAGAGCGTGTCTCTAGCAAACACAGGTAGATCACCTCTGTTTGTCTCATATCTGTGTGTACATGTATGTGCATGTAAAGATTTGTAGTTTTAGTTGTGCTTGACTTCACCTCTAAGCTTACTATAAATACATATATTTGCAGTCTGCAGGTGATTTTCCATAATTTGGTGTTTTCTTTTTTGGTTTTACATCAGACTGACCACATTGGGTCACGTTTCTCTGGCTTGTTTTGTGTTTACTGAGCACACCCAAAACATCTTCTGTGGCTGAGCCCCATCTAATAAAATGTGGCTCAGCCATAAGATCAGAAGCCAAGATTAAATGATAATGAAACCCAAAGTGAGGCACTAGATGAAATTCATCAGATGTTAATGTTTTTGAACTCTCATACACTTTATTTTTCTAAGTAAAAATAAAGTAGAAGTAAAATTTAATCACAGTAGTATAACACAAAGTCAGTTAAATTTCGGGGATACCAATCTGCCCATTTTGGAAGGTTCAACTATTGTGAATCCATTTTAGCTGCTTTAGTGCAATTGAAAGTGACATGAGGTGCACTGGAGTGGCAACAGCAAGATGATCTCATAAGAGGAAATAGTTTTGCAAGTGGTTTTGCAGACCATTGCTCTCTCCTTATACCTCTTGACTCTTTTAGCTGGTGTCGTTGTCATTGCTGGAAGCATGAGATAGCACCTGCAGCCCATGCGGGTTGTAAGAGTTACTTTTGCTCCTCCAGTGTGCCACGTCAATATGTGCTATCACTAAAAAGGTTGCTGTGCCTTCCAGCCCGGTCTCAAGATAGTAGAGGAGATGCCTATCTTGTGGAGTCTGTTTCTGACAGTTTGGTCAATGGAGGTTATTTTTTAGGGGTCTAGCTGTGTTCCTCCTGCTACTGCTGTTGGGCTGATGGCCTTCTAGTGCCCTGTCCTGCTCTACTCTTCTAATGGCCTGTCTCCTGGTATCTCCTCACAGTTTTGTAACTGTGCTGGGAGACACAGCAAACCTTTTTGCGATGACCTGTGAACCTTAATGGGATGCAGGTGCTGTCTCATGTAATCAGCAGTGACAAGTTCAACAGCAAAAAGCACAGCTAGAGGAAAATCAGTCAGGAGGGATAAGGAGAGAGCAGTAGTTTCTCCATCACCTGCAAAACCATTCCCTAGTTGTTGCTGCTCCGGTGCCCCCTCACTGGTGCTTTGCACCAAAGAAGGTGAAATAGGTTCACAACGGTTTGTACTGATATTTACCTGTGTTCCCTTTATTTTTGAGCAGTATAGTCTTCATTTATCACCTGTGGCTGCAAAACAATCATCACTACCCTGATGGTGACAATACCACTATAACCATTCTACCGCCACTCAAGAGTTATGCCTCTTTCTTTCTCTTTATAGAAAAGCTTAAATTAGTTTTTTTAATTTTTCTTATTTATTTCAGCAATCACTTGTATTAGCTCAGTTTAGTTTACAGTAAAGGCTCAAAGAGAACACACTTAGGGGAAAAGTGAAACCAAAAGCTTAAGATTGTTGTAAATATGTTTGCATGTATCAAAAAATTCACGTGACTTATGTGTTCGTTTCACTTTGGGATTCCCCCAGCATTTTATTTTTTTGCGTTATTGGTGTGTAGATCATTTCGAAACTAATAGGAAGGTTTAAGAGGTGTAGCTACAGAATATTTGAACGTCTTGCAACACACTTTATTGCATTCATCCTTTTTGGCATGTTATACTTTTCTGCAGGGTTTTCATGCACTGTATGTTTTCTGTGTCTTCTGTATTGCAGACGGTTGTGAAAATTCTAGGCTTGCTGTAACTGATCAGAACTCGTCACCGCCATCTTTAGAGCAGCGGCTCGTTAAGCGCCCACGGATCGGTAGGATACACATGTGACTTTTAATTATTCATGCGTTACAGCTACATTCAAACCATCACACAAACCAACAAAGAGGAATATTTAATTCATTGATTTATTAATAAAAACACATAAACAAGAGTTTATGATAAGAAACTAGGAAGAGTTAAAACACAATACAGTAAGTGTGCAGCTGACAGTGGAAGGACTGGGATCCATCTTGGAAAATTTCCAGTACCTATCTAGTTCTCACAATAATTAACCCAGCATGGTGGTATTGCTAATTTAGGTTAAAGTTTTAAAGGACTTATCACTTTTTTAGCACTCAAACCCTTTGCCTTATCTTGGCAGTAAAGCATGTGCTGCCAAAAAAGCTCTGCCCCTTTGGCACATGGACCTATGAACTCTGACATTGTTCTGTGGTATCTAGCATCACTGTGTTGGTGGCGAATTGTTTTTATGTTGTATGTAGGGGATAGGGAAATTGGGCTTACGTGGATGAGGGTTACACATCATCCCACAGATAATCAGTTGGATTTTGATGAGGAAGTCTTTAGTTTAGCATTTAGTTGTGCTGCTTCATGTAGTTGAGCAATTATTGTACACTGTGGGAAGCTGATGTCATCAGAGCGGGCCTATGTCTTAGATATCAAAATAAGATCAACATGAAACCCAGGGCTGACATTTTCAAGCAAGACAATCCCACTGTAAAGAGATTATCGGTGTTATTCACTTCTAACTTTTCTAATGGGTTCCACCCACAGATCACTGGGAGCAGTACATCAGTGAAGTGAAGAAATTCCTGCTGAAGAGATGGGAGCGACTCACAGCTGGCCTGGTGAGGGAGGTCCAGCTGGAGAATGTATGGGTCAGCCCGAGAGCGGCAAACAGAAGCAGAGACAGACCTGATCAAACCCCTGGCTCAGCAGACAGAGGGGGCAGAACACCAGGTCAGCAACACTTCCTCTAATTGTACCAGTTGATGATTGGGCTTTTTTTAAATAAAGGGATTTTTTGAAAAGTATCTTGTGGTACACAAAGAAATAAAATCATAGCAGCTTTGTATGTTCTAAGGTTCTCATGTAAACTTACCTAATCATGAATATTTGAAGTCTGCTGCACACTACACATCTTTCTCACCAAACTCAGAGCCCGATGGGGATTACGGGTATTTGGAGTCCAGAGTGACGTTGGAGACGTTCCTCCAGGGATGTATGGGTAAAGTGACAGTTCTGGTGGGCCAGACTGGAACAGGAAAAACTCTGCTAACATCTTGTCTAGGACAGCAGTGGGCTAGTGGATTAGTAAGTTCACTTTTTGTCAACATTTATAATTATCTGCGTTATCAGGCATGTTCTATGTTCATCTGTATGGCTAGTGCTGGTCTTATTTGTATTCAGAGGAATAAAGGAAGAGCCATTGTCCCAGAATTTGCATGCTAGTGTTATAAAAACATAGGACAGCTTTATTTCCATACTGTATGTAAAGGCCATATTAAATATAACTGACTTAAACTGGCTTTACTGTGACTATCATTATTAGAGTATGCTGTAGGCTTAGGAACCATCACTGACCTTGCAGAGGTTGCAGATGATCCAAACTCTGCATTCTCATTGTTTATTGGAAAAACCTAATCAATAAATTATCAATTTGGTGCATTAAGAATAAAAGTAAAGATACTCCTGCTACTATCAGGCAGCTACTTGTTCAGCCATTTTTCCACTGCAAACGTGTTTCTTCTGGAGCCAGTGAATGCTTTTTACAACTTTCACATTTGTGGTACTACCTAAGCTGTGCAAACAGAATTTGATATGACTTTTTTTCCTCTGCCAATTGTTCTCCTCTCCATCTCATCTAGGGTCCTATCCCTTCATCCTTTGTGTTTGTCCTGCTGGAGTTTCGTCAGCTCAACCTACTGTCACACCCTCTTTCACTATCAGAGCTGCTATTCCAATACTACCTCCCTCCAACTGGGGGAGAAGATGCAAAGGTACGCACATAATGCTTGAGTAGTACTTGTTATAAAACAGTACATTTGTGATACTAAACATAGGGATGCGTTTCATTTAAATCAAAATCTGGTTTGAGCTAAACCCCTTCACATAGTTAGTTATGCTTTGCATTCTGGGATGTGACAGAATTCCATACCATATTAGTGGTAAAATGAATGTAAATTGAAGATCAAAGTTGTATTTGTGTAAGAAAAAAAATAAATCCATGGGAAAAGGGCTACAATTTTATGAACTCATCAGCTGATTTGGGCCAGAGTAAACAAACTACAGGTGTGAAATTCAACTGCTCCCACATTCTAAACATATTCTTCATTTGAACAGAGAGCCATTATCGACTACCTCCTTACTAATCCAGAGCAAAGTTGTTGGGTACTGGATGGCTATGATGAGTTTCACGGCAAACTCAGCAGACAAGAAGTGCAGAGGAAACCGCTGCACTTAGAAGATCCTCTGCCTGTCGCAGACCTCATCTCAGGGTTGCTAAATCGCCAGATTCTTCCAGGAAGCACTGTGCTGGTCACCTGTCGTGTACGGGATCTTATAGATTTGGATGGTATTTCAGATAAAGTAGGCCAGCTGCTGGGCTGGGACCAGGATGAAATCAAGGAGTATGTAGACAACTTCTTTGGTGCAAAAGGTGAAAACTTTATTTACTGGTATTTACATTGTTGTTGGGCTTTATTTATTTATTTTATTTGTTTTATTTATTTCTGTAAAGTTTTGAAGAAGTGTTGTTTTTGGCTCTTCTGTATTAACTTAATTTTTCTCTGTGGAAGTTGGTGCTTAGTATATATAATCAAGGCAATACAATTTTATCAAGTTAGAAAAAAAATGTAATAATTCACTTATTACTACTTTTTTGTATTAACTGATAAAATATGGTTTTCTGGACACCAGATTTCTGCTGCTTATTCATTTCTTGAAAACATCTAGCTCTCTCTTTCCCCACAGCCAAAGTTGTCTCTGATATTTTTTCTCGCTTTCTCTTTGACTCTTACTTGACACTTGTCTGCATTTTTTATTTTCTCTTCAGTTATGGTTGCTGTGGGTTTCAAGACTCACATAAATATCAGCCAAGTTTGAACTTGCATGTTTCCGACTAAACATTTGTGTGTCTTTTTTATTTTACTTGTTGGCAGTAGCTTATGTAAATACCCTAATCTGGGGTTATCTACATGTTTAGCAGTGCTATATTTGCTCATTTAGAACCGCAAACCAGCACCTGTATCCAGGTATAACTGGCAAATTGCTAAAATTTAGACTTTCAAACTAGTAGAAATGAGTAATTTCCATATAAAACAGGATCTCATGCGAAATAGCTGCATTACTAACATGAAAAAATTGGTGTAAAAATAATAAATGAGTAAAAATTCTTGTTCATGTTTATCTTAAATGTATGTTGTCTTTAACTAGTTTAATCATCATTTACACCCAGCAGATGTAGCTCTTAGAGAGCAGGCAGCACAGCTCCTTCTCTCCAGTCGACACCTCCTCGCCATGTCTTCCATTCCTGCCCTATGCAACATCTGCTGCATCTGTCTTGAGCATTTACTGCTGCAGTGGAGAGATAAAGACACAGGAGGAGCACCGATGCCTGACGAAAAAGGAAGTAAGGCAAGGACCGATGCTCAGGAAGCAGAAGGAGCACAGATGTCAAGAGAAGCCAGAGGGGAGGAGGGCAATAGAAGAGGAAATCCTGCACAAAGGAAACAAGAGGATGGAAAAAGAAAAGGGAGCAAAGATGTAATAATGGATGGAACAAATGGCAGACCCCAGCTGACTCCCACTTCACCCCAAGTCCCCGCCACCCTCACTCAGGTCTACCTCACTGTTCTGGCCTCATTTCTTAGCCGAGCCCCTAACCACGGAGGAGATGGCAAGCCAAAAACTAAAAGATTTCCTTACAGGTAGAGACTGAGCTGTGAACTCACTCTAGTGTATCACCATCTTGAACATTATATTTCAAACAAGATAAAGTAAATGAAAAAATGACTGTTTAGAAAAGAAAGCACCAGTGTTGCAAAAAATGCGTCATGCTTCAGTTTATGGATTATCTCTGTTTTCTGTCTTTCCGTGCAGTGCTGTCACCACACTGACCATTCTGAGTCAGTATCAATCACAGCTGTGTGAGCTGAGCCAACTGGCTTGGAGAGGCTTAGAGGAAAGCAAGATACTCTTTTTGAAAGAAGAAATTCCACAGGAGGTTTTAAAGTTTTCACTGAAAATAGGACTCTTATCACAGGTCAGACATGAATGCATGCATTAATGTCCTCCTCATATCTGTGAATGTCCACAAAATCCTTGTTGTCGAGTGTTTGCATGCTATTTATACTATTGATACTATTAATAGATTTGCTTAGTGGGCAAAAGTTTTTCCTTACAGTGGGCATAGATATGGCCAGGGCTGTGTGTAGTAAACAGAGTAAGGGTAGATAAAGGTTGTCCCTTTAGACGACTTGTCATGTTTGTAACATATTATTAATAATAACACAATTACTTATCTGCTGTTAGGTGGAGCTCAGACGTAAGGACGGGATACTTGCCAATGCCTACTGCTTCATTCATCTGACAGTGCAGGAGTTTTTAGCTGCACTGAGAATCATGACTAGTAATGATGTTGATGATGCACAGCTGAAGAAGAGGTAAGGAAGCCAAATGGAGAGAAATATGGGTGTAATTTTTAAGATGATTGCAGTGTCAAGACCTGTTTAGGTTATATAGCCCACCTGATGGAGAAACTACGGAGTCACACGGCAGAAGCTCTGTACTTTTGGCATCGAAACACGGTCAAGATGACCTGCTGAAGTTCTGACCAAGTATCAGAATGGGGAAGAAAGGTGATTTAAGTGACGTGGCATGGTTGCTGGTGCCAGATGGTCTGGTCTGGTTTTTTTCAGAAAATGCTGATCGATCGGAATTTCCCCACACAACCATCTCTAGTTTTTACAGTGAATGGTCTGAAAAAGAGGAAATAACCAGTGAGTGACAGTTCTCTGGGTGAAAATGTGTTGATGATGGGAGAACGGGCAGAATTCTTTGAGCTGAAAGAACAGAATCGATAATTCTAAGAAGCACTTGTTACAACCAAGGTGTCTACAAGAGCATCACTGAATAAGTTACAAGTTGAAACAGATGTGCTACAGCAACAGGAGGCCACACCAGGTGCCACCCTGCCAGCTAAGAACTGGAAACTGAGGCTACAAGTCACATGGACTCACCAAAATTGAACAAGATTGCCTAATTGGTCTCGATTTCTGCTTTGACATTTAAACGGAAAGGTCAGAATTTGGTATAAGCAACATGAAAACACCTTGCTGAGTCTGTACCACAAATAATAAAGACAGTTCTGAGGGCGAAAGGGGGGGTATAACTCAAAATTGGCAAGGTGTACCTAATAAAATAGCCAGATACCATTTTAGTCTAATGGCACATACACAGTAACCCCTGCACTTTGCTCTCTCTCTCTGGTGAGGGACAAATTCAAATTATAGATAACAGTATAACATTCACGACATTATTACACATTGATTGATTAAATTATCTGCAAATTCACATCCTGGAAACAATTTTGTTAATTAACGAAATGAACAAAATGTCCTAAATACGGTCACCTTTCTTGTTGCTGCCTTAGCTGAATGACGCTTTTTCTGTCTACACCTGTCCTCCCAACTCGGTGCTGGGCAGTCTCTGCCTGGTCCCGAAATAGATAAGTTCCTTTCAGATCAGGTAGACACTAGTGTGTGATGGAGTGTTTGAAAAGCTGTGGAAATAAAAGTTTGTCACCTAAGCTAAAAAGAGAAGCTCACACACACAGTAGAATCATGATGAATATATTGAAAGATTAAACATTAATGAATCTCATTTAGAATATGTGGAAGAAAGCGTGATAGAATTTGACTATGTAAAGTCACACGGTATACCAGGAATAACTCCATGGAAGCAACCTGAGCTGTGCGAGTTAAGCACGCTACAGTACGAGACATATTTGTCCTTACTCCTTACATCAGAAAAACACTGATGTAGGCACAAAGTGACGGCTCAAATCACAGTGCGAGAGTCTGTGAGACTGTGCAAAGGTGGGGGCACTGAAAGTGAAATATGGCACAGCTGACATAACTAAGCAGCAGGCGACCACAGTCACTCGCTAAGAGACCTCTTGTATGTGGCTACATGTGGTATAACGTATATCACAAGCCCGGGTTGTACTCCACCACATGCTACTGCTTCCTCTAAAAATGACAATGCAGCTTCATGGATTTATTTATTCTTCTGTAAAAGGATCTTGTTTTTATCACGAGTCATTTTAAAAGCAGGAATTTAATTGCATCAGAGCCCACAGATGCTAAGCTCCACCCTCTGACATCCAAATTGCACCCTTCCCTTATAGAGCTCATCTTCCATCCCCTTTTCGGCTTCAGATCCATTCTCATATGTCCAAACATATATAGACTTGAAGCTCCTTCTCTAGGACTTTTTTAAATAACTGCAGCCATGACACAGTAACTTGTGCTTTAGAGTATTTAAACAGGGGGCATGCATTCATCAATGACTTAAATCTTAATTAATTAATTGCTTTTTTAATTGCTACAGCACTCTGGTTTACAACACCATGAAATCTATTCATACAGCTGTATTTTAATAAATCTCGCATTGTTTTCTCTAAAGAATCACTACATTTTTTGGGTGGTGTGATATGGATTTGTCCACATTTTCATCATATTTAGTTGACACAGTGGATTGCAAAAAGGACCTCACCCATACCCAGTTCCTTAAATGATTAGATAACGGGTCTGTTTCCTCACACTTACTCATTTAACCCTTTGATTTCACAGGTTTCTGAGTGAGGTTCTGGAGGCCTCTGGTGTGAAGTCAGTCAGGCAGCTGCAAAATGACTAGTTCAGTTCTGGCTTTGACGTTTTGTTGTGTGTTTCATTCTGTGAGCGTTTGGGGAATGTAGTAAAATGAATGCACCTGAACAGAAGAAAAGACGAAAGCCATTCAAACTGGTGTACTGTGCTTTCTTCCCACTCTGTTTGCTTTGTAGGCTGCACTGTAGAAGTTGTTTGTTTTTGTCCCACGTGTTAAATCTTAAAATAATATTATTTATTGTATTTCAAAGTATGCCAGCTCATGTTATTATTATTCTCATCTCCCAGAAGAGTATTGAAACTATCATCTGGACAGTATTGTAACATGCTTTAATTTGCATCATAATTCAGAAGTTGACTTTCCTCTCATTATATCCTCAGATTCAGTCTGAAAACTCGCTGGACAACCAAATCAGACCAGAAGACAGTCTTCACTGACTCACTGTATCTCTATGTTTGCGGTCTGGCTTCCTCACAATGCACTCCAGCCCTGGTTGAGTTAGCCAAGGTTTCTGGTAGAGTCCAAAGTTGGGTCCAGAAACGACAAGAACTTGTTCTGAAATTGCTCAAAACCATGTGTAACAGTAACACTCTGACCGGACCAAAGGTAGAATGAAAAACAGGAAACATATTTTATTTTCTGTCTCTTTGTTACAGATCTTTTCTTTGCTATATTTTGCCAGATACTCCAGCTTTGCCATAGTGTTCAGGAGAGCCAGAACCACCAACTCGCCAAGCAGGTTTTTGGTGTGAGACCCAAACTGGAGCTGCGCAACATCTGGCTGTTACCGAATGATATCGAAGCTCTGGCTTTCGTAGTTAATTCAGCCGATCATAATGACATCGGTCTGGACTTCGGAGCGTGCTCCATGGAGCTGGAGTGTTTAATAGTTCTGGCCAGGTGTCAGGGCATTCATAACCTCAGGTGAGGCTACACAGACGTTTACGAGTTACAGTAGTTAAAAAGTAACAAAAACCGTCCAAAAACCTACGTGTAATTTTTTTTTAGCTAACCTAAATAAAACTAGCAAAAATAAACTATTAATTACAATACAAATGTTTATTTTGATTTTGAGACAAGGGTTTTTATTAGAGATGGACCGATCCGATATTACGTATCAGTATCGGTCCGATACTGACCTAAATTACTGGATCGGATATCGGAGAGAAATAAAAAATGTAATCCGATCCGAAGTATCACAAAATCATCTCACAAAACGCACTACTTGGCCTAACCCAGCTCGGCGCATCGAAGCAGTATGCGTCACGTGATAGAGCGGCTGTTGTCTGCCAGACCTGTCGGTCTGTTGGAGCATTTGGAGCCTCGCTACATGCTTCCTAAGGCATTTCATGTCGGCGAAAACTATCCCAGAGAAGTAAAGCAAGTGTGTAAGTTCATCCCTGAATGTTTGCATAGTATTTCCACGTTAAGCTTAACAACTGATATATTGAGCCACAGCTGAACTGGCCTTCGGAGTTCCATATTGAGGTGAAAAGGAAGCGATTTGTCCCGTAATTCAGCTAGAATTAAAAAAGAGACACAAAGCTGAAGTTATTCTGTCTTTGCTGCGCAGTTGCATCTACTTCTCTCATTCACTCCCCCTCCCTCTCCTGTTATTACTTCAAACATGTAACTGATCAACGATCAGTTGATCGGCTTTACTGCCACAAGTCCCGTCTTTCTTATTTGTTTATCGCCCACTTTGCGCTAGAAAGAGGAGACCAGCAGATAAACAACAGCAGCACGTTTAAGCGTGATAAGCTGTTGTTAGAATTTATTTAATATTTCTTTCTACACCAGGATCTTTTTCTGCGTAGCTGACGGCTGGTAACTGTGCAGGGGCGGATCTAGCAAAGTTTAGCCAGGGGGGCCGATAGGGCATGAACAGGGAAAAGGGGGGCACAAAGACATACTTTTCTTTCTTATTCTCATTTAAAATATCTAGCTTTTAATAAATAATTATCTGAATCTTACACCCAAAATTTTAATCTGAAGTAAAATGTATAGAAGTCCATTACTGTATATAGTAACTATTAAGTCCAATATACTCTAGTAAGCTAGTACTTTTTCCTTTGGGAATGTACAATCTGTGCAGTCTGCAATTCTGTTGAAGAAAGATGTTGAATCTATTTAATTATTCTTGAAAAATAATTGATTTCTGTGCATTTTTTTTCACACTGCATCAAATTAAAGTTGATTATGTCAATTAAGCATCATGAGGTGGAGGGTGGTTCCCTTTTTTTTTCTTTTTTTTTTCTGCTGGGAGTTTTCAACCCTATTAGTTAGGTTGCTTACTCTTTAAAATACCAGAATAGGGAGGATGGAGTAAGTTTAAGTTTATTAGATTGATTAGTATTGCTTAACTATGAAATATTTTGGGTGCAGTGTATTTTTTGCACACAGGTATAACAGAATAGCTTTAGTGTTTTGTTTTGTTTTTTTGAGTTTGAACTTATACAAAATGCAGCAAGATATTTAAAAAAAAAAACAGTTTTATTGATTAAAAAACACACTATATCGGATTCATATCGGTATCGGCCGATATCCAAATTTATGATATCGGTATCGGTATCTGACATAAAAAGTGGTATCGTGCCATCTCTAGTTTTTATTATATTACTGTACCAGCCTGGATATGTTCAATCTTACAGGTCAGCATTTATTTGAAAAGGTTTCACAAGTTTATTCATATGATATTTGTGGGAATGCACTATAGGAGCATTGGAAAGCCATCACTGTGACACATGAGAGTGTTGAAATGGACAGTGTTGATCTGTCAGAAATTGTAAAACCCATGTTTAGCCCACGGACATGCAGAGAGAGGACTAGTCGCACAGCAGCAGTGAATGTTGTTGTTGATAGAGCTGCAGCTTTGCCTTTGACATTCCTCAGCTGACTGGCCACCTGTCATACAGTGACAGTGAATGAGCTCAGTATTCTTGTTACAAGAAGACAGAAAATAGTCTGCACTCAACTGCAAAAACACAACCACTGATTCTTTGAAAGTATTTCTTTATCAACTCGAAAAAGAATGTTGTTCCACACAAGTTTGCACTTGCATGTCTTGGGTGGGACAGGGCCTATCTGTTTAGCAAAATCTGTAAGCTGCACGTTGTCATGTCACATCGTGTTAGTCATCTGTTTATACTGCCTAATTCTGAAAGTTGAAGCATCTTTATTGTTAATTTTATATAATTATGCACACTAACATCTAATGTCTGTCTAGCGGGAAAGCTATCCCTCCTTAGTTGCTCTTCCTGATGTTTTCCTTATCCAAAACAAGAATTTAATGACAAATATAGCGTAACCTTTACATATTGTGAAACTAAGATATCTTGGTATCAAATAAAGTTGCATTGACCATAAAGATTTCAGCTCAGACATTAAAAGTAAAGCGAGACAGTGTCTGAAAAAGTGCTACAGCGATAGCTCATTAATCTGTGTGTAAAACAAACCAAAACCTCAAGCATTTTATTAGGAACTCCGATACATCTGCTTGTGGTTATAAAGAGAACCAGTTACATACAAGTCATAAACTGTAATGATAACTTGGAAAATTAGAATGAGGAAAAATGTGACTGTACACAGCAGTCTATAAGTATGTTCAGAACAGCAGCGTAGGAACTCTATACACAGAAAATATCTTGTTGACAAGATGCAGAAGGTACCTGAAATAGATATTTACAGCTGTGGTGAGCAGAAAATGTTGTTTTAACGACAGTGGGTCGATCCTTCTGTGCAGACTAGAACTAGTGAACAGTCAAGGGTGCAAGCAGAACTTATCAGCTGCTCTTTACAGTTCTCACATAGTTACACCATAATTATTTCATGTGTATATTTTATGTCACCCAGGCACGTGTAAGCTATTAAACTAGATTTTTTGGGGGCAGTCACCCAACTCTTAATCCTAAACCCAGTACCCGGTTCTTGATCTTGACAAATATGAAAACAAACAGAATACCGGCACATTTTTCTTCTTATTTCATTTTGGACATGACAAATAGAGACCAACCATACATAGAACCAGTTGGGCTCTAAACACCAGAGAGCATACAGTGTGAGAGAAAGCATGTGCAAGAAAGCATGTGGCAGCCTTCCAGGCTGCCACCTGGAAGGCAGCCAATGAAAAAGCTATTATAAGCTATTATAATAAGCTATCCATCATTATATGATTTAGAAATGTGAAAATTATAATTCAGAAAACTGCTGTAAATCCCGAAACCATGTACAAATTATACAAGTAAAGCAAACATGATATAACCAGTGTTCAAAAAGCATCCCATCAAATTACCTCTGTCACGGGGATTTAGTTCCAGTTTATTCTGGATTACATAGAGTGAATTATTAACCCTGTAAAGCCTGAAGCATGGATTAATGCCAGACATTTGATTTTCTTTTAATTTGACAAATTGGACAAATGCTAACAACTAAAAAAATAAATAACAGTTTCCATGTATGAGGTTTCATTTTTTTTTTGCATTTTTTGTGTGTGTTAAAAACACAAAAGGTCTCAAAATCTCATCTATCAAATACTATACAGGGTTAAAAGAGATTATAGGTTACAACTCCAAAGCTCCTATAAACCTTACTTTGGCTTTCAGTTTGCAGTCTGTGACGCAGGGAATCTAGTTTGATTCCCTGCGTCACAGAAATCTGTCTCTGTCACCATCTCTTTTTTTAATATATGTTAATGCCTCCTTATTTTATTGTTATGTTCAGACATTCAGACTGACATTTAAACAAATAGATCTCATCTCATATTATGATTCTGGGAATCTGAGTCTGTTTTATCCTCTTTAATTAAAATACTACATTCAAGAAAAGATTAAGCATTGGAATTTCCCACCTGGTGACACAGGGAATCTAGTTTGATTCCCTGCGTCACAGAAATCTGTCTCTGTCACCATCTCTTTTTTTAATATATGTTAATGCATCCTTATTTTATTGTTATGTTCAGACATTCAGACTGACATTTAAACAAATAGATCTCATCTCATATTATGATTCTGGGAATCTGAGTCTGTTTTATCCTCTTTAATTAAAATACTACATTCAAGAAAAGATTAAGCATTGGAATTTCCCACCTGGTGGCTTAGATAAAAATTGCCGAGAAGAGTCATAAATACAATGTTTTTGGCATGCTTGTTATAATTGAACTGTATTCGCTTTGTTTTCATTAGCTGGTAAGCTGCCAATGAAACCAGCGTTCCCACTAGGGGCCACCCTCAAACGATAACTACACAAATAATTAATTTGTAGATAAAAACATAGCAGCATCAAGAAATATTGTCAACTATAGAGATGCTGGTAAAAAGCAGGGTTTTCTTTAATTGCTGCTTTGAACTGATGGTTTTTTTTTGTTGTTGTTGTTGTTTTTTGCAGTTTCTAATCCGATGCTTCCTTGTGAATAATAATAACTTCATTGTTATTCACCATGTTTCCTTACAGTTTTCACAGCCGCAAGTATGGGGACAAGTTTGCTGAGAAGTTGTCGTCTGTTTTGCCTAAATTCACATCCCTGAGAAAACTAGAGTATGTTTTATTGTTTGGTTTATTCTGGCGAAAAATATATTAAAGGTAATTGTCCCTTAACTACAATAATTACCTGTTTGATGTTTGTGTTCACAAGATTTTCTGGTGCCAGCCTGACTGCTACTGGAGCAGCTAGTTTGGCCTCTGGTCTTCAGGAGTGTCCACACATCACTGAAATCAAGTATATCTTCTGTTGTTCAATATAGTACACGATTAGTTTAACTGCTAGATTAACCAGATGCTTTTAATAATGCTGAGCTTAAAGTTTCTGCTAATTTTTCTTCTTTTTTTCAGCCTAAGTGACAACAATTTGAGGGATGAAGGAATCAGTCACATTGCTGAGATTTTTACCAAACTACAAAACCTTTCGAATGTAGTGTAAGTTCTCACATTTCTAATGCAAAGACTCGTCTGTACTTAACAATGCAGAAGACTTTGTGTGGTGATCATATGTGTGTGCGCTTCTTTGTAGGCTGGGACGAAACAGCACAACCCTGAATGCAGTCGACTGTCTTATTAAGACATGTTCATGTTTGAACATCCAACATGTTCATGCAGAGTATGACCACACACACATGCACACAAAGTGGCGGTTAAGGCACAGTTATGGCACAGGGATTGTTGTTTAAATTAAATAAAAATTACACACACTTTAACTCACTTTTGTCAGTAATGTTCACTGCACTATGAATATTTTCTCAGTCATAGATTTGAGATTCCTGAAATTCAAAGTAGCTAATTGCTATTGATAAAGTTATAATGACAAGACCAGATAAACATAAGTGTGTCATAAATGTGTACTCCAGTCCAGGTTATTTTTCTTTGCAGGGGGATCAAAGACTTGACAGTAACTTTCTTCCAAAAGTCAGATATGAACAGGTGACTTTTATGCTTATAAACTAAATAAAGCAATAAAATGAACATAGTAAAATTCTGAGATATTTATATTTTCCGCTCTACAGCCATAAATCTATACTTGAATCAACAATCAGGTAAGATATGAAACCAATAAGTCGGTTTACCGTAACTGCCTTACCAAAGAGCTTTGCCAGTTTCCTTGATGAACTTTGCTCCTTCGTTGATCTTAAATGGGTGTCAGCAAAATGTGCATTCACCTTGACTGTTTTTTTTTTTTTTTGGCTTCAAAAGATCTTGACTAGAAAGGACGTTTATGTGCATGTTGATTTAAATGTGACTCTAAATGTCACAGTTTAGTTTTTTTTAGATTTTTGTATCGCATTATGCATTTGCATTATGATGGTGTCATTTTTCTCCAGCTTGCTGAACCAGAATTGGAACAAGTCTGAGATGCAGAAACTTGCTGAATCCCTGGCTCGATGCCCTGCTCTGTCTGTCCTAGAGTAAGATTTCATAAGTACACACCTTCATAATTAGAAAAACCTATTCAGAGCATATGACACAGCCAACATCAGTAATTAATAGAATAGCAACAATGTACTAGTTATTGACTTACTGTTTTCCCTCTGTTATGGATTAAAGTAGTTGAACAATCTGCAAACTACACTGTGTGCATATTACATTGGTAAATGAATGCTAGCCATAGGCCTGTCAATGTGTGTGGCTGTTTTACTGTATGTCTTTGCACTCTAGTCTGTCTGGAGGCCAGTGGGATGAAGAAATTTTAAGGACACTGACTGAGTTTTTGCCAAAGTTCAGCATTACTGAAAAGATCATGTAAGACTAGGTTTTAAAAGAAATCAATTTTTGGTGTTGTGTTTGCTGTGCACTTTGCTATACCTGCACATAAAACCCAGCAGCATTTAGTTGATGTTTTACAATCTTTTCTCAGCATTAATGACAGCTGCTCATCAGTGGAGGGTTTGGTGGTTCTGACTGCTCTTCTGTCTGATTATCCTCCTGTGATGGAGCTTCATATCAGGTACAAACACGCATTTAATCTTAGCAACCATAGTTGCAGGAACTTTTTGACATACTGTACCAGGAAATGCAAAATTAGATTTATGTTAGAGTTATTGCTGTCATCTCTGCTATGTATCTGAATGTTTCTTTATGTTGCAGATTACAGGTTCCTGTTAAGGTGTCTATTGTGTTTGCTAGGAGAAGGGAAAAACCTGCAAGCGGAATATCCAAATCTCTCTGGTATGTTAATGCTTCTGTATCACAAGCTTACAACAACAATATATTTGATGTTGCAGAACAACAGTAGGGTAGGATTTAGAATGAGTAAAGCGATAATTTTAAGCTGGTAACCAACAGACCATCAGTTATTAAGCAAAAAGTTTTAATGTTCTAATTGTTATAATGGGTTGTTCAGGTATATCCTTTGTCCAATAATGATATGTCATCAGTACTAATGATAATCATTCAGCTTTTGCGTCTTTCAGCCTCAGCTTCTGCAATCTGCATCCTGCTGATCTGGAAAGTGTGTTGAGATGTCTGGGAACCTCTTCTGATCTCACTATGCTGGAGTAAGATGAGCAAGAACCATGAAAGTGCACACACCATTTTACCATGGACAGATAATAAAAATAGGACCATTTCTAATTAGTAGATAATAAATTTATGTGTATAAAGACTAGAAAGTTTTCAGGGGGAGCCGTATGAATACAAGTGTCTACAATTACGAAGATAATGGTGCAAAGAAAGGAAAGATATTTACAAAGTGTGTCGGGCAATCAAAAAAAACTTTCTACTACACATTTGTGTTAAAAACTGATGTCTTGGACATTATTCTAAAAATGACAGTGTATGCTCAGTTTATGAAGTAGCTAACCACTACATCCTAAACCCCCTCTTAAATGATGCACCATCATGGATTTTGCTTACAGGTAAACTTTAGATAGCTTATACAGTGCTTAACAAATTTATTAGACCACCTGTCACACACACATATTTATTATATATAAATATTGTAAATAACTGTAATTTGTAGTATTAATAGAAAGAGCTCAACAAATGTATCACATTTAGAGGAAAAAGAGACCACTGTTCACACTCATTACACATTTCAGGTGTGTGTGCACTACTGATATTGATATACTGACTCATTTTTGTCATGTTCTCTTGATAAATGTACAAACACTGAGTTGTAAAGCATTTTTAACCTTTCTTTTCAGTTTGTCTAGTAACTGTTTAGGCAACAAAGGTCTGAAGAAGTTGTTGGATTTCCTGCCTCGTCTTAGGAAAATCCAGGAAATTAAGTAAGCTCACACACATGCATTTATTTTCTCTGAACCGAGGCTGGAACCGGTCATAGGTTGGCATAGGGTTTCTGTGGGGGGGTAGATATTTGGACAGGCTGCTAGTCTGTCACAATGCTCACACACAATCATTATAACTAATAATTAATTAACAATTCTACCTCTTTTAAAACTTTCCTTGAGATATTTATAGCTAAAGATACCAACAACTATATTGTAAGTGACCCTGGTGGCAGAATTTCCCTCTATTGCCTCTCTAGTAATTTGCGAGTATTTCAATAGAAAGATGACTCTTTGTTTTTTACATTGAGATATACAAAGTAAGTAGGCAAATGGTAAGCTATTTTCTCACCAAACAGGTTCCAAACTGCCAACACCAACTTCCTTGTGCTCATTGCTTTTGTTTTTTCCAGTGCCAGTAAAAATGACATCAACATGGAAGGGGTGGTAATGCTGGCTGCAGCTCTATGCTCATATAACACCTTAACAGAAATTCACATCAGGTAATCTTTGTTTTACATTGTAGCTATTTAATGATACCAATAGCTGCTTTACCCAACCGTTTGTGCCACTTATCCTGGTCTGGGTTTAAAAAATCTATCTGTTTGAAAAATACTATAAATACATAAAATACTACATGTCATATACAGTGATGGGAATAACTGCATTAAAATAAACAGCGTTACTAACGCTGTTACTTATTTCAGTAACAGATAATCTAACTAATTACTTTTACTATTGTTAAAACACCGTTACCATTACTAAGAAAAAAAAGCGGTGTGGCTGTGTTACTATTTTTAAACACACAGATGGTTGACGCTTATGTCATCTTACCGGGGGCTAGGGGTGCGAAACAATCGCAGGAGTGCTGCTGATTGGCTGAGGAAGAGTAAAGTAGTCATGGTAAACCAACCACAGGCAGACTTGGGCAGATGTTCATACACAAACAGATACGCACAGTGATGAGACAAAGTGAGAGCCCAGATAATTCAAAGGAAGTATTTTTTGAGTGGAAGTACAGAAATTATTTTTTTCTTAAAGAAATAAAGGTTTAAAACATAATTTAAAACCGAGGCAAGGTTTAAAACATCTAGTGTGTTGTATTGTTCTACCTAGAGTTTATCTGATTGGTGTTTTATTTCATATTTTCACAGAGTAACATTTGAATAGTTTAGATTAGTGTACAATGTTTCTCATTAGTTCCTTCTGTTAAGTGCCCATTTATTTCATTTATATTTTCAGTTTTATAACAAACAGTTGAATATATATTTTAGTATTTTCAAGTATGTTTAGCAATTTATATGTTAGTATTTTAGTAAGTTCCACTAAGAGGGGATTCTTATACATATTTAAACATTTTTTTAAAGTAATGCAATAGTTACTTTTCCTCGTAATTAGTTAATTTTATAATATTGTGACTCAGTTACTAACTCGGTTACTTTGTTGAAGAAGTAACTAGTAACTATAACTAATTACTTTTTCAAAGTAACTTGCCCAACACTGGTCATGTAGCTTTACAGTAATCAGTCAAGTTAATTATAATTGGCTGCTGTGCTCTGTTGGTTTTACAGTGGCGGAGGCAAAGAGGAAGTCAATCTAAAGTTCTGCCCAGATGAAAGGTAGAAGACCTGCATCTATGCAAAAGTTCACACAGTCTGATTCTTGTTGTCTCCATTTAGATTTTACATTTAATAATCTAACTCTCTACTGTATTTCTTTTTCAGTGATGACAAGCAGCAGCTAAAGATGTTCCGGTACAGTGAGCAAATAAAGACATGCAGAAAAGTACAAATCTGACCTCTGACTATGAAAACAAAATAATGATCTCCTTTTATTTTTCTTTCTAGAGTAAAGGACAGCAGCATCCTACCATTTGATATAACCAAAGTATGTAGAAAATTGGTCCAGAGTCGCTTCCATTGGGAGTTAGAGTAAGCTTTATTATTGTTCTATCTGCAAATTATTCAACAGTATTTAAAGTAGTGACTGAACACGTTCATGTTCATGCACTAATGTGTTCTGTCAGGTTGTCTCAGTGTTCACTTGCCGACAAAGCCATCGAGAATCTTCTCAAAATGTTGCCAAAGATGACGTCACTGCAGAGACTCAAGTAAGGCATACACGCTAATGCAAGTATTAATAATAACACTGGATTACAACCTGCAATAGACAGTCAGATTATTATGGATTTAAAATGTTATTTTTTTCTAATAACAGGAATAACAGTTTATTCTGTATTCCTAATAGTGTCAGACAGAGCATCACATCTGCAACCGATGCACTCAAGCTGGTTAGCTGTTTGAATGACAGTCAGCGAGTGACATCAGTGGAGCTCAGGTACAGTGAATACTTTTGTGGCACTCATCACAACACACCATGCCATATTTGAGTGTTCATATGATGCTCCTTTCCCTACCACACTTTTTAGTTGTAGCTGCAATTACTTTAATTCTCTAACTGATCTGTTTTGGTTAATTGCTGCTTTGATCTCTTCTTTAGCCCTCAGGGTGACTCCTTCATCAATTTTGATGCAGTGAAAGCGGAACAAGTGAGCTGCAGGTCTGTGATCTGCAACATTTTCAATGCTTACTTACATAGATCTGTAGAAAAGCACAGGTTAATTAAAGATTTTATGGTACTCATTGAAAAAGACAATATTATATAGTGTGAAGCACATTGGATGTCCTGTATTTTACAATCTGCCGTTTTAATCACCACAGAATTAGAAAGTTCAGGTAAAAGAGGACATCTTACAATAATTACTATAACTAGTAACTAATCAAATTCATGTGCTATGTTTTCTTTCTGTCTCCCTGATTGTGTGTAACACAGGTTAACTCATTTTTGCCTGAAGGGTGACCACTTGAAGAAACTTCTTGAGATCCTGCAGCAGGGTCCCCAGCTTTCAGATCTTGAGTATGAGCCACACAAACATTTAGACACACAATCTTAGAATCATAACCACACACCCATGGAGCCATGGATAATCCAGTGTTTTCTTCCTGAGCTTTTATCCAGTAAGGATGCTTAGCTCTGCTTTTCTTTCATCACAGTTTGTCAAGTAACCAACTGGAAGATGAAGACGTGAGCTCTTTTGTGCATTCCCTACCAAGGCTAAAAATCAGCACCTATGTCAAGTAAGACTTTAAACATATTAAGTTCTATATTAAATATAGAGCAGAAGAGTAAAAAATACTTAAATGTACACGCACCACTGACTTTATTAGTTAACCTGTTTAAATGCTTGTTGACACAAATATCTAATCAGTCAATGACATGACAGCAACATGTATTTAGGCATGTATATAAGGTGAAGATGCCCTAATGCAGTTCAAAGTGAACATCTGAATGGGTTAATGAAAAAGGTGATTTAAGTGATTCTGAACATGGCTAGGTGTACCTAATATATTATCTGCTGAATGTATAATAAAATCAATCTCAGGTAGACTGAGAGTATGAAGCTACAATATTTAGAAATGATGTGTATTGTAGTTAATGAGTAAAATATAGACTAATTCTTTTCTTTAATGAATCTTCATGTACAGTCTCAGTAACAACAGACTGACCCAGCTGGGGCTGCTGGCTGTGGCCAGCACATTGTGTACCTGTGCTAATGTCTCTGGTGTGGAAGTCAGGTAAGTCTGCACATAGGAAAGAAGTTAATGGAATTCTTCTAAATAATCTATAATGAAATATTTGTCCATGTCTCTCTCTTTGTCCATGGACTCTACTTTCTGATGTCTGCTGGTAGCTTGGGAGAAGAAGAGCGATGCCTCATCTGGTTCAGACAAAATGAAACTTGTGAAAAAACTCTGAGGTAGGAGTTCCATCCAAAATTTCAAAACACTGACTCTGATTCTGAAATAGTGCCCGAATTACCACTGAGTCCCTTTGATGAGGTGAACACAGCGACTTGAGTAAAAACACAGAATTCACACCTACAGCAAAAAAGAAACCAGTAAAAATTTTACATATTTTCATTTCAGATAAAGTAAAAAAATAATGAGCTGATGAACTCATTAACACTCATGAAACTTTAGCACTAATGTTTAGTGCTAAAGCGCAATAGCACTAAGTGGTGAAAGTCACCTCAAATGCAACTGATTGGGGAACTAAAGCTAAATGATGCCTTTAAAAAGCAGGGGAAGGCTTCCAGCTCTCACTCTCACGTAGACAGGAAATTTTAAGAGTGTTAAAATGTTGAGAGGAGGCGTGAACTAATGCAGAGGTGCAGAGCTCCATGCAGCACTAGTGTGCAGACAGAAAAGAACAAAAGGAAACTTACATGTGGTCTGATTGTATAAGTCAGCAGCTGATGCATCCAAAGTAACAAAGTGTCATTGTGAAAAAAAAGACAGACTCTCTGCTTTGGCTTTGTAATGTCTCCTGCGTGAACTCTCTCTACATCTGAAGGTTCATGCACTGAGTCGGTAAACTGACTGACTGCATCAGCAAAGATGAACGGCTGAAAACTTCTAAATCCAGCTTGCACACTGTGGGCGACAAGGAACTGACTTTGCATGTCAGAAGTAGAGCTGAGCATAGCAGTGAACCTTAGAATGTGGTTGTAAATATTCGAAGACATAATTCGTTTCCGGTGTCTGATCGATTTTAGCTGCTCTGAAAGTACCTTCCTTAAGTCTATCACTCACAGAAACAGGAGTTCAGCATCCTCCAGCTCTCAATAAACGTCCACTACATAATACTATTACAGTGTAATTTGGGGGCTTATTAGAAGTTAAGGCGAATTTCAGTTCTTCTTCTTTGCTTTTTAAAGATTTTAGTACATTTTGGATTTGGCACTAACTTTGCAGAAATCTAAATTCTTTAATGTTTTTTTGTTTTTTTTGCCTTCTCTGCTTTTTTTCTCCATCAGAATCAGGGAAGGTAGTTTGAAGCATGAACATCTGATCCGATTAGCAGATATTGTGTCCAGTTGTCCCCATCTGGCCAAAGTGGAGTAAGTATCCCTCAATCTTAAGACAAATTTTTGGGTTTCATCAGATAAAAACATTTGTCTTCTTTTTAATTAGTAATTACACTTAATAAAACTGGTTCATAAACTGACTACTTGTAAAATATGGAAAGATCACAACAAGGCTATATTTCTTTGTTAACATTTTAGATTTGAAACTACCAGCAAGAAATTGCCTGATTAATGATCAAGTAACTGACCTCACAGCCCATTGCTCATTCAGTGGTGCTAGTTTCAGTCATTGTGCAAATGTTCTGTTTATAAGGTTTGGGGAAACCTTAACTGCAGTCAGTTAAGACTGAAGAAGTCACTTGGATGAGTGACGAAACGTTTCTCCCACTTAAAACGCTAAGATGAACTTTTTGGGATTTACTTACCAGGATGATTGAGAATGCATCAAGACAGCAAGGAACTGATTAGAAATGCATCTATTATTTATTAAAAGTCTCTTTATGTTAAGAGTCTCAGGGTATTCAGGGTTTAACCATTCCTTTCTGACCTCCATTATCTAACCATGATCAGAAAGTACATAGTGATATGTCTGTGGTTCATCTGCAGATTAAACCACAGCTTACTGGAGCAGACTGAAGATTTCCTACAGCTGCTGAGCTTCAGTCAAAGTGGATGTGTTTTCAGGTGAGACAAAAGAATCTTTACTATTATCTCTTCTGTCAATTTTTTCGGGCTTTTTTCAAACTACAACTTATCCAAATCAGTCATGGCTGTTCAGTGAATGGCTGTTAAAGCACTGAATTATAATGAGTGTATTACACGTGCTTTTCTACTCAGTATTGAGGAGCGTTGGATCAGCGCTGAGAAAGCTGTTGGATTAATGCTCCACTGTTTGCAACTCAATAGCAATATTCAAACTGTCAGGTAAGATATGCATATAGATGCAAACGAACACACATATCAGGACATGCTCCTTTTAAACAAATCAAATATATTATAGCATTGCCCAAATAAAGATACAGTATGTGTGTCAAAGCTGTGAACTATATTCATTTTCCAGGATTCATCAAAACACACTCCACCTGACCAATTCCACTGGACTGACGGCAGACAGGTAATGATTATTGTTTAATGATTGTTATATAGACAGCAGCTGTACTCTTCGGGAGTTTATTGATTAAAGTGTAAATATAAAATAACAGTTATTTTGAATTTAATGTTTCTAGAAATCAAATGATTCAGATTTTTGATTTGTGTCTTTTGCTTGTTTGTTTGCAGTGATCCCTCTGGAAATGCAGCTCAATCGAGTGCCATAAAGAAAATTGGGTGCTTTTTTATTTTATACATTCTATTTTACATTTTGATGATACCTGCAAGAAATGCGCACTTTGATTACAGCCTCCACGCACTGCTATATTGCTCAGTGCATATGCTATATATTTAGCTTACCTTGCAGGCAAAAAGAAAAAGCCCACTGTTGTAAAGGTTGCTCTTTTTTTCTAGTAAATTGTATTAATTTACACCACACTCTGGCTGAATTCCTTTGAAAGCAAAGACAGTATAAAGGGAAACGAATTCCTCTTATCTCTCTGCTTTAGCCTTGTGGACTGTGCAGTAAACGTGTATCAGCTTACATCCATAGAGAGTGTCATCCTGAGTTGTCCATTTCTGACAGAACTGGAGTAAGTAGTCACATTTCAGTATTTAACATTACCATGTACTCTGTAGTACTCAAGGGAAATAAATTAGTAAAAAGAAAAATATGTTTGTTCCCATTCAGTTTTTCCCACAACAGCCTCGGTGTAGAGGGAGCTGAGTTTCTCTGTTCTGTTCTTCCCCGGTTGCCCAATCTTACTTCACTCAGGTCAGAACCTTTTCAAATTTGACCAACATGACTTTTAAAGATCTCCTATAACAACTATTGTCTCTGTCATCCACAGTATTGCTTCCAAAGAGAGTGATGTGACTGTGCTCGAGACATTGTCACAGGTCTTCCTGCAGCCTAACACAATTCAGCACTTAAAGTGAGCAACACATTTTAGAACTTGTCTGAAGCATTTTTAGAATATTAATTTTCAATCCCCTTATTGATTCATTCATTTAGCAACACTCTTCCACTGGACAGTACAAATACCTATATGGCCAATGCTCCATTCAGGATATCTGGGAAATTAGAGCATTCATAAAAATAATAATGATAATAATATAAAAAAGCAGCTGTGGACTGCATGATTCCAAAACCTTGGAAAGTTGGCCATATCTCAGATTGTCATAACTGCTGTTAGGATTATATAATGTCCCCAATTTAAGGAGGAATTATAACACTTTCCTCTATTTTCCTTTGTTCGGTCACCATCAGTACAGCTAAAGACTGCTCCACAGCGTTACCTATAGTGCTGTGCAAAAGTAATGAGCCACCCATTATTTCTTTGTAATATGTTTCCAGCAAACCAGATTTTCTTGTACCTGAACGTTTTTATAGGAATGTTTTTTATTCAGCCATTTAACACTGACGCAGAAAAGACACTCAAGGTGAACCAGTGCTGTGCCTACACATAAAACTTGGCAAAGAACCATTTTCATTACTAGCAGCCTGGAGCATAATTTGTCCTCATTTAGTTGATATATGTCAAAGATAGCACAGTTTCAAAGGCATAAAACAGTATTTTTCATCAACACGGTAGTTCCCAAAGAGCTTTTAGTTGGAAACTTGGTATATGTATTTAACAAGTGTAGTGAAGACGTGGAGGAAGAAGTGACAGGCTCATAAAAAACCCAAATATATAAGCCATTCTTAGTGAGGCCCAGAATAAAGGCCCAGTATGATAAATAAACACCTTTCCCTTCACACTCCCTGGTGAACTGTTTTCATGATCTTCTGTGGACAGGTGGATCCAATGTAGAGGGTCACTGCTCAAAGTAATGTAAAGTAATTAAAGGTGATGCAGTAAATTACTTAATTTCTCACCAAAGGAAGGATTTGTTACAATATTTGTTACATTACATTCATGTTACTCTGTATAATGACCTAAATGCATTGTCACCAGTGTTGGGCAAGTTACTTTGAAAAAGTAATTAATTATAGTTACTAGTTACTTCTTCAAAAAAGTAACTGAGTTAGTAACTGAGTTACAAGATTCTAAAAGTAATTAACTACTTGAAAAGTAACTATTGCGTTACTTAAAAAAAAAATGTTTAACCCTCTGGGGTCCAAGTTATAATTGGCCATTTTTACTACTTTTGATTTTACCTTTAAAAACTATTTATTTGTCTTGTTTGGTATCATCCTTTTCAGCACAACCTCACGTGTCTGAATTTACAGTTATGTTTTTATTTTGATATACTGTATTAACACAGTTGATCTAAAATCAGACAAAAAACATAAAATCAGAGTAGAAAAGTGATATTTTTTACTGTAACAATCACAAACATGTTTATTGAATCATATTTCATAACTTTAAATGCAAATATTAATTGTCAATTTTAAAATCATATGCACAAGTTTTGCAAATAACAAAGTTATTTGCAGCCATTTACCTTTTACCCTTTTTTAATAACCATTTCAAACTATTTATATAACAATCAGCTGTTCTGCATTCAATAAGATGCCACACAAATTATTTCTGTCCACTATAAAGGAGAACATCACAGCCTGATACCTGCAGGTCTGACAGCAGCAGGTGTATCACTCCTTTTTCTACCTGGAGACAGCAGTCGCCTCATTGTTCTGACACACAACAGAAAACTATCCACAACACTACACACTAACTACACAAGACAACACATTAACTACACACTCCAAACACGCTAAATGTCACAAATCTCTCAACATCTCAAAACTCGCTCTCTCTCTTTTTTCTGCTGTCTTTCTCTCTCTCTCTCTCTCTCTCTCTCTCTCTCTCTCTCGCCGTCACTCCTAAAACTTCCCCCTCTTCCTAAACACCCAAATGTCATGTTGCCATATCATTTTTTGATTGGTCGACATGTTACATTTTTCCACCAACACGAACGGGCTGTTTTTTGTTTTGTTTTGTTTCTTGTTTTTTGCTCATAAGCAGAGAGTGCTTGCTGGCGCTGTCCTTAGACGTTAAATGTGACGAAACTATTGAGGAAAAAACACTCGTATATATTGTTTATCATGACTCTGGTTTTACGTGGCCTATCAACACAATTTAAAAACTGGTATATATCACCTTGTTGCTTTGTCATCTTAAAGTGGTCATGTGATTGGCTTACCACGCTACTTTATTCTTCCTCAGTCAAACAGCAGCACTCATGCAATTGTTTTGCCACCTTAGCTCCAGGTGTTGTGCCAAAAAGTGATCGTCTACCAGACAGTGATTGCCGCCCGCGGGAGCGCGCGCAGCTGCTTAAAGCTGTAGCGCCCAGATTACTTACATAGACAGCTACTTCCGTGCAACTGATATAAGGTGCAGTAAGATGAACACAGCTTCAACCGTCTGTTGAAAAAGTAGTAACGTGACCGCATTTTCTTGTTAGTAATGGTAGTGGCATTGTAACGATAGATAACGATAGTAATTAGTTAGATTACTTGTTACTGAAAAAAGTAACGCCGTTACTTGTAACGCCGTTATTCCCATCACTCATTGTCACATAATTAACAGTTGGCAATATAAACCTTAGGCTGCAGTTCTACACACCAACATAAATTCCTATCCTAATGAAGGTACACACATACAATCTTCCTTTTAGTTTTTATGGGTGATCACAAAACTGACAACACAGAGCAAAGATGAAATCCAACCCAAAGAGAGTTTAAAGTTATCACAACAATGATTCAGCTGTAAAATAATGTATAAGTAGAAATGGTGACTGCAGTGCTACAAGCCTCGTTATTGTATTTGTTAGCTGAAGTTCGGGGTCAGGCCGCTGGGCTGAGGTTGGCGTACACTCAGGTTTAATATCACTTTTGGATCTTGGCTGCTGTGTGTGCAAATGCTTGCAAAGAGATGAACTTGTGGAACGATTATAATCTAGTAATTTTTGTCCTTAATGCACTTTGAACTTCACTGTTGCAGGCTTGTCCTCTTGTGCAAGTAATGTAATGTCCACTATTTTTCTCCTCCTGGCACACAAAGTGAAATCAGCTGATTGTAGCACAAAAACAAGAAAAATAAAGGCTTGTTAGATGTTTTTTGTTTTTTTTTCCTTTTTGTCTGTCTGGCCTACTGAGCCTTTGTAATGCAAGTAGCAACATAAGTAAATGTAATGTAATACTAAATTTAGTAATATAGTAGTAATATATTACTGAAAAATGTAATGTGATTACAGTAAGAGTTACTTCAGAATGTGTTATACCGAGCGCTGGGTGGCTCTAACCATCCTCATTTTTCTTCCAGTCTGTCGGGTCATCAGATTAGTGAGACGGCAGCTCAGAATATGACCACATTTCTGCCCTGTCTACGATCACTCAAGTAAGCATTTATGATATATAAGATGAGTGTGGATGTACTTCTGTACATGACTATGTGAAAAATAATGTCTAGAACAGGGGTCGGCAACCCTAGGCACGCGTGCCACCGTTGGCACGTGAAGGGTTAACTGATGGCACGCACGACCATAGCTGGACTGGCCATCGGGCATTTGCTCGGTGGCCCGATGATTTTTTTTTTTTTTTTTTTTTTTAACGGTATAAACAATGAAAGGTGGTGGATTGGCCAGATGCTGGCCGGTTTGTAAAAATAACTCAGTTGTTTGGTGGTGGCTATGGCGGAGCTTCCACAGATTCAGTAAAATTAACAAGTGGTGGAGGCCAGCAGGTGGATGAGGGAGAGGGGAGGCAGGAGGAGCAGAGACCCGAGGCAGCCGCCGGTCCGAGTGTCAGGTGAGCTGAACTTCAGGTAAGAAGTTATGACCTGCAGTCTATCTGGGTCAGATATAAACCAAGTTTAGGTGGAGTTTATTTTCGTTGTGCTGACTTTTTACAGTCAGTTACAATAATTCGTACTGCGTGCTAGCTAGCATGACGGAGTTTCTATACAGCTGGGTGGGTGCTATGATTTTACTGATAGTGAACTTTATTTTATCCATAAGGTTAGTTAGTAGAGTTGCCAACCGTCCCGTACAAACGGAATCGTCCCGCATTCAGAGAAATTATTACGCGTTTCGTGTTGAGCTGAGAAGGAACAGTTTGTCCCGTACTTTAGCTAGAATGAAAAGAATATGGGCTCAAAATGTGGTCATAAATATTTTGTACTTGTAAATCAGTTTTGTACTTGTAAATCAGGATTTGTATGTGTAAAAAGAATTTGTGTGTGTGTAAAAAAGATTTGTGTGTGCGTAAAAAATATTTGTGTGTGCGTAAAAAAGATTTGTATATGTAAAAAAGATTTGTATATGTAAAAAAGATTTGTATGTGTAAAAAAGAATTTGTGTGTGCGTAAAAAAGATTTGTGTGTTTAAAAAAGATTTGTGTGTGCATAAAAAAGATTTGTGTGTGCGTAAAAAAGATTTGTGTGTGGACTTAGCCAAAAAAAACCCTGCAAGTTACAAGTACGAATTTTGACCCTATTTTTCTTCCTTTCACCTGATTGGTCAATGTCATGTCAATCACAAATGTAATAATCCAATCAGAGAACAGATGGGTTTGGCTATCGGAGGGGCACTTTTTTGAACTGCAGGTCCTTGAAGGGTAATACAGTTTGAAGCTGGAGGATCTCTATATAAATATCCGATAGCAGCTAGGTCCGCTAACTTTCAGCAGCTGTTGAAAGGATAAAGTTGTGGTATGTCAGTGGTTAGAAATACCATCATTACTTTAGGATTAGTTTAACACAAAGTCAGGGCTGACCCGGGACCATTGCTGTGAGTCACAGTGCGCAGCATAAAAGTCCTTTCACATCGGAAGCAGGATGTGCTGCTAATGCTAACTGCTAACTAAAAGCAAAGGATCCAGAATTTGTTGCGCTGGCTGCTGGGCTCTGTGGGTTTTTGCAGCAGCTCTACCTGTACTAGATGCACCTGCTCCTTGTCGTTTCTATCTCTGACTTTATGTCCTCTACAAGAGTTTCGGGGTTTTTTTGCTAGTTCTTCAAATGTTCAATAAAAACATGTATGCTAATTCATAACGAAGAAAGCTTTGTAATGAAGACTGTCATTTCCAAAACACTGCCCCCCCCCCCCCCCGCGGTCCGCAGCGCTGTTGAAAAGGCTGTGGAAGTCCCTGTATTAAGCACGTAGACCTGTCACACAAAAATCACCAAACTCGGACAACCACAGACTGTTTTCCTTCGTGGTGATGAAGGAAAACGCAGGGTTGGCATGTAAAAGGGCATTTATTCCCTTCAAAGACCTGCAGTTCAAAAAAAGTGCCCCTCTGACAGCCAAACCCATCTGTTCTCTGATTGGATTATTACATTTGTGATTGACATGACATTGACCAATCAGATGAAAGGAAGAAAAATAGGGTCAAAATTCGTACTTGTAACTTGCAGGGGGGTTTTTGGCTAAGTCCACACACAAATCTTTTTTACGCACACACAAATCTTTTTTACACATACAAATATTTTTTACGCACACACAAATTCTTTTTACACATACAAATCTTTTTTACACACACACAAATCTTTTTTACACACACACAAATCTTTTTTACACACACACAAATTCTTTTTACACATACAAATCCTGATTTACAAGTACAAAATATTTATGACCACATTTTGAGCCCATAAAAGAACGCTGGATTTATTCTGTCGTTACGCTGCACAGCTGCATCTTCTTCTCCTGTCATTCTCTCCTGTTTCTACTTCAATCATGAAACTGATCAATGAGCAGCTGATCGGCTTTTCTCTCTTGTTTGTTTATCGCCCACTTTGCGCCAGAAAGAGGAAACCGCCGGATGTCGCGCTAAACAACAGCAGCACGTTTAAGCTTGATCAGCTGTTGTTAGAATTTATTTAATATTAATTTCTAGTATCAGCTGATGTTTGCTGGAGCCACAGCTGTAAAAGCTGCTGGTCATGATGGTGGTTTGTATATCTGGTGAGAGGGAAACATGCAGATGAAACCAGGAGATGCCCTTACTGAATCATCAGAGCTGAACAGGTGATGGAGAAACAGGTTTACCTTTTAGGTGACATGAATGAATTGAAGGGAAGTTATAAACTGTTTCTGAGAGAATTAACACCAGGATCCTTTTCTAAGTAGCTGACAGCTGGTAACTGTGCAGGGGCGGGTCTAGCAAAGTTTTGCCAGGGGGGCCAGGTAGGGCATTAACAGGGAAAGGGGGGCACAAAGAAATACTTTCTTATTCTGATTTAAAATGTCTGGCTGTTATTAAATAATTATCTGAAGCTTACAACCAAAGTTTTTATCTGACGTAAAATGAATAGAAATCATACATATACCAACAAGACAGTGTACATCACTGTCACAACAGCATTTGTTTTCATTCAAAGGCTTTATGGCTTTAATACCTGGTGGGCCGGTCTTTAGTCAAAATGCCCGGGCCGTTTTTTTGTCCCAGTCCAGCCTTGGGCACGACATGCAGTGAATTAATCTGAGAAGGTGCATCAAAAAATAAATGGCCGGGCCAGCAGTGCACATCGCAAATCAGCTCGCATAGACACATTAGTTGTGCCTCTTCTTAATGACAGTATCTTAGCTAACAACCTCAACTACCAGATTCAACTTGTAATTGGCTAAAAATAACTTAGCCTACTGGTAAGAGGGACGTTGTCAGCTTTCCACATTCCGACACTTCAAAAGCTTCAGGAGCTTTCCGCTCATCACAGCATCAGCACCACGGAAATACACGGATACATCCGTAGACTCGAGACACAATGCATTTTTGGGACTTTCAGGTGTATGGACCAATGTTTTATTTTCTGATCAAACCAGAAATCTTTAATGAGCAGCTAATTTGTCTCGCATTAACTGGCTGAGTTAATGCCAGTTAATGCGACATCGAAGCAGCTGGAATCCACAGATGTGCGTGTTCATGGAGCTGCATTTTCACCTGCTGGACATCACTACCTGACAAGTTTAACTGTCTTCAGAACATTGCAGAGGCCTTATTGACAGTATTTGGCTCTACATATCTGTGTGAGCAGATTTTCTCTCACATGAGTGTCCTCAGGTAGCCGTCTGAATGCTGGACACTCGGAGACCCGTGTCTCTGAGTGGGAGACCAGAGGTCACATTAACATGTGTGTCTCTGTATTAACAAACATGCCATATTGGCCCAGTTTATTTTTCTTATCATTGTTGTGAGGAGACCATAAATAGCATTTGTATTTTCTGTTGTACAGTTCATTTGCTGTTATGGAGTTCTTGTTATGGATAAAAAGTGTCTTTTTTTGTTTCAATATAGCTGATAACTATTCGCTGATAGCTGCCAACATCTGCAAACAAATATAATTCTATAAAGTGGTTCTATATAGAGCGTTATTAAATTTATTGCTAATGCAGTCATATGGCACACTGACTTCTGAGGAAATTTTAAATGGCACTCGTCATCAGAAAGGTTGCCTACCCCTGGTCTAGAATATGAACTTATATTTAGGCTGCTGTAAAATGTTACACACAGTGAATAAACATTTGTTCACAATGGAACTTTTCTGCTGTAGTCTTTCCCACTGTGTTTTGCCTGGAGGACTGCAGCTCATTGAAGCACTGGGACAGTGTGTTATTCTTGAAGACCTTTGGTAAGGCATGCACACACACAAATATAACAATACAGCTGTTTTTTCTGTTGGATAAAATAAAGAAGCTGTTAAAAATTTCAGTTTTTTTCTGTGTTTTCTGTGCACCCTAAGTTTGGATTCTGTGGCACTGAATGAGGAGAGCAGGATGTGTTTGGCACGAGCTCTAAGAAATATCAACTCTATTCGCCGTCTCAGGTAAGAAACACTCTCAGTTTCTTTGCAGTAGTCAGAATCCAAGAGCTAAAGTAATTCTTGGCTTGTTCTTTACCACATAGTCTTCAGGATTTATTGAACAGAGATCAAAACTCTTCCAGGCAGTCATCTTTGCTGTTTTCACTACAGTGCACTTCACTCTGCATTTACACTATAATGCACATGCTGCTTTTTGTCCTGCAGCCACTGTTGGTGCTGTTTGTCATACCAGCATGTCATCAGGCTCTTATGAACCTCATAATTAGTTAGTAGAATCTGATCCTACTAATCCCCCCACCCCCCACCCAACCCCAGGGACAAATTTATCCCTTATCGTTCCCAGTTCTCTCATAGTGCTAAGCTGTAAAATGTAGCTGGCAAGGTGCCTGGTCAGCACATGTCAAAGCCTTTTATGCATTTTAAAAATACAGATCATATTTCCATGGCTATAAATCCTCATCAAAATACATATCTACCTAACATAACTAATACATTTTGTGTGTATGCCAGGCTGAATGAGATTATCACAGCAATGGACAATCTCAGCGTTGTGGATCTCTTGGCTGCCACAAAGGGACACGCACATTTAGAGCAGATAGAGTGAGTCTTTCATTCATACCTAGCGCTCACTGCACATTACCATTCACATTCTGTCAGTCTGTCATTAAAAAAAGAAGAAGCTTGGCTTTGAGAATGTTGGATTTGCTCTTTCTCAGGTTGGAGGGCTGGAGGATGGCTTGCAGAGGAATAGAAGAGCTGAACAGGCTCATTCCGAACTGGAAAGAGCTCAAGAAGATAAAGTATGTACACAGGGGGTGGGAAAGATGGAAAGTTTGTATTTTACTGATCTCCAAAACATTATAGCTGCATTTCGAACATGTTTTTTCCAGGATATGTTCACCTTCACCCCAAGAGAAATAGTAATGTTTTTATTAATGCTTTAAAATACTTTATGTTTATGTCACACGACCAATCTTCTGTAGACTATACTCATGCCAAGTTCCATTTATCCTGTCATATACAACATGAGTGTGAAGTAGTTTCTTTGTCTTTTTTTTTTAAACAATCCAATAATAAAAATGTTAGTACATGCTGGGCCATAAATCAGAACCACATGATGAGACGTGCAAGTCATTCAGAATGTTACAGCAATTTTATCGGCCCTTTATGGGGACCAACTGTTTGCACTATGCAGCAGGTTCTTCCTTCCAAGTGTGTTTGACTGACAGCCACAAAATTCAATCCAAAGTTCTTCCAGTAACTAATGCAATCTATCCCATAAGGACAAAAATACTGGGCCAAATCTCGTAATCTTTGAATTCAGGTGTTTTCAGTCCATTTGCCACAGATGTATCAAATCAAACACCCAGCCATGCAGTATGTCTTTGCAAACAGTTGTGAAAGAATAAGTCAAGTCAGCTTGTGAAATTTCTTTGGTCCTAGATATTCCGTGATCAGCTGTAAATGATATTATTGCAAAGTTGAAGCGTTTAGGTAGTTTATGGCACAGTTTCAAAGGGGTTTCCAGTTACCTATAGAACAGATTTAATTGAGCTATATCAATCCACTGTTATGTGTAGGGTGTCTATTATCCATATAATTTAAAAGTAAAGTTTGAGTTAGGGTTTGGCACCATCAAGTGGAATAATCAAAAAAACAAACTATCGACAGAACACTTTACATGGTCCATTAACAGTTATTAAAAATGAGTAATTTTGCTTTTCTTGCTGTGTGTGTTTATCCTCCAGGCTGTCAAAGAACCTTATCAGTGACCAATCAGGAGAGAAGCTGCTCGAGGCTTTGAAAGTCTGCAGCCACCTGGAGGAGCTCTGGTGAGAATGTGTTTCATTCCTGTAAATGTGCTTTTGGCACTTGATTGCAACACTATGCAAGAGTTTGTATGTGCACGCACTTGGCTAAAGAAGTGCACAAAATAAGCCCTCAAAACTTTTGAGTGAACATTTTAATCTTCAAAATTGTTTATTTTCTTTGGAAAAGCTGAGTTTTATATATTTGGCTATATCATTAATTGGCATTTAACTCATGCAACTCAAAGATTGTTTTAAAATGTACATATTTATATGTCTTTTTGTGCACTCTTCCAGTCTGTCCGATAACACACTGGGAAACCTCACTGCTGCCAGGATGGCCCTCATTTTCCCATCATTGAAACACCTCAGTGTGTTAGAGTAAGTCTTATCCAGGGTTATATGTTCTTATTGATATGTGTTTCTCCCCTCACTTATTCAGCCTTTTTGTTCTTCTGTATTTCTGTGTCATTTGTAGCATTTCGCTCAACCATATTGACCATGAAGGCTCCAATAGCCTTTCCAAAGCCATAATGTGCATGAAGAACCTCAAAAAGATTAAGTAAGACTTGTTTGCTTTGATTATTTTCAGAATCACAGCTCACATAGGTGACTACACTTACTAATTGTTTTTTGTCTTTTGCACAATAATTCAGCCTGACCTCTGTTGGGACTTCAGAGCTGCGTGCTGTTGTAGCCAGTCTGGCTCACTGTCCCCTCATACAGGAAGTTGGGTAAGATAAAGCAAAAGTGATCAAACATTTAATAATCTGGTGGTGTTCTGTGTTCTACACATGGACATGTCAGTTCTATAAGAGTTGGCACACACTGTATGTAATGATTTGTAAATCTTGTAAACTCATGTTTTATTCACAATAGAAAATAGAAAACACATCAAAGGTTTAAACTGAAATGTAGCATTAATGTAGAAAAATATTAGCTCCTTTTAAAGTTACTGTGATCACATATGGCTTCTTCTTTACATGGTAGAACTTTAACTTGCACTTGTGGATGAACTGTGTTCACAAACAGTGATTTCTGGAAGTAGTCCTGAGGGAGTTCCGTGAGAGAATCATGCCTGTTTTTAATGCATTTTCATCCGAGGGAACAAAGATCACAGGCATCCAATACTGATTTTTGGCCTTGTCCCTTGCACACAGGGATTTCTCCAGATCCACTCAATCTTTCTGATGATGTCATGCACTGTATGAGAAGATATTCAGGCTTTTTTATTGCAGATTGTTCAGCCTCTGTTCATCACTGCTTCTTTTTATACCCCACTATGTGACCAACCTGTTGCATACTAACCTAATTATTTGCAAAATGGTCTCCACATGTTTCTTTATAATGCCACTTTCTTTTCCACCCTTTTGTTGCCCTTGTCCCAGCTTTTCTGAGACACTATGACCCCATCAAATACTAAATGAGTAAATATTTTTCTCAGTTTAAAAACTGGATGTTTTCTATTGCAGCTTATGAACAGAATATGGATTTATGAACTCTGCAGATCATTTCATTCTGTTTTTGCCTACATTTTACACAGCACCACACATTTTAAGGATTTGTTTATTTAATTATTTAAGGTATTATTGTACATAACTCTCTAGTTTTTAATTAAAAGTAATTTATGATATTTGCATCTTAGGATAACATTTTTGCGTGATGCTTCAGCTTCTGTTCATTAAACCTCTCTGTGTCTTGGTGTCTGTCTAGTCTGGGTTGGAATAACTGTCGTGATGAAGTGGCACTGGAAGTGGCCAGGGTTTTGCCTTTCTGTCATACGCTGACTCAGATAGAGTGAGTAAAACACACACATAAAGACCCGCAACTGCAAGAGTTTTGCTTTTTTCATTCCACTTTTCATTTAGACTTTCTTATATTTATAAAACCAATAAGGAAAACAACTCTTGTCTCAGTACATGAAAGATTAAGTGTTTATTTCTCACAGTCTCGAGTGCAACAGCTTGAGTGTTTCTGGAGCGGAGGCCCTGCTTAACGCCTTAAGGTTCTGCCCTGCTCTGCAACTCATCAGGTAAACTTCCTGCACTGCTAGACCTGCATTATCCAAGGAAACCTTATTAATTTCTAATGTTGTGGTAATGTTCTGGTCTTTATAAATTATTGAACTTGGTTTCAGACTCTGGAAGAACAAAATCTTTGAGGGTGATGTCCATAGGCTCGGTCTGAGGGACAGGAGGATGAATTTCTCTTCCACCTAATATGATCTGCACTGCTGGACAGTTGAGAAGTACGATTCCAGTTCATCAGCACCAGTGCAGACGAACAGTCCAGCACTTCTTCTGCCAACATTGACTTAAAAATCTGTGAGAAATTTGGTTTGTTTTTTTTTGCTTGAAGTGGTTTTTTGTTTTTTTGTTTTGTTTTTTTTTTTTTTGGGGGGGGGGGGGGGGGGGGTTCTAAGTGCTGCTCTATTAAAACACGGCTGTACAGTTGAAATAAGTTTGTTAGAACAAGAAGAAATAATGTATTTTTGAAACTATTTAAATCCCTGACTTTGCACTGATTGGCCTTTGGTTTCACAAAGCAGGAGACGGGTGGAAGTCACTGAAACCGTTTTTTCAAAAGCTGTTGTCACTGTCCGGCTAACAAGACATGCAGTTTTTAACAAAAAGTGTTTCCTTCAAAGCCATTGAAATAACACACTTACTGTTGTAATGAGTCGTATTAATCAGCAGTAGAATGAGGGGTTTTTTACGGCTGAGGGTGTACTGTCATCACCTTCCCAGGCGGGCGAGTAGGTGGGCGAGGACACCCAAGTGAGTGATGCTGAGAGACTGGCCAGCTGCTTCCTGTTTTATCAGTGAATTCCTGGGAGAAAGGAAAAACACACACATACACAAAGCAGGCTCCGCCAAAGGTTGAGTGTTCAGTTTTAACTAATGTATCACAATCATGACTAAATTCTTCCCTACTGAATTGGACAGATAATATTTTACTGTTATAACGGGACTACAGTATTTCTCATATGACAGGATCATTTCAAACAATAAAGTTAGAAAAAGTCACAAAGTACATTATAGATGGCTTTTAAAAAAGATTACACTAACTTATGTATGCACTTAAAAAAAAGTGTGAAATCACTAAACCTGTGTTGAGCTCCGCCTTTCAGTAGCACACCACTGAGCTTCACACCGACCCAAACTGCTGTGAAAATAAAGGCCACGCTGTGTTATTTTCCTGTGAGGAAATGATGAATATATCTTTGCAGACTCTGATACAAGGAGTCAATTTGCATTGTGGAATGTTTACAATAATTAGAGGCCACATTACTGAAAACACAAGAAATCACAAAGTCACAGTAAAAGAAGAGTTATCTGCTCCTATGGTCACTCTAGGTCGTGGTCTCTATCCAATGTGCGTATTTATTTCTGCTGTTTATCATAGGAGGACACAAGACATGGTATTTATTTATTGAGCTGTGATTGAATCAGGGTTAAAAATTTTAAAAAGAAATATTTTTATAGGAATGTATTTGCTTTGTGACCAAAAGAAGATACTGTAACTTTTGCAGGTCACACCAGTTGTATTTCTGACTTTCTAAAGTCATGTTGATGCTTTGATTTCTGAATGTAATGCACCTTATTCCTTTCTCTTTTCCTGTGTGTAATTGTCCGTTTTTTGTTTTGTTTTTTTTATTTTTCCTTTGATTTTTGGAGCAACACTGGTTCTTGCTGAAAGGATTTAAAAATCTGTTAAATATAGTTTTTGAAAGGTTTGTGTGCAGGTTGTGCTTGACAGAAAACTTGCAGATACTTTTGATATTCCCTGACTATGAGTTGCATGAAGTTGTCACCTGCTAATTAGAAAACTTTAAGTTGAGCTTCTATTTTTTTTGTTATGTCAGCGGTTTTACAAAGTATTATGTTAAATTTAAACACATCAACAAAGCACGAACTCAACAAAATCTGCTCCAGCAATACATGCCAGTTAAATAAAGTCTAATAGAAAAAATATGCACCTCAACTATAATATACAACTTAAAAAAAATTCAGGTTTGTGCTCAATGTCAACAATTAAAAGATGATACCTGATTGCTTTATGCTTTTTCTTTACATCTTTTTGGTGTAGGTTAGGTCATCTTACGTCCTGCTCATTGTGGAAAGCACAATTTATACCTCTCCTGTTTCCTCGTCAGCGGCACCAGCAGCTGCGTTTGCAGCTGTGGACGTCAGTGAAATGTTATAATTTATGTTCGCTTTCCGCCCTCTTGTGATTAACAGTGGTACTGCAGAATGGGCTGCATGAGGATTACCAAACTTGGGTCCTTTCACTTCAGGTGTTTGTGTGTGGATTGAAGCACTCGTGAGTCCTTAAAAAGTTAGACACAAATCATTGTACACATTTGTAAAGGTTAGTTTACGCTTGTGGATCATATCGTACGCATTTGCAACCCTCTGGAGGCAAATTTCTCTCCATAGAAGAAGGATTTGCTTTGCTTGCTATTCTTGCACAATGTTCATATGAAATTATCAGAAAAATGTTGTGTATACCCCAGGATCAACGAAACTCTGAAACTGTGGGGGTGCTTATACGCAGCACATAAAAACATGCAAATGTGACTAAAGATGTAAACTTTTACAAGGGTAATTTACATTTTATTGAAATTCAACTAAATAACAATGGAAACTAAAATAAGACTGAATACATAACACATAAAATACTGCGCATGCAGATGTACATGCTTTGACTTTGCTGCGGTTAGCAGAAGCATAAAACATTGGGAAATACTTTCAAAATAATGCTTTAAAGTGCTGATTCTTTCGTGCTTTTGAGTACTGTAAATAGCCTTATTTTACATCTAATGTGGCTGTAGTGTTAAAAGAAAGTGAACAAACTTGGGGCCTGATGTCTGTACTATTCACAAGAAAGAAGATTAAATTCATGTTTTAAAGATAAACTAAGTACTTAGTAAGTAAAAAAAAAATCAAAATAATTGAAAAAAAAATTATGTGTTAAATGTGGAATAAATGCATTTCCCGTATTAACTAGGGTAAAAAAAATGCATCTTTTCCCTGTTCTGTAATTTTATGGAAAATATAGACACTGATTGCTCATGAATGACTAACCGGAAGTAGTTTTTTCTGCTTGACTCTTCCGCTTTTGTTTTGGGAGTGAATTTGTCGTACTTCCGCTGTGAGGCCACCACTGTTGGCTTTATTAAACTCCGTCCTTCAGTGGCCGGGCGCAGAGAGCACAGTCCAGGCTACGAGGATGGTTTGTGTTCACACACTGTTGCGCCTTCCAGGATACTCCGGTTAAAAAAAATAATTAATAATAAAAAAATGTTAACCTCAGCTTTCACTCCTTTATAGGAAAATTGGCTCTGCTCTTCCTCTCTCTTCACTGTGCGCAGCACTTAAAGATTTTTTTTAAGTGAAAAGCGGCGGATAAGTTGTTCGTCATTTACCGAGGTGAGTCGGTTTCACATTTTCCTGTTGGGTTTACATTAGAAGAAAGAGATCTGACAGCAGCTCCCGAGTCAAAGGGGAACCGGGGAGCTACTAAGACGCAAAAATAACCATTGCAGCCAAAATGTACAGTCGGTGTGCTTCTCTTGGAGGTTAATTACGGAAGGATGTGGGGAAGATGTCATGTTTTGACGAGCACCTTTCATGTAGGACCAAAAAAATATCACAGGAAATATGGTACAGAATAGACAGGTGTTGTGTTTGTGTGTGTGAAAGAGAGTTTTAATGGTCAAGTTGGCACATCTCTCTCCTTCATTCAGATTTGGATTCTACTCTTCACTGATGTTGGACACTTTGGCACCAATATGGCTCACCGGTCTTGTAATTAAACTTAAAGCGTGCTGATCCTTCCGCTAGTATTAACAAGTTGGCATCTGCTTCCTTGCTTTTTCCGCCTCAGTCAGTCACTTTAAGCTGCCTGCCCATCCTGCAGGTGTGAGCAGGTGTGAAGCTTTTTGGCACGGTCAGTACAGTCAGAGGCCTGCACCTGGACCTGGCTTTTGTTTGTGTTTTCTTTCTACAGTGGACTCATACACAAAGTGCATCATGTAGCCAAAAATGATGCAATAGCAGCTCTAGGTTTTTTAGAGGCACAGTGCAAGAAAAATGCAGTTTTGTGAGGTTCAGTTGCTTTTAGAAAACATTCATCCTGTTTTTCCCCCCTGATGTCTCAAATATTGCGGACCTATCCTGAATCCAGTTAAAGTGCAGCACAGTTCACTTGAGCAATATACTGCACACCTTTTAAAGCTGTTCTGGTGCAATGTAGCATACTTCATGAAGCCATGTTTTCTTTGATAATGCTATTTGGCAATCTGTGATGCCTTTTTAATCTTAATCATTCAGACTTCTATATAAGGGATAGAGCAGGTGTCTGCTTAAAGCTGGATTTATCCCACTCTGCTCCTTCTTGCACTGGAGTTGTTAATAGCATCTATAAATACAGGAGACTGCCACTGAGACCACGAACAATGAGCGAGTGAGTAAAAGTAGTTGAGCCAGTCAAAACACGCTTTTCTCCACCTATGAATGATGAAGTGAGTGAATGAAAATGTTGCACTGGTATTTTCAGTGCATCACCACTACCAGTGTGACATCACAGTGGAGCTGAGCGGGAGGAGCACGCTGCTTATGACACATTAGTATCTTAGCAACAGACAGCATCCTTTTAGCATGCCGCTGTGAGAACAAAACCACTGATCTGGACACGGGGTGCTGTGCTGTTTATTTGTCCTTAAAGCCACCTGGGAATTATTTCAAATGCAATACCACTGAGAATATGTTCACAACATTTTTTACTAAACTCAGCAATTGTTTCAAGATTTGTGTGTGTGTGTGTGTGTGTGTGTGTGTGTGTGTGTGTGTGTGTGTGTGTGTGTGTGTGTATTCCCTCTTTCTGTTTTTTCCGTTCCTAGCCTGAGGCTTCTTTAGTTTAGAGGTAATGGCTTTGATCTGGGCTCAGGGCAGCGTGTGTGTGTGTGTGTGTGTGTGTGTGTGTGTGTGTGTGTCTTTGCAGTGCTTAATCCTGGGTATCATTGGGCTTATCACAGGGTAACTATGACTCTCATAATGCCCCCAGTGGATTTTTTTTTTACACCAGTGTTGTTTTATTTGTACTCATTGGGTATTTTTAGCCAAACAGAACCATTTGTATGATTAAGCCGAATTCTCAAGGTGATCTGATGTAATGGGGATTTACTAATTCTGTTATCTGGGTAAACTTCCACTCATTTCGTTAGATATCACATATGTCAAACAACTTAAAAAAAAAAAAAACTGTGACATTAAAATGTTACTTATATTCGACAAATGTCAAACACTGATTTCTGTAATTGTGCTCTCTGCGTGGCAACAGATACAGACACCCAGGGTGTTGGGAGCGTCTCGTGTCCTCTCCTCAGCGGTGTCTCCAGTAATTTAGGATTTGGTTGGATACAGCGTAAGATGAGCACATGCACATGTTTGTCTGTTAGAGTTATGTCAGGGAAACTGTGGTTTATCCTGGACACCAGCCATCTGTGTGTATGTAACAGCAACCTACAGTTGTTTACATTTATATTACATGAGAGTAGCACATTTATTTACTCACTCTTCGTGGCACTGGCAGATACTTTTGAGCTGATGGTGACCATAGGTTATGAATAATATTGATATTGGCTGTTTATCTTTTTTTCATGACAGCCTAACAGGAAAATCTCTGCACATCTGTTTCTGTCATTTTAAGCCTCGGTAATGTTTCAGCCAGTTTCTGTACCTGCACTCTGTTTTAGTTTGGTCTAATTAATTGTCCATTTACTGAGCAGCCATTTTGGCTCAGGGTAAACACAGGTGTAATTAATAACTCTAATTATGTCTCTGTTCCATTTGGATGAGGTGCTGGCATTGTGTATGCTCACTGACAAGAATGGCATCAACATGCTAAATAGAACAGGACCATAACTTAGTTTTATCAGATATACCTGTGTTCACCGGTGTTAATGCAGTGATTTGCAAAGCTCATAAACACATGTTTTATTCACAGTTGCATGTAGAAAGCATATCAAATGTTTAAACTGAGAAAATGTGTCATTTTAAGATGTATAAGGTCACTTTGAATTTGATGGCAGCAACAAATTAAAAAAAAACAAAAGGCCGTTAAAGTAAGTGGCACTAAAAAGAAACAGCTGGAGGAACATTTTGTGACTAATTGGGTTAAGTGGCAACAGGTCAGTAAGATGATGGGGTATAAAAAGAACAAGTAACGATGGGACAAGGTTCAACAATCTGCAAAAAACTATCTTCACAAATTGTGGAACAATTTTCAGCATATTTCAGAATCAATATAAAACTACAAAGACTTTGAATATCTCCTCACCTACAGTACATAATATCATCAAAAGAGAATCTAGAGAAATCTCTGTGCACAAGGGACAAGTCTGGTAAAACATTATTTAATGCCTGTAATCCTCTGGTACTGCATTTAAAGTGGGCACGATTCTGTCATGGAAATCATCTAAAGGGCTCGGGAACACTTCCAGGAATCGCTGCCTGTGAACACAGAAATTCTGTTTGGAAAACATGGACCAAAGAGGAGAGGGACCATCAAGCTTGCACCTTGGACCAACTCGAGTCAAAAGCCTGTATCTTGTATGTTAGGGTGGTGCATTAGTGCCTATGGAGTTAGCAATGTGCCCATGCTGAAAGATTTATACAGGTTTTAGATCAACATATGGCCGCATCCAGTCGACCCCTTTTTCAGGCAAGGCCTTGCATATTTCAGCAAGATAAAGCCCAACCACAGCTACTCCAACAGCACAGTATAAGAGCTCGGGTGTTAAACTGACCTGCCTACAGTCCAGACCATTTAGCTGTTGGAAAAATTTAGTGTAAAGAAAAGATACAACAGAGATCCAGTGCTGCTGAGCAGCTAGAATCCTATATCAAACAAAAATGGGGTGGCTTGCCTCTCCCGAAAGTCCAGCAGCAGGTCTCCTCAGTTCCCAGACATGTATACACTGTTGTGTTGCTGTCAGCAATTTCATAATGACCTTAATGCTGTCTTAAAATAGTACATTTTCTCATTTTGAACATATAATATATTTTCTATGTTCTATTCCGGGTGGCTGCAGCTCAGGAGGTACAGCAGGTCATCTAGAAACCTAAAGGTTGGTGGTTGATATGCCAGATATCCTTTGGTTGCTCTCTGATGCTCCCATCACAAAGTGAATGTTAGAAAGAAAACACTTATGCAGAAAAAGTACAGAAGAAGGTGTTTATAGGAATAGGAGTGAATGTGCTCCTATGCTGTGATGCAGGCTGTAACAGCTCTGCTATGATGGTACTCTGCAGAGGATAAATTCATTTAGTCTGTGAAAAAATAACCCTCACCACTTCACAGAGCCAAAAGTAGCATCTTCAGGTGTTATGTTTCCACCAGCTAACTGCACATAATGCAGAGAGTTTTAGTTCACTGTCATGATATCACTGCACATATTCTCATTGCACAAGCTGAGAATGTGCTGAGATTTGTGATTAATAATCACAGCAGCTCTGTTTTATCTTTTTTTGTCAATCGACAGGATGACATATTTGGTTAAGTGTCAAGATTCAGATGTGTACAAGTATGAAACTAAAAGTCTTTTTGCCTACTTCTGCCTGTTTGCTTTCCTTCAGGGTGATCAGGTGTGACCATGGCCTACACACTGGGCTTGGCCACTGATGGCCAGAAGCGCAGTGTCGGACCTCAGCACTGTGTCACTCGGGTGGAGTTGTCGGTCACTGCGTCCAGCCTGCTAGATCGAGATGTAGCCTCCAAGTCGGATCCATTCTGCGTTCTCTTCCACGAAGTGGATGGAAACTGGGTGGAGGTACAGTAAAGGATGGAGAGACATACATCCTTTATAAGATAAGATAACCTTTATTAGTCCCACGTGTGGGAAATTTGTTTCCCACACCTTTATGAACAAGTGATGAGAAAGACTACAGAAAATGACATGAGAAATGAGAGGATTGTTTTGTTTTAATGGTGCAGAATCAATGGAGAATGGAATGGCAGACTGAAGAGGAAAGGCCGAACAGAGAGTTGATATATTACTGTTAAGATCATAAGTAGTCAAACCCATGTTGGCGCTTCTTCACACTGTGTATAGCGACTCCTGGGAGGTGGAGAGAGAAGATTAAAGTGCAGAAATAAAAAGATTGAGGGGAGGATGGAAAATTTGAATAATTCTAAGAAGTGCTTTTAAGGTTACATCCACCATGCTGGCTCCTCGAGGAAAGGGAACCAGAAGGTTTTGTTTGTAGTCTATGATACTCTGCAGGAAGAGCCTATAGGTTGTGAGTCAGATCCAAAGTCATGATGTCTTGACCATCTGGCATCAGCCATGGCATGCTGAGCCCAATAGGATGTTGCAAGATTTATGAGCGGCATTCCAATCTAAGACAAGTAGTGTAGACTCGGGCAAAGGCACAAAAAACGGAAAGAGAGTCAGTAATACATGTTTGACATTTTTAAATCATTGCCATAAAATCTCAGGTTTCACGAGGATGCATCATTATGTTAAACAAATATTTTTTTCTGATTTAAACTTTGGAAAAGCACCAAATAAGAGGAAACACCAAAATCTGCTACTGATGACATTTCTCTTTAAAGGTGCAGAGTTAAACTGAAGTGAAAGCCATATTTCCAATTAGAAGTGTGGATTCTGTTGCTGCATTTGAGTTGCCTGGAATGGAAAAGGAATGTGTTCACAGAATATAAGAGAAATGTTTACAATTTGACAAGCTTACTTCACTTTAACACTCAATAACTGGTAAATTGAGGATTAAAAATGCTTTGAGATCATCAAAAATTAACTAGAAAAGCATTTAGCTGTAAAAAGTGAAGCATTCTTTCTAATGACATCCAGTTGTGTAGAAATTTACAGGAAAACATCCATCAGCTCCTTTGCTCTGTGAAGCCAGGCTAACTACTTGTCAGTCACTGCCCTAAGTTTCATAGTCAGATTTCATAAAGCTGAGGTATTGATTTTGAAAATGCTTAGGTTGAGACTTTACTGTGACATTTACCAACAGCACGTGGTATCATGATGGCTACGTGTATCTTTATTGAACAGGCAGTGGAAAACGAATGCCTTTGGCTGCTGCATTAGCTGTTTATTGGATTTTAAGGCCTCTAGTGTTATTTTTTTTGACATAGATTTGGAAAGACCTGCATTTATAAGTCAGAAACTGGTAACTATGTGTATAGTGGCTTGGTGGTCCATACCAGTGATGAGAAATGCCCATCAGGGATAAAGCCACTCAGGTGGTTTTAATCATTTTGACTGTGTTAGTATGTACATCTCATTCACTGGCACTGAAGTCTAGTTGAATGGCATAAAACATCACTTTATTCTCTTTAAACCAGAGCACAGGTCCAGACAGCATAAAAAAGTGATTATACCTTCGTTTTTTGTTGTTGTTTTTTACCGTTGACAAGAAAACTAACAAAGAAGTAAACAACTGCCTTACAGCCGTACTGAAATCCTTTCTGGTCAGTAGAGGCTCTCACTGATGTGTGCTCATGACTCAAAGCAGAAAGTTACTGGTTTGAAATCAGCTGCTAATTCTTCTTCTCTGCTTCGGCTTTATGGACAGCTGGAGAGTCCAAAGCAAAAGAAACAGATCTTAGCTCAGTAGCTGTGATGCACCTTTAATTTATCTGCCGCAGTATAAAGTGCCCCGCTGAATGAGGGGAAGGAGTTAATGGTACAAATATGTGTAAATACGTTTTCCCAAAAGCTCATTGAAATGGTTTGCTAAGGCAAACAAAATGCTAGGAGAACATTATTAGAACAGTAGTATGATTATGATTAGGGCAAGCCTGGCTCGTTTGGGTTGTTAACCGTTTCCAGCAAATAGCAACAACTGGGGTAATAGGTTGACGCCAAAACTGAAGTTCAGCAACTCTGTTGCTAAATTCCAGTCGGTTTGATTCAGCTTTGATATTGTGACTGTATTTTGTATCAGATATTGGTCAGCTGGTTTTGCTGTTTGTTAGCTATTTTTATATAGTTCTCAGTTCATGGTAATTATGTATTTTTCTTGGGTTAATTTATATTAACAGGTCTTCAAATGCTTCATCCAGCTTTGTGAAGTCAATCTTTTTGCCATTACTAATTCACTTTAAGCGCACTTGAGGCGCAGTAAAAGTACACAGTGCACATCGACTGTTGCTGTGAGCTTGAGTCAGGTTTGAAGCATCGGTGCAGAGGTCCAACATGAGAAGATGGTGATAATCATGAGGCCATTTTCAAGACTCCAGCACACTGCTCGCGAAAATCAATAGGCAGAATCATTGCCAGCTACTATATTTCTAAACAGAGCAGTTTAGCAAACATCTGTTTTGAAGATTTCCAGAAAAGCGGGGCATGTGATGGAGACGACTGACCATCGCAGTTGGAACGGACATTTGATGATGTTTAAACTACCAGCTCACTTGCTCAAAGTCCGTATTATGTCAGAACAGCACTGTTAATATTTTGTGCATTCACTGCTAGGAAGTGGCTGTCATGTGTCCTGATCATACATGGTCTATCCATGTAGACCCACTGAGGAAACAAGTTGAAGATGCTCAAGAGGAAGACGGTGATGAAGTTTTGGTGTGTGCAGGCTCCTGCTTCGATGCTTCTGCAGCTAACAGCTGGTCAACAGAGCAATCTGGGTTTTTTGTGTATGTGTGCCTGTGTGTGTGTGCCTGTGTGTGTGTGTGTGTGTGTGTGTGTGTGTGTGTGTGTGTGTGTGTGTGTGTTTGTGTGTAGGCGAGTGCCTCGGGTTGCAGCTAGCTGTCGGTCAGCAGGGCATGTGGCTCCGATGTGAAATTGCCAACAGTTACCATAGCAACGGGAAGGGAAACAAAAGCTTAGTGCTCCCGGAGTGAGGCAACGATGGAGGAGGCGAAATGAGGCCCGAACCTTTTCGCGGATATTATCCACAGCTCGCTGTTTTACTCACGCTCAGCTTTCTCACTTCTCTGATCTCCTCCTGTTCCTTTCAGTTTTTTTCTCTGATTGTCTTTCTCGTTCCTGTCGCCAGCCTTCCCCTCTCTAGGTCTCCGTGTCTCAGTCTCTTGTCTATCTTCGTCTGTCTTGTGAGCTAGAGGTGTGAGAAGCAGCTGGGTCCATCGGGGAGGGGAAAGAGAGAAAAAGTGGGTACGAAAGGGTAAGAGTGTGAGAACGAGGAGGTGTGAGAGAGGGAGATGAGAAAAGGGTGCAGCAGAAGGCGAGGGGAAAATTATCCAGAGAAAGACAGGAGGATGAGGAGGAGGACGAGAGAAAGACAGCGAGGTGATGACATGAATGAGCGACAGAACAAGAAGAAGGCAAAAGAAAGTGAATGACTGTAGCCATAAATGGGAGATAGCAGCCAAAGTTAGTGTCAGAAAGTCTTAAGTCTTTGAAGAATGTGATAGGTCTACAGAAATATGGATCTCAGCTATGTAAATGATGCGGCACCCAAGTATCACACTACTGAGGCTATTTTCTAAATCCAAGGATTTTTTTTCTCCGAGCTTCCAACTCCAAATCCCAATACTAATCTCAACACGTGTTATAAACCCAGATATAAGCCTGTAACACTGTAAGTGAGAACTCACAGGCAGTGGCATATTCAAACCAGAGGGTTTAAAAATCTAACAGTCCTCTGCAGTAAATGCAGCCTTATTTATTAGATCTACATTTATGATACTAAATGATACTAACAGTAACAGTAAGTTTTGTTATAATTCATTCCAATGTAAACTGGCCTATTGCAGATGTTTATAATTCTGTATCATTAGATACCAACATATAGGCTAATAAATGTTGTGATCTTAAGTGCATTAAATGACTGTGTGATGTGTGAATGGTGTGGTTCACATTAAGCCCCATATAACTGACATTTTGTAGTAATTTTCATCTTTAAATACGTTATAAGAATATTAAAAATGTGTCTTAAAAAATAAACACACCTCTACATTTATCACAACTTCAAAGCTCTACGATTAGTCCCCAGGGTTCCAAGTTTCCAGTAATTTAAACTCCTAAGTTATTAAATTTAGCTGTTCGATCAAAAGAATAGAAATCCAGCACACGGACAGTCAGTTCATACAAGTGTATGATTAATATTATGTTTAAAACTTTCCACACCAGAGTATTGTTTTGAATTTTCCACTCGTAAATGATTAAGGACTCCCCAGAATATTTGATATGTAATTACACATATCAAAAGTAAGAGCAGAAAATTAGATTTTTTAAATTTTTTTTCTTTTGCATAACATGAAAACACTCATTGCTAGAATATTATTTCAGTGGCGGTAAAGGCTCCTTCCTATCATCTGTAAATAGACTGAATGACTGAAAATGTTGTGCGCCAGACTATTTTAAACTGAAGCTGAACATAATCTGCTCCAGATCGGGTTATGCAGTAAGCACAAGTTACCATGGTGATCAATCCATGTTCAAAGAGACACTGAAAACTCAGACTTTCAGCTCAGTAACCCATAACATACAACAAAGTTAGTGAGTGCACAATAAACACGGGATATTTAGAAGCTAAAGACGCATCTATTCGTCTCAGTAAATGGTGGTAAATAGACTGAAGCTTAAAGGAAAGTGAACTTTGGACATGATTCAGGACACAAACAAGACTCGCAAATTATATTAAAATTGTTGTAGCTGATGACTAAATAAGTAACTTTTGCTAACAGCCACTGTGTTGCATTTTTTATGGTTATAACACATTAAATTTAAACTGTAAAGCCAAAGCACACTTTCACTGGTACATTTTTGCACCTGCCAGTTGTCAGTGTTTAGCAGAGATTGTTTTGGTGCTGTAGGCTGGTCCTGATTATTTATTAGCAACATCATTACCGATGTCTTTAGAGTGGCTTTGGTTTGTTTCATTGATTCAACATCTTGGTATTGAGCTGTTGGGCTGACGTGTCCTTGTTATGTTTTGGGGGGGTTTTGGTGGGGGAGGTTCTCCCTGTCTGCTGAATGAAAAAAATAAAAATAAAAGTGTCCGCTCAAATCTAAGGCATGAACACTTATAACAGATTGCTTCTAAATTCCTTTAACTCACTATAAATTAAGCTGCGGGATGCACATCCATTGCATTTACTTTGTTGAAAGTCTATTTATTTATCTGTCATAACCCTATCAGTACCTGTACTGTTTCTTCCAGCTGCAGTTCTACAGCTTAATTTTTCCTGCAGCGGGCAGTGCCTCTATCTGAAGTAATCTCAGTGACCTGTATTGTTTTTTTTTCTTTTTTTATCTAGTAGTAAACATAAACAGATAAGAAAGAAAGGAGCCATGAAGTGCCAGAGGGATCTGATTCATTTCTAAAGCTCAGTGAACCAGGATCAAATCCACAGAGGCACTGCTATGAGATTTTAGCCTGCTGGCGTGCCGTGATGTCCCAATAATATGAGTTTTTAAGCTACGAAGTGCAGCCATTCTCCACTGCTGCCTTCCCATGAGTCAGACAGATGGATAAGTGCTGCAAGCACCGGTAGCAGGGTGAAGTTAAAACCTTTTTCCTGCTGGAGTGTCTCAGTTCTGTACTAATATCATTACCTACAGTCAGAGATAAATGTATCTTAGATAAAAGCATTCACAGTAGCACGAGAAAGGTACGTTTTATAGAATAGAATATGATAGAATAGAATAGCTCTTTATTGTCATCGTACATGTACTGGACAGGATTAAAATAAAATATAAATAAAATGTAAATAGTAAAGACATCAGGAATAAATAGCAAACAAGAATAGTGAAAGGAGTATATACAATATATATGAACATTGGAAGATCGTATGCAACCACTGGGACCCGTCAGGATCAAGGAATTCATTTCTCTACAACTGTTGCAGGAAATAAAGATGAAAGAAGAAGGTGTAATTGGATAAGAACAGCTAAGTAATAGATGGCGGTACTGCTGTTTGCTGCAGGGGTTTTTGAGTAAAGACTGGTGAATAGAAAATACATCAGGATTCTGCAGAAATGGAGATTCTTTTGAGGTTAATAAACTGTCTAGATGTGCCTTCAGTAAATGTTACTATGAATAAAAGTGTTAGACGTTGGGAAATGGGCTCAAGAAAAAAACTGTTCGATGTTTGGCTGGTCTTAGACACTATAGGGCAATAGTGATGGCTCCATAGTTTGATGGTTGACATATTTGCTTGGCAAACTAAAGGTCACCGTTTGAGTTCCAGCTAGAGACACAAGTCCCCTTTGGGGTTGTATCAGGAAGGGTATCTGGTTTAAAACTGCCAAATCAAATATGTGATGCTATCTGACTCTTTATGTCAAAGGAGCAGCATTACAAAAGCATACAACTATTTTTAACAGATTAGCCTATGAAAATACGTCTACTGTACAAGTGTAAAATTTACACCCGCCTTCACATTTTCAAAATCCGTTCAGTGAGCCAGATTGGAGTTATTGGCAGCTGATTTTGGCCCCTGGGCCTTGTGTTTGACACCAAAGGTTTAGAAGGTCCCATAGGTTTGGAGATCATCAACAAGAGTTTTCCTTTCAAAAAGAATTTCACTTTTTTGGTGTGTATCAAAGTTCAGTTATTTAATTTAAATTCTCCAGACTGAAATTCTAGACATCCAGTGTAAAGTGTTTGTTCCTTTCCTGTGAATCAGCAAAGGGTTAGATGCATTTTTGTAAGTGGTTTGCATTTCATCCCTCCCGTCTCCGTTATAGGAATGAGCTGAACTTTTTTAAGGCCTTTTATATTCAGTGGTGACAGGCTGAGTATATGTGACCTCGTTTAATGATTGTACGTGTCCTGGGTGAGTCAGGCTGGAGAGTAGCACGGCCGTGGGATTAGCCAGTCAACTACCTGGTTTAGAAGAGTCAGAGCAAAGAACATGACTCTCACAGCACTCTTTTCAGGCATCCACACCCTCTTATCTGTCTGCTGTCTGGACTGCTCTTTGGGGCCATGAGAACACAGCGCATTGAGAAACATCAAAAACAATGGCTTTAGGGGAAAGGGCCCTTAAATTGGATAAAGTGCTGTCAGACGGCTGCAGCTTTTTAGGACTTTGTTTTGGTTTAAGGATACATTTACCACAAACCACCGCAGCAGGCTACTTTAAAAGTTCCGATAAATCTGCTGTTCTTTATCAACCCAGCGTCAGACAAAGGTATAATATTTATAGGAATCTATAGTAATTCTGGGGATGGCAGGTAGGAGGCACATTGTTGGGTCTCTGTCTGACACACTCCCACAGATTTGATCATCACTGGCCAAGTTTGTTTGTTTTTTTAGCTGCATCTTGTTATCGGGGGGAATCCTTGCTTCGAGTGGGCGCCACAGACTTTACGACACACCGGTGTCACAATCAGGGATGCTGAAGAGTTGCCCGAGGCTGATTGTTGTTTAATGCATTCAGTATTAAATGTTTTTAGAGAAGTGTGTTAAGACTACACATCATTCTCTTGGAATCTCTAGAGTAAAAAAGATTCGAGAAACACAGACACACGCATATGTAGCGACTCAAACTATTTTACAGTCGTTTGGTGCGTTACAGTTGCCAGATACATATCAGTATCACTTTATTAAATTGCATATGCATGTACATACTTTGCTTTTTGTAAACACAAACAGTAATATTTTTATACTATATAAAAACTTGTTTGTTTGTTTTTTGCAGCTTTGTAAGATTCCAAAATAAAATCCAATTTTAATTTTAATTTTAATAATTTAAACTTTTGCAACTAAATACTCAAAAGTTAAATTGATGATTATGTATGATAGTATTTACATGTATTCATACTAATAATTCAATTCATTATTATGTTTCTAGTCATTTATTTTTAGTCTTTTAAGCTTTCATTAAGAATTTACAAGCCTTCTGTATAAATTGCCACATGTTGCAAGATTGCAGAGACTACTCAGTCTTGCAGTTTTCCACAACAGAAGAGTCACAGTTACTTTAACCTATTATTTTGGCATTCAAGTCTTGTTTAAGGAACATGGACAGAAAACCAAGTGAAAAACTAGCCACTTGTGTTTTGCTGAAAGGGACGGAGCTTAGATTTTGTGGTGACTTTGAGACTGTTAGATGCAGGTGAGCAGCTATTTTGGTAATGTAGTGCCTACACAAAACCAGACTCTACAGGCAGGATTAACAAAGCTCTTTGTTAATGGTGGTAGAAAGCAATCCAAAACACAGGAACAGGGAAAAAAGGTCCAAACTCAAGACTCGAACTGGTAGAGGACACACAGGAAATCATAACAGATATCACAACAAAGGACAACCAAAGCTCTTTCTACAAACTGACACACTAGGACTAATCAGGATAACAGGGAACAACTGGGTACAAGAGGTGAGACTAATGAGGTATAACAAAACAAAGGAAGTAAAACTAAGGATAAAACACAAAGGACTGCCAAAATAAAATAGAAACCAATTTAGCAGAGAGATGAAGACCTGACAACAGGATACAAGAGCATACTGTTGAGGAAGGAATAACCTAGGTCATGATCAATTAAAAACAAGCGCTGGACAGAGCTCGATAGTTAAGGACCAGGACTATGACACGCTTGTGAAATGTTAAAAGGGACAATACTGGAATTATTTAATTTTTACAGCATTTTTCTCTCCTTGTTTCTTGACCTTTAGCTGGGACGCACTGAAACAGCTGTGAACAACTTGAATCCAGTGTTTGGGGTGAAGTTCCAGGTGGACTACCACTTTGAAGAAATCCAGAAACTTCGCTTTGCCATGTTCGATGAAGACAAGTGTGCCACACAGCTCGACGAGCACGACTTCCTGGGAGCATTTGTTTGCACACTGGGAGTGGTACTGAATGATTTCTTCTTCTTTGGTTTGAAGTATATTCTTTATAACTACAGGCATAGTCTAGAGAAGAAGGGATAGGATAAACTGAACTAGATGGAATTTATTCTTACAATTAGATGCAGACTGTATTTTAAAGTGGATTTTTGCTCAATTCCGAAAATAAATAATTGTTGTCCTGATTGTCTCTTATCCAATAGATTGTGTCCAATAAGAAACTTCACAGACCCCTGATCTTAGCCAATGGGAAGCCAGCTGGCAAAGGATCCATTACAGTAAGAATGTCTACTGTCTCTTAAAAGAAAATATTATGAACTATGAACTGAATATTATGAATATTATGAACTTATTTGTTTTTTAAAAACCTTATTTACAAAAATAAAATAGAAATGGTCCCGAGAAGAGACCAGATTATTTAAGGGTAAGTTCCCATTGGATCGTCAGTTATGTTGGTTTAAATAAATTAAGTAAAGACACCCCAAGCTTATTAGCGTTAGTATTTTCCTTAAACTGGGGTGTGACGGGTTGCCATGTTGCCCCCAGATCTAATTAGAAGTAAGTGACTCAGCCCTCAGACCCTCTGAGGATCTGTTTAAAGGGTAGTCAGCAATCTAATAAGGAATATATGGAAGTCATTAACCTGGTGACCTGGCCATGCACCTGATTGAAAGGTGTCAATGTCTCAATGCACTTTATGAGTTACAAGACAAATGTAAAAAATGCACACTGTGCTGTGTCACCTAAACTTGCTGTTGTCTGTGATGTTTACGTGAACGGTATGGCTACAGTCGCTGATCCTGAAGTCATCGAGGCTGCTGCCGTTACCGTGTTTGCCAACTGTTCCTGTTGCTGTTGTTGATGTAAATGTTAATATTTGTGAGTGCTTCTGCTGCCGCTAATGTTGTGCGGTGCTCTTATTTTAGATAACAGCGCAGGAGTTGTCTGACAACAGAATCATCACTTTGACCCTGAGTGGGCGTAAACTGGATAAGAAGGTAGGCAGTTAGACCCCCGCACACTCACACACGTACAGACACACACTCAGGGTGCAAATCCAAACACACACATACACACACACTCAGATATATTTGAGCATGCATACCACTTTAGGACACACAAATACAGCCCACACAGACAAGATTTACAGTAAATGCTTTCATAGTCTTCACCTTTGTCTGCCAAACAACAGGCTATCAGGTGCTGGGGTAGCTGGAATTAAAACTGTTGTTTTGACACAGTAAATATGTATTTTTGGATGTTTGCTGAAACAACTGCAACCTCCAACAGTCATTCCTGCAGCATTTAGTATTGGCAGATAATTTTGATTTAGTTCTAGTCATAGCCTTTTGACTAAAGCATAAAATGGCTTCAGTCATAATTTCGACATCTAAATTCTTTTGATTTCAGTTTAGTTTTAGTTGAGTATAAATATCATAAGATTATAGTAAAGTAAAAAACAACGCTGTATAATCTCCCAGTGTCAATTAAACCTTACTGCATAAGGTCGCTGATAACAAAGACTGTGACAAAAATAATTTTTCAAAGAAATTTATTCAATGAAATTGTCCGTAACAACACTTTGTTTGAAACAACATTAAGGAAAAATTACATTCCCAAAGCCTGTTTATATCAGACTAAAATCACTGGGTGAAACCAGGAACCAGGACAAACAACGTTTACAGGAAACGCACATATAGGCCATATGTGCCGCGGGCATGATTGAACTGAAAGTGTATTGTGTGTATTGTGTATGATGCTAGTGATTCTGGGTTGTTAAAACAGTTATGGAAAGGGGTTTGAAGTATTCGGTGGGTTTGTAACAGCAACATGTTTCTAAACCCTGAAATATTAAAAAGTAAGTGCGCACAATGACTCAGCTGCCATAATAGGTGCTACCTTTATGTAACATTACAAGGTGTTTTGGCCTGTGGTACAATGCACTGTGTACTACAGTACACATATGTACCTTTTAAACACTATCATGTGGTGTTATTTCCGATTGAAGGACAATTTTAAAAATGGTTGATATTATAAAATTGTTACATATTAAATATCGTCGTTTAAGCAGCGTTGATATACTGCAACTCTAGCTGCTAGGTCAGAAACATCATAACTGTGAGTAGGATTCAAGCTCAAGCTGTGTACCTGCTGTATGCTGTAGTTAAAACTCTAGTGAAGTAATTAATCAATCTGATCTTTTAAGTGTTCGAAGAAACATTTTTTTTAGAAATTTTAATCACCTGTAGTTTTGCAGTTGTCATACAGTGGTTAGTGGTTGCAGTTTTGTGAAAGAGATAAGAGATGTAAACAGACAAAAAAAGACATGAGGGCAAATTCGACGTGTGTTTGTTTGTGCAGGACTTCTTTGGGAAGTCAGACCCTTACCTGGAGTTTCACAAACAGGGAGAAGATGGTAAATGGATGCTTGTGCACAGGACAGAGGTGAGTCATTGGCAGAGGTTAAACTTACCTTCATCTGACTGTTATTGTCGTTGACTGTCATTGTCAGCTAAACTTGGCCTCACACAAAGTGGTACAGCTTTAATTACAGACATAAGTTCAGGTAATTGCATCATACATCCGCTCCTCTGCCTATTTTTGTGTCTGTGACTTCAGGTTATAAAGAACACTTTAGATCCAGTGTGGAAACCTTTTACCGTGCCTCTCATTTCTTTGTGCAATGGAGATGTGGACAGAAGCATCAAGGTTAGTAGTAAGAAGTTTTACTTTCTCTATTAGAAGACATGTTTAGTATCAAATGTAATCTTCACTGAATCTAACAGGTGAGATCAACTGTGAAAAAAATAAAAAATAATTTTATCATGTCCTTTGGCTAGAATGTCAAACTTGAAAAAAATTAAAAAGGAAGTGAAGAGTCAGTACAGAAGTGAAAGTAGGACACAGATACCAGAAACCACATAACCGCTTGAGTTTCCGCTTTTATTTATAAGCTGCCCATGTGAAAGAAAAGACTAGCATGATGTGATGCATTCTGCACAATTACAGGTGCTGTGTTATGACTACGATAATGATGGAGGACATGACTTCATTGGAGAGTTTCAGACCACAGTTGCAAAGATGAGTGAAGCCCAGAACTCAGTGGAGGTAAAACACTGACATGATTGTGCTTGTGGCTCCATTTTAGCAGGTGGCATGTTAGCATGCTATTCGCTAGCAGATAACACAACTCAAACATGATTTAACACTGTTTATTGATAATAAAGGTGACAGGCTCATGAGAAGAAAATGATCTGGGTCAGAGGTTACGGCTCGAGAAAGGGCTTATTCAGGATAAGCGGTGCCTCCCAGGTTTAGGATATCGCTGTTACACATATGAAAGAGGCGAGAGTAGGGGGATGCAGGGTGGGCCCCAGAAATGCTAACAAACAGGTGTGCAAGCCAGGAAGGCAATTTCTAGACGAGGACCTGTATATGACATATGACCTGGATGTGAACACATTAGAGGGTCATCTAGGCAACCAGAACCTGGAATGTCTACAAGCAACCAGGCAGTGTGCAACGAGTGAATCGTTTCCAGTGTGTACACAGTTTAGTAGTAGGGTAATTAGATAATAATAAAGAGACATTATTTCAGTAAATACAATGTAATTATAATAATAACTGTAATAACAATAATACTCACATAATACAATAATACTTATAACTGTGCAATTGCTTGGTAGTGAGAGTACACATGGGTATATCTTAGGTTAGACTTTGGCTTATGCGACACGGTAACAAACTTGTGATTGGGTTTTACTTTGGTAATTTCATGATATTTATCAACTAATATCAACTTATGACCCCAAGTGTTAACGTGTAATGTGAAGTGCTATAATTCATTTTTTACCACGTTTGTATCTTATGGCTTGATTTATAGTTTAAAAGCATTCATTTATACATTGGTATTGTTTCTAATTGTATTGAGATTTATTCTTTTCGCATGTGAGTTCCTGATCTGTCAAAGATGTATGATGCACTGATAAGAACATAGGTCATTCATTAGCAGGTCTGTGTGTGTGCATGTGTGTGTGCATGTGTGTGTGTGTGTGTGTGTTGCTTGTAAAACTGCATGCGTGCATGTGCCAAAGTGGCCTCATGACTTGTTCTCCCACTGAGTCTCATCATGTGTGGTAATGATGTTGGGTGGGGGAAATAACAAGGAAATGTTAGAGGCAGGATGGAGAGATGAAGGGGGAGTGGGGGGTGTAGGCAGAGAGAGAGCGAGAATGGAATGCAAAAAAGAAAGACAAAAAGAGAAGTGCGTTTGAGATGTAAAATATCCCTTAGCTGAGCCTTAGTAACACGACAAGGCATTTAGAGTTAGCTGTCATATGAATCGCTGACTGACTAAAATGTCTGTTTTGATCAGACATTGCCACCTAAGAGTGTGTCTGTGTGACTTGCAGTATTAACAACCATCCTGTCCTTCACTTTTCTTTCAACAGCATTACATAAAATTAAATCTTTCTGTTTTTTAACACTGTATTGTTTTCATTTTCTGTCTACATGTAGGTAACTGTATTAATGGTAATCACTATAGTTTGACAGTCAAGGTGAACCTGCTCACATCATTATGGGGAAGCTGTGAATCCAAGTCGCAGTCTTTCGATCATCTGCCTCTCTGATCATTTTCCCATCTCACACCAACTCTTTTCAACTCTGCTGTCATCTCAGCTTTTCCTCTCCTTGTATTGTCCCTGCTAAACCCACTCCTCTGATAGTGACACATTCATTTTAATTTCTTTCATTTCCTCTTACCCGTTCCTGTATCTGCAGGTGGAGTTTGACTGCATTAATCCCAAGAAACAGAAAAAGAAGAAGAACTATAAAAATTCTGGAGTTATCATTGTCAAGTCCTGCAAGGTGAGGACGGATGGAGGTTTCTTAGCAATCTTAGAATTGCAGTAGATGTATTCTTTTTCTTACTGCTGTCACCGACACATTCAACTTGTGGCTTCACATATCAAACGTGTTTCCAAATCTATAATCAGATCAATATTTTTAGATTTCCTGGCATATTTCTCCACTAAGAAGCAAATAACGATAGTTACAGCTTTGTTGTAAACTGGGGAATCTGTACTCAGTCGGGAAATTGAGTGATATTTTAAAAGAATGAAAGCAACGTTTTGGTTTTACATGCTCAAGCATTCAGCATTATTAGTTGTCATGTTCTGATGTTTCCATATGGTTTAATGTTGGTTTTAACTGAAAGCTTATAGCTCTTATACAGGTGCTAAGCTTATAGTAGATAAAAAAAACTTTAATAAAATAAAACACTGTGATTGTTGCTGTTATTAAGTAAATTTTGCTAGTCGTGGTTCGGAGCACATTGCTCAGAGATTCTGGTCCATGGTGATATGATGGCTTCACACAGCTGTTGAATCTTTGTCAGCTGCACATCGATGCTCACTTTGAACTTCTGCATGGTCAAATGCACTAGATCGCTACCATGTTGTTGATTGAAATTTGTGTTAACAAACAGTTAAAGTACCCTGAAAAGTTTTTAGGAAGGGGGCAGAAGAAACAGAGCAGTGATGTTTTTCTACAGTTCCACTTATTTGTGTTTTAGTTGCTCCAGCTTCGGAAGGAAATGCTCTCCATTTAGCTGCTACATCTTTACCAGCCGCTTGTATACTTTAACTTTCTGATATTTTGTGCGAACCACCTTGCATACCTTTGCGCCAGGATTTATAAGTGAACCATGAGGCTTCACTGGAAAGTTCTGCAGTAATTCCTGCAGTAATGAACTAAACCAGTCCACACAGAGCAACATAGCTAGGTGATATTTCACAATGAATTCAGCAGTACAATTGAGTAAAGTTTGATAATACCACTGCTATATCAAACTTTTGTTTTAAATATTAGCTCAAGAAGTTTGATCCATTAGCAATCTAAGCAGGAGCAACAAAAATAACTCACCTACAGTAGCAAATCAAATAGATTATCCAGCCTCTCATCACGTCTTAATGATCCATCTTAACACTCGACTCAGTGAATTTCAGTTTTGATCAACTGGCACACTTCTAACTGGGCGTTCATAACTCCACTTGAATAGCTAATTAGTACGATGGCTCAGAGCCCCACAGAGGACACATTAAGCTGAACCATGGAGTCTTTCGATGCCTGTTGGAATAACATTAAAGCTGTGTGCGTGCAATGACAAGCTTTCATAATTGATTCCTTTCCTTCTTTCCCTCTTTTTTTTTTCTTACACACAATCATGAACAAGCCTTTGTACAGAGACACACATAGGGCACAGCACATGAAGAAAATGGCTAATATAGTAATTATATTTGTTGGCTGCCAGCAGGGATTAGACTAATGACGGTAAAATCCATGCTAAATATTCATTGTAATTGGAGTGCTCAAACAAGATAAGTGGTGCTCTACTGGTTGCACATTATGTCATGAAAAATATATGTCAGGTTTGTTTAAAAAATTAAAAAAGAATAATGTCTGTGTTTATGTTTGCAGCAAAGTTAATGGTGAATGATAGAAAATATTATTTCATTTATAGATCTGATCTTCAGCAGATCAGTTCTCACTTGCACACTTATTTTCCTGATTTCTTGCTTTTTTCCCGTGTCTCTAGATTACAAGGGACTACACTTTTCTGGATTACATACTGGGAGGATGCCAGCTCATGTTTACAGTAAGTACGATATTAGCTTGCACGTTTATATCTCTGCAATAATGTTATAATGGCACATTGATCCAAATCTAACCCTGTGTCTTTTATAAACCAAAAGAAAAAGGGTTAAAAACAGAAAGGTGGTACTGATTGTTGTAAAGAGGAGAAATTGGGTATCGTGAAATGTTGAAATGGTTGAAATGGAAAATGAATGAGAGAACGACAAATGAGGAAAGAAAGGGAGACAGATAAACAACAAGAAGATATTTTACCAGAGGGAGGGGGAGAGAAAGAGAGGCGTCATGGTCTATTTTAGTCTCTTGTTAGTAGAAACTCTTGTGTGTCCCCGATGATGTCACACCTTTTTGTGCAACTCAGTGAATGAGAGAGAAAGAGTCCTCTTTTATAGTAGCCAGGCGCAATCGCTGCCACACATTGAGTTGTTTTATTAATATATTTCCTATAGCACTCATGCAATGAGAGAGTACACACATATACACACATGCACTCTGTGCCAACTTCACTGCATGTACACAATGACCCTTTTTTCCCTCCTTCTCTATCTCTCCAACAATTTCCCAGCTTTGTGAGCTAGAACCAGGCTCCAGATGTAGCAGAATGAAGATAACGTAGTTCCTTACATGCTTGATTTTGTGGTATTTCTTGTAAAGTGTGTTCTCAGATTGGACATCTGTGCACCACATTGTACAGTTATATTTGTCAAGATTCATGTTTTCTCTACAGATGTACTGGAAGAAAGTTGATTGTTTCTGATTATATAAAATATAATGGATAGTTTAAATATCCTCCATGCACTTTGGTTGAATTCTCTAATGCTGGAAAAAAATACTTTGAGTACTCATATACAGTAATGTAAAAAAAAAGTACACCCTTACACTCTGAGCACCTCTGTAAAAGTATATGTTTTGTCATTTTGCTAGTCTGGAGCATTCATGTGTATGTTAACACAATGCCAGAGTCGTCTCTGGAGTTCATATCCCTGCAAATTCACTTTAATCTCGTGTCATGCAATGCTCAGAAAATCTGCAAAAAAAAATCCAAGGGCAACACCTCAGACTCTGCAGATCTCAGTAAATGTTAAAGTTTATGATGGTACAATTAGAAAAGACACTGAATAAGAATGACTTGTTTAGGAAGGGTTGCCAGGAAGAAAGAAAACACAATAATCCCAAAAACCCCCACCCACATGTCAGCATGGGTTAAGTTTGCAAAGTTGTATCTGACAACAATGGACAGACAAGACCAAAGTGGAGATGTTTAGCCACTAAGTAAACCGTGAACTCCTTTGAACAACAAAGTATTGCAGAGTCAAATGTGAGGCCAATATCTAAAATTTGACTCAGATTAGTTGATGCCACAGGACAATGATCCCAGCAACACTACAGCAGAATGTCTGATAAAGAAAAAAATCATGGTGTTTCATTGACCCAGACGAAGTGCTGTGGTGGGACCTTAAGATAGCTGTGCATTAAAATCAACGCCTGCAAACCTTAATGAACTGAAGCAACACTGTAAATAAGAGAGGGCTACAATTCCTCCACAATGATCTGAGAGACTGATACAAAGTCATCCAGAAAACAGTTTCTCCAAGTTATTACTGAAAGTGGCTCTACAACCTACTGAATCATGGGGTGGATGAGTTTTTGAAAAAGTCGCTGTTACATGATTGCAAATGTTGGTATTCAAAAAAATGGCAGAGAGAAAATACATAACCACTGGTGCTGGAGTGATATAACCTGTACTCACAACAACAACTCTTACAATGTGAAGTCAGGAAAAGAAGTATTTAATTAAATCGATGCAGCTCTACATATTAAACCGGCCAAGACAGGAAAGGCTATATTACATTTTTAATGCAAAGCATCTGGGATAACAGTTGAGTTCCATTATGTTTATTCTATTTAAGAAGGAAAAGGTTTAAATATTAACAATTGCACTTAGGTCCATCGTGTAAATTTGCTAGATTTAGCCATATAGGCTAATTTTCATCTGCAGTCACTAGAGGTTAGTGCTATTCATAACCAAATTAATGAAATCCTAAAATCTTTCAGGGAAAACCCACATGTGAACACATGTTGTGGGAAAATTAGTGTTGTGGGAATGGGCAGTATGCTGAATTTATCAGTCGAAATTGAAATGCGTAGGAGTTTGTGCTCAGTCAATGTGTTTATATATATGCTGATTACCTTTTTGGCATAAACTCTGTGTATTTAGGAGGACAAGAAGCAGTTTTGCCTCAAGGCTCTAATGTTTCCCAATTGGACACATACATAGAAGTATCCTGTTTTATCTACTATACCTAGTATCTATTTATCTATTTAGCAAGAAGGCATGTGTGTGCATGGTGCAAGGGATCGTAAGAAAGTTCATACAATTAGAGCACCCAAAGCTCACAGCACAAAATGTCTGCATAGTCCCTCACAATAATGCACTTTCACAAGCTACATACACACACAGTAATAAACCATCGGAACAATGTGATGCGTGAATACCTGTAAATTACTACTTAAATGTTAAATAGATATGGAAATGTCATCATTATCCACCCAGGAATCTGTTTTCATTATTTGCAACATGTTGACACTGCAGAGTAGTTTCGGAGTTTCAGAGTAGCTTCCTTCTGTGATAGAAGGCAGTGTTGAGTATTTTTCTGGTCTCAAGAAAGCTGTTGTTGTGCACTGAGCTGTTGAGGACTACATTTTGTCAGAAACAGTTAGCTGCTAAAGCTGCTAATAACAATGATAACCTCCAGTGTCAACCTGCTATTTACACCTGAGCCTATTGATGGAAATGAGGCTTTAAAAGAAAAAAGGATAGTTAGACACTTTACTACATATTTACAATATGATGTACAATTTAAGTGAACATATGTTTCTCAATTTCATTTAATTTGTCATTATTTTTGGTCTAAAATGTCCAACTTTTCAAACAGTGCCTGTTACATGCTGCTCCATGCTCAACAGTATATGGTGCTGTGATGAGAGCAAAACACAGATTTTAAAGACTGTACTGTAGCTACTTATGTAACCACTTGTTCCATTCCAGGAGTTAAAAGCAACGATGAAATCTTTCTTTAATGAGTTTAGTGTAATATTTGCAGCAAAGCAGGTTTGTTTTTGAACTCTTACTTCTCTAAGACCAAAGCTTCCTAACCACATTTTTTTTCTTTATTCCTATAATGAGGATGACGACATTTTGCTGTTAGTTTTATTTGTAGATTTAACCTTTTATTTGAGCACAGCGTCACCTACATAGCCATTAAAGAAGATTTTCACATAGTTCCCAATTTGAAGTAATTATTAAAACTTTGAGTTTTGAATGACCACCTGTTAAAAACATGAGTTAGCATTGAGCGGAAAATAGCATGCAGATTTGCCAGTCTGCCAGTAACATATTTAATATGAAGATCACCTGTTAGAAAAGAGAAGCTGATTTTACCCACTTTTTTGTAATCACTGAACAAAAATTATAGCCGATGAAGCCGTTAAAACAGAGGCATTATATAATCATGCTGTAACCTCCAAAGGATGCAATGCAGATTCTATTTCACTGCTGAATTTTTGATAATTCTAGTATTTATTGAATGATAAATGAGCTTCAGTAGCAGGTAATTCCTCTACTCGGCAATTGACAACCTGTTAAAACTAGAAGTTGGATTTCTGAGTCGTCCAGCTGTGATAGGCTTTGAGGTTTAGGGCCATTAGGACGCTCTATGTCCAGCCTTCTCTCTTTTCGATGGCTACCGTGAAGGTGAAACACTCATCCCCAGGTAATCAGCCAGCAGTCAAGTGCCCCAACAAAAAGTTGGACAGCTCTCAGCCATGGCAATGTTTCAGCGTTACTGAAAATGCAAACATCCAACACAATGTGTTGAAATATAATAATTACTGGAATTTGCAAACAGGTTCCGACTCACAGAATTGTTTAAATATTTTTAATCAGTTCATCACTCAAGGCTCTGCTCTTCTGGAATTTGTTGAATTTCAGTGCAATGGGAACATTTTCCTGCAATAGTGGTGATGAAATGAGCAAATTTGAGGCAGATTGGTAACTTAAATCCTCCCTGCCCCCTCCTAATCTTTTGCCGTTTGTCACAAACCTGCAGCTCTTTCACTGAGTTACACACACACACACACACACATGCAGAGATATTTTACCTTCTCCTGCTTACAGGCTCATTTACTTCACACACGTGAGCACAAACGTATATCCTCCACATTCCATACTTCACACTAAACACTAAAATTGATTTTAAATGTAGATTCCATGGGTAACTCATGACTTTCCCTCTCTCTCTCTCTCTCTCTCTCTCTCTCTCTCTCTCTCACACACACACACACACACCCACAAAGCACAGGTTCAAAACTCACTATCTGTATTCATACAGACGTTTTCCTACTGCGCTCTGAACAACCGTGGTGTAGGTGTACATGCACACGTACACAAACATTACACCTCACCTTTTTATGCACGCTGACTGATTTAGACATGTATAATCTCGCGCAGATTCTCAATTACCAAAGAGTTCTCCTCACATACACACTGGCATTTATATGCTCGGATTTTAGGACCTCGCTCTCTTTCTGTGTTCTCACGTACGCGGGGAAGCGGTCGTGTACAAAAAAAGCCCATCCTCACAGTCACACACACATGCAGAAAGAGCTGTTCTCCGGTGTTCAATCAGACTTAGTATGGCTATAATCCTAATCTCCGCGAAGGGAAAGTCTCTCCTCTGGGCTGCAGGAGCTTGAGGAGAGAGCCGCATTTCTGTTACCCACTCCAACACAAAGACACAGCCTGCTACTGCTGATAGGCTGTTTATGAAAAACATTTTTACTAAATTAAGATATTATTAATATCATATGTTTGATATCATTCAGGGGCCATATAGAGAACAGTTAACATAATGGATTTTCAAAAATCGAAAACAGACTCTTAGAGAGTATCAATAGCTTGTGTATATTGTGTGTATATTATACCACAGTGAAAGAAACCACTTCCTGCAGTATAAGCTGAAACTCATATTAGTAACCGCTGTAATGGTCAAATCCATTAGTGTTCATGAGGAGAGTCATTGCTTAGCTTCCATGTTAAGGAAAATTCCAGTTCATTTCAATGTGTTCATTTCTACCTTAAAGGCCATTTTATTAGGTATCTATTGCCAGTAGTAGGTTGAACTCCCCTTTGCTTTCAGAACTGCCTTTATTTATGGTGATTTGTGGCATAGATTCAACAAGGTGATGGAAACATTCCTCAGGGAGTTTGGTCCATATGACACCGTTGCATAGTTGCAGCAGATTTATCCACTGCACATCCATCATGCATCATGTCCCGTTCCACCTATTAGATTGAGATCTGGTGACTGTGGAGGCCATCTGGGTATAGTGGATTCACCATCGTTTAAAAAAAAATCCAGTATGAGATTATGTGAGGTTTGTGATGTAGATGTGGTATCCTGCTGGAAACAGTCATCACAAAATGATTAGTTAGCAGCAATACTCAGGTAGCCTGTGGTATTTAAATGATCCTCAGTTAGTTCTAAGGGTTCAAAGTGTGCCAAAAAAACATCACCCACACTATTACACCAGCAGCCCGAACCAATGATACAAGGCGGGATGGATCAATGCTTTCATGTTGTTTACACCAAACAGCAGAAATCGTGACTGTTCAATTTTAAATCATGCTTTTTATTTGTTTTTGTTTTTTAATGTCTCTGTAAAGCACTTTGAATTACCTTGTTGTTGAATTGTGCTATATAAATAAACTTGCCTTGCCTTGTTCAGACCAGGCAACATTTCCCAGTCTTCTCCTGTCCATTTTGCTGAGCTAGTGCAAATCGTAGCCTCAGTTTGCTGTTTTTAGTTGACAGTGGTGGCACCCAGTGTGGTCCTCTACTGCTGTAGCTCAATTTCTTCAAGGGTTGGCATGTTGTGCATTTACATGGCTTGGCTTATTTGAGTTCCTGTTACCAGCAGTCTGGCCGTTCTTCTCAGAGTTAATCTGGCCAGAGAACTGCCGCTCGCTGGCTGTTTTCTCTTTTTCAGACCATTCTCTGTAAACCCTAGAGATGCTTGTGTGGGAAGATCTCAGTAGATCAGCAGTTTCTGAAATACTCAGACCAGCCTGTCTAGCACCAACAAGCACACCACGTTCAGTCGCCTTTTCCCCCCATTCTGATACTCGCTTTGAACATGATCAAGCAGGTGGTCTTAAACATTTGCACTCTTCATCTTAATCATAGAGATTCAGAGTGCAAATGCATTGCAGCCACTAGCAGCATTAGGGATCTAATGCCACGCCGGCCTGTTTTGCATCTGTAAGGAAGTGAAGAGCTTTCAAGGATGGTAGTAGGTTTTGCTTTTTGTTTCTTTACCTTTTATGGAGATCTGATTGTTTGTTCTGGTCAATCACTTGTCTTTTTTTCTTTTCTTAGAAGGAAAAAGCATGATTGAGACATTAATGTTCATCGGAACTAAAGCAGCATTAGTGGAATTACTCTTAGTAAACATAATTTAAAAAATACAGTTTACTCATTTTTCTTTTGGATTCAAACTTTTCACAAATCCTAATGCCAACAGCATCTTACGCAGCTTCTCTTTTCAAGATTTTGTCAGCTTTATGTTGTTAAATGCAAGTGTAGCAATCAAATCTACTCATGATGATTAAAATAAAGATGATCGATCGCCACTTTTCCTTTCCCTGCTGATATTCAGATTTCCAGCAATAATAACGATGATTACTCGACTCAAGTAAGTTGGCTCCCAAATTTAAATCCTCTTATCACTGTTATCTTTTTGCAGTGGATCTATTTTTGATTATTTTTAACTGGTTCACATCTCTTAAGCTGAAATTGTCTCGTGAATTCATTTAAACTCGTTTTATATTGACAGGTGACTCATAACCCCTTTTGATCAAACATTTGAAAATAAAAAAAAAAGCTAATGAGAGAGAGACGTAGACAATGAAAGGAGTCAACCTCCATTCAGTTACACATTCTGCCTTTCAGTGCTGCAGAATTTACAACATAGTTATTCTCACAAATATATTTTCATCATTTTCTTATCGTGACTACCTCGGCTGAAAAAATGAACAGAATGTCATGTTAATAACAGCTGCTGTGCTGCTGCAGAATGACACCGAATCAAAGAGAAAGTCGGATGCTACAATCTGTTCTACTATACCTTTTTTGGGTTAGTCCAAAGACGGTGAAAGTGATTTCCTGCGGTTGCATCACATTTCACATGTAAAAGGGAGATTATGTCTTTAGAGCTAGTCATTTTTTTCCTGTCCTCTTTTTTTATGCATGCTTTTATTTTGTTTATCTAAAAAAGCATCAGAGTGGATAGCATGTAATTTTATTTCAAAGTTTTTAGTCTCCGCCGACGTGGAATAATTAGAGTGTTGATAAAAACAAAATAGAACAGAACTGGTGAACAAATCATGACATATAAGAAACACACACAGTGTGTGTGACTAGCAGCAATGTGGACACTAAAATGTCAGTAAAGTCAGCAGCTTGATAGGAAAGATAACTCTAAAATACTGTTTATAAAAGACTGACATAGCTTTTGGGTCTTTGTGCTGTCCTGCAGGGGTGTCGTCCCCCCCACCCCACCCCACATTTAGAGGTTGCCACGGTGCCTTGCATCCTTTTGTGTTACTCAAGCCATCTGCATGTCCTCCTTCACACATCCATGAATCTTCTTTGGTCTTTATCTTTCCCTCCTGCCTGGCAGCTTCGGCTTCATCATCCTTTGTCCAGTACATCCACTATCCCTCCTCGGCACATGTCCAAAGCATTTCAGCCTTGCCTCTCCTGCTTTGACTCCAAATCGCTCAACCCGAGCTGTCCCTCTGATATACTCATTCCTAATCCTGTCCATCCTGGTCACTCTCAAAGAAAATCTTAACATTTTCAACTCTGCCACTTCTAGCTGAGCTTCTTGTTGTCATCTTGTCAGCACAAGATGACTCCTGGTAGAAAAAAGAAGTCAGATTGTGTAGAAATCACTTTATCCATAAGCCAGGCTTAAGTCTTGTTGAATGCAATTTGATATTTATTTTCAAAATTATTCTAAAATAAAGGAAAAATAAAGCAAAATAGATAACACAAGTTGTGCTTCAGGCAGACCTACTTTGTGGCCAAGTCACTGCCGTATGAGCGTGCAGGATTCCTTAACTTCTCATTCAGTTACAGCCTTTGCTCATAAACTGGCTGTGATAATGGTGATGGCCAAAATGCTTAATTCACAGTCTTCACAAACCAATGTGTGACATCACAGTGGTTAAACCTTTCTTTTATATGCTGTCTATGTGGGTACAATGTGTCAGCTACCAAGTTACGGACAAGTAGTAATTGATTGTAATTGATTCACTCCACTAAAGACACAAAAAGTAGTTTTAAAAAACCCACTTTGTTGTACATATCATAGCAGTTTGCCTACAAGCACTGAGTCATTCATCATTACATACTTGGCACTGCTGTGATTTTTATTGTTTTCTTTAAAAAGCATCCAGTGGCTCCTGTGTACCTCACAAAAGCAAAAATACACAACTACAACCAACAAGACAAATATGAACCAAGAGAAGGCTTTCCCACAGTGGGCTGCAGCTTCTGCTTGTCACTGTCTCTTTATCGCCTCAGAGTGAGACAGAGAACAACTCCAGAAGATGTTCACACAGGCTCTAACACATCCATCCCTCCATCCATCTATGTGACTGTTTAACTGCAAATGAGCCTAAGAGGTTCTGGCACGAGAACTGGCTCATCAGTACTCGACAGGGTGCAGCTGGGAAAACTCCAGCGTGATTGTCAGCATGTCTATTATTTGACAGTAATTTGGCAGTAGTCGAATCCATCTATGTAATGCGGTCACAGACATTTTCTGCCACATTGCTGCGCTAAAATTTCCAGTAATGAAATGCTCCTCCGTCACCCCATGATCATTTTAATTCTTGTACTTGCTTGTTAAAACTGTGTGTTTGTCATGGTGTGTTTAGTCTGCTTGTGTGTTCGCAATTACTAATAGCTTGAGGCGAGGAATAAGTTGGAAACAGAATGGTGTCATCTCCTACTGTCATCAAATACACAGCCATCAAACTAATAGCATCTGTCACGGAGAGGCCACTGGAGGAAAAATGCTGTAACAGTTTAGGGATGATCTTATGCCATCAATTTGGCGTACATATTTTCAGCTTCATAGTAAGACAAAATAAATGATACCAGAGGGGGAAAATATGTACTACATGAGGGAAACAAAAAGCCTACTATACAATAAACCCTTTCTTTTTCTGCTTAGTGGTGTACCTGCAGTATTGTGCTTAAGTCTTAAGCTGCCTCTAATTTTGTTATTTCTTTGCTTCCAATGAGCTATTCTGTAATTTTTTTAATAGATTTTTTGAAGGTCTTTCAAAGTACGTAACTCACATAACAGAAAATGTTTAAATTGTATTGTTAGAAACTTTGTTACTAGCACTTTTCTCCCATTTCTTTACTTACAAAAATACCAAAAGTAACAGTTTCATAGGCATAAAATAGTAGTTGTTTTCCACCAACAAGGTGATTCCCTGAGCTATTAGCTGAAACCTTGGTGTATCTTGGAGTCGCAGGCCAAGAAAATATCTACAACAGATCAACAGTGTATTTAAGTCATGTCCTTAAGAAATATGGATAAAAAAAGTCCAGCAGGACTTAAGATCCATCTGACCCTTCAATTGGTGCATCTACTTTTTGTTGAAGTTATTCTTAATGAAGGGGAAAGTGGACAAAAGGCTGATGTACGCCAAATTACACAAGAACTGAAAATCAGTGGAATTATGAGTGCAGAAAAGTACCGTCATATTTTGATCTGCCATGCAATACCATTGAGACGGCATCTGAATGGGAACAGCTTCATTTTTTAGCATGACAATGATCCCAAATACTCTGATAATTCAGTAAAAGCATACTTGGATAGAAAAACACACAATGGTCAGTCATGGATTGGCCTCCCAGGCAAAACAACATTGCTGAAGCCTTGAGGGATCATAGTAACAGAGAACTGAACAAAAGGCAGCCAGGATCCAAAGAAGAGGTTTGAATGTCTTAAAGAAACCTGGAGAACTATTCCTGATAACTACTTAAAGAAATTCCAAAGGAAAGCTTGCCTGAAAGAGTTCAGGCTTTGTTGAAGTATGAAGGTGGTCATAAAATATGTTGACTTTGAACCTCATTAGAATTGTACAAACTCTATCTTTCCCTTATATAATGTACTTACATGAATTTATGTTTCAATAAAGTGCTCCACCTGTTTTCCATCTTTCTAGCAAAACATTAAGAAATGTGGAGAGGCTTTGCACAGTGATGCAGTCATCCATGCTATCACAAATCGTAACCAGACCAAATAGAAAGACTAATATGTTAGCAGAAATTTGGTCTTGGCTATGATACCAGCAGTGAGAGATCCTAAAACACTTGACCTGGGCAGCCCTGAGCCAGGCTTTTTGAAGCTGCGAGCTTGGTGTGTAAAGTAACCACAGTTGGTTACTTTACACACCGAGACCTTGAGGAACATATTCTCAGCTATACCCATATGAAAAAGAAGCAGAACTTTATTTTTGTACTGCTGTATGTCTCATAAATTATTCATGAAACTTGCCACTTTCACATCTAGTAAGACAGACAACCACACGCTTTCACATCCACACACACAGCCGATTTAGACTCCCCAATTAACCTAACATGCATGTCTTTAGACTGTGGGTGGAAGCTAGAGCAGAATCCTATGCAAACCATTACTTCACACAAAAAGGCCCCGGCCAACTCCTCTTGCTGTGAGTCAACAGTGCTAATCACTATACCACCATGCTGCCCCTCATGCAACATAATTATAAGGATTAAGTGTGACTCAAGTAAACATTATATATTTGAGAAGAATGCAAAAGAGTCCACTTTGATGATGAGTAAATCGTAGTCTTGTGAGACTTGCATGAAAAAATAAACATGTACTGTTAAAGACAAAAGAATATATAATTTTTTTTTTTCCTTTTTCCATATGTGTATTGTGTTGATGAAAGGAGTGAAAAACCAACACATTGTATCAGTTTGGAGGCCTATAGGAGAATGTGGGAGAAGTGAAGATGAGGCTTCTTGTAAGTCCTGCTGGGAGACTTCAGAGCTCCTACTGAGTTTGACTGTCGAGACACACGAGAGACTGGGAAAGAGACACCAGCACATTCTTTTTTATTTTTTCGCTAATCTGATCAACTGTCTTCTCTTTTCTACATTTTAGACACATCACATGTAAAGATGAATGCCAAGCTGCATCCATATATATACTCTCTGTTTGCAATGCTCAGACACCTATTTCACATCAAGTCGCAGAAAAATAAAATACTCAGCTTTAACTTACTAAAACTGAAGCACACTCTTTTTGGATGTGCTGTTCTGGGGGCAGCCTCAAGTGGCCTTCAGAGGAACTGCAGGTTTTGGCACCGTTCACTCTTCATTTTCAGACCCAGAGGTTGTCACTTTGTTTTAATCTGTCTTTTGTAATGGCCTGGACCTGCACTATTTAGATTTGTGCACAGTGCAGATAACTTGAATGGCTGTAATGAGTAACTCATAATGAACAGAACCCCAGGCTGAATTGCCTATTTAGAATTCTAATAATGATTTTGCAAGAAGTAGAAAAAATATCTTTTTTTTTTCCTTCTCGGAGACGAAGGAGAAAGCCAGTATTATGTGTAGACTGCTCTCGTCTGACTGTTCTCCGGTGACAGTCAGTTTTATATTGCAGCTTCAATAATAAATAATAAATCTCAATAATAAATTTGACCTGCTAAAATTCCAGCTGGCACCAGCTTTTGGGGGCAGATTTTTGTATGGTGAGGCATCAATTGGTTGATCTGAAAGTATATGTGTCATCTGGAAGAAATTATTCTAAAATTAACCAGAGGCAACAGTTCAAGGCTAAATTCAGGCTTAATCAGGGCAAGCTCTACGAGGATTTAGTAAGCTGTGAAAATTCAGGTGTAGCGGTCAGAATTGGAAGATAATAATGCTTCAGGTAAATTTTACTTTCCCTCTGGAAGCGAATCCAATGACTGACTCGACTCTGCTGAAATGAAAATCTTTCACTCGGTAATGTTGCTGATGCAAAAGTGTGTTTCTGAGCCAAAAGATGAATGGATGTTCTTGTGTCCTGTTGCTTGGTTTCCGTGTTAGCTATGGGTTTACAAATAATGGGCTCATAAAACGTATTTGTTCGCTTAACACCCTGAAGTGTGGTTTATGTGGTTTTCACACAGAGTGCTGTGGAACAATTTTAACAGCTAAAAGTAAAGCAAGGATGCTTTAAAAAACAGTTGAATTAGTGGATTTCATTTAATTGAGAAAAAGTAATGAAAAGAAAAAACGTAAATGGATAGTAGCCCAAATGCTTGTGGGTATTTAGGCTTGTTTTTCTGCTGCAGAATGAAAGCAGTATGATCAGAGGCCTCACTGATTTGAGTGCGATGGATAAGAACGAAAAAATCTGTGCCTAAAACTTCTGCACAATTCTGTATGTTGTTGTCACATGCCCACAATACAAAACACAGCAGCACCCTAATTCTGTCACCCTGCATTTCTGTACCCGTCACTCCTGCTTCTCCTGTTGCTCTTTAAACTCTTTCCTCTCCTTGCCCTACCACTCTTTACCTCATTTTCCCAATTTTCTCCCTTGTACTCACTCACCCCCCACCTTTGCTCCCTTCTCCGTTATATCTTTTCTCGGTCCTTGTCCTTACTGAACTAGAACATTGTTGTCTTATAATACACCAAACAAAAGACCGAAGAAGAAGATCGTTTTAGACTATGTTTAAGCTGATAGGAGGGAGGCGGAGATTGTGGGTCGGGTTCTTGTCAGCACACAAACCACTATTCACTGCCTGAGGAAAAGCCTGTCACTCTTAATCTCATATTGGGTTTGGCTGTGCTTCCCTGCGTTTGTGTTTTCCAGTGTGTGTGTTTGCTGCATGTGGAAAGTGTCTGTGTGTGCTCATATATGTGTTTACTGTACGTCACCCTGTGGTAATCTGTGTTAAAAGAAAAAAAAATCTCCATATGATTTCGGGGTCATCGCATGATTTTTATTTGTCTCTATTTACCCCAAAAATATACTGTGGAACTGCATTTACCTTCGGTTTTACTGACCAGAATTCACTGTACATATCCTCGAGGCTCCAAATGTACTTTCACGTCTGTATTACAAATGACATAAATATCAGTTAGCTGTATAAACCTGGGGTTACAGTCCCACACGCTAACACAAATTCCTGTCTAATAAGGAAACACGCACAATGTTTCTTTTAGTGTTTAAGTTTGAACACAAATCCAACAACACAAAGTAAAGTTAAAATCCAGCCCAGAGAGACTTCGAAGCGAACACCACAGTGATTTTACTTTAGGAACATGTACAGGTAGAAATGAAGGCTACAATGCTACAAGCCTAGCTGCTGTTCACTGGTTTTGTTACCTACTGAAGATCAGTGGCTGGTTGCAGGGTTGGGATTCGCCATTCACACAGCTAAAACATCACTCTGGCTAGCTGTGTGCGTGCATGCTGTCTGCAGGTGCTTGCAAAGAGCTGATGTTATGTTAGCAGTATGATGCAGGTAATTCTGTCCTGGACACATGTTTCATTTCACTATTTCCTTCTTGTTCTTTCATGAAAGAAAAATAAAAGTAATGCCAAAGTAATCGCCATTCCTCAGAAGTTTCAGACCCTCCACCATTGTCCTCCTCCCTGCACACGATTTGGAAATGATGCAATGTGATAACTACTTATCGGTCACCTCTTTGTATTTTAATAGGTCGGTATAGACTTTACGGCATCCAATGGGAACCCCCGAGAACCGTCCTCCCTCCACTACATCAACCCACTGGGCAGCAACGAGTACCTCGCTGCCATTTTAGCTGTGGGACAAATCATACAGGACTATGATACGTGAGTATTTAAATCAAATCCTGTGGGGTGGTGCAATGTTTTTAGTCAGTTCAGTGCAAACATTTACATTTTTCATACATTTCTTGCAAAGAAAGGTCACATAGAGCAGTAAGGGATGAGTGAGGCTGGTTGATGTAAAGGTTTATCGTTTCACTGCTGAAATCCATAAACTGTACAGATAAGATGGACTTAGTCTCTGTATCCTCATTTTTATATATTTTTACTGCCTTGCTGAAGCCTTGAGCCTTTATAGGTTAAAGAGTAGCAACCTCCCAATAAAAAGGCAGGCCTACCCAAAATTATACCCTGCTTTATCATATATTTTACTCTAAACAGCCCCAGAATTTATAAACTAAATATCATGTTGCACTGAAGAAAAACTTGAAACTGCTGATTAAGACCACAAACTCATTACGAAGTCAAAATTAAAGTAAGCAGTGATGTCATTTTATCATGGACCATTCAAACTCTGCACCCAGCGGTTCATCAAAAAAATAAGGGTTTAGAGTACCTGCACATTGACTTCCCTTTTCAGATTATGCCATGTTTATATACAGACTATGCTAATCATATTAACTTGTGAACCACAAAGAGAGTGACTGGGGTCCTTAAAAGAACAACAATGACGCATTGGTTTCAGAGTATTTTGACGAAGACATTTACATATTCCAGTTTTGAAGTTTGAGCTTCGAGCAGTTGAGGCTTTGTGGAAAGAACTAAACAGGTTTATCAGTTCCCTAATACCCATCTTAATCCCATCATCTACACAAGCGCCACTGCACAGAGCTGTAGCATGGGCATCACTTTTGGACTTTAAACACACAAACATCTATTTGTTCTTTTACATTTTGTGTTAAAAATAAGACAGTATAAACAGACTAAGAACACCAATAGCATCTATCGACTGCTATTCCTCCTCTGTCAGTAAATAATTGTACATCAGTATATCTGATTTTCTGTCCTGTCCTGTCTTTAATGTTTTTCTTTGTGAGAAGACATTTTTCCTCACTGCATCATTTTGCCACCAGTTCTCTTCTTGCTTTTCTGTAAATGTCTTTGAATGTGTTTCTATGTGAACAAGGTAACAGGATTTTTCCTGCTATCTAAATCCAGCTTTTTGAATTTGTATGCAAAAAAAAGGAAAAAAAAAAAAGGTTTAACTAATGTTCCAATCTGTTGTCATGGTTTCCTCCTCAGTGACAAAATGTTTCCAGCTCTGGGATTTGGAGCCCAACTCCCACCAGACTGGAAGGTATGTGTGTTGATGGTGTTGTTGTTGTTGTTGTTGTTGTGTGCGTATGTGTGTGTGTTCCAAACACAAACGTAGGTGATACATGTATATGCATGTGGCAAAGAGAGAGGAGGGTGGGTTGTCATCAGCGGACTTACAGTTAAAGCCGAGATGTATTATTTTACACACAGACACACACGGAGAGACACAAATAAAATTATAAGCATTATAGATGCATATTCACATGATTACGCAACTGTCAACCCATCTGTGTTGCCATGGCACTGAGCTGATGAAAAGGACAAAGAAGAGAGAGCAGCACACAGAGGGATGGAGAGAGGGTGGGAGGGAGAAGGTGGGAGAAATGGACGCAATTTCTTAACAATATTGTACAGCGTAGTGAAGGATTATCATTCGATTCATTCATTTCTTTTCTCCTCAGGTGTCACATGAATTTGCCATCAACTTTAACCCAACAAACCCTTTCTGTTCAGGTGAGTTACCGCACAGGAGGTTATGATGTCATCTAGACCTCTGCAGCAACCTTTATAAGTATTTACAAATAGTTCTCATTTTCATTAATTTTTTTTTATTTACCCCATCTGAGTTCTCTCTAGTCTAGAAGTCTAGATACCCCATTTACATTTTTGGCCTTTCATACAAGATATTAGTTATTTTTCAACATAAACCCATACCATAAAAACATACTTTGATATGTTTACACTTATAGGATGTTGTCATGTTTTTGGATGCAAAAAAATAAGGCCACTAACTAGTTAATAGGTGTAAAACCTGTCATTTACAGATAGCTATATAATTAAGGTTATGGCAGAAAAAACACTGTGTGATTAAAAGAAACCACTAATAAAAAAAAACATGCCATCTCCAGATCATGTGACCACAGCAGGTGGTGCACTCCTCTCTAAGTGCCTTGCTGAGTAAATAACTCCTTAACACATCACCTACACTTGCTACTTTGGATGCTTGTCTAAATTAGAAGTATGAACGCTAATGCACATTATGACACCAAACAGTTCAGAGCAGTGAAAACAGTCCACTCCTTCACATTTAAATATTAAAAGTAACAGTGTCTAACAACTCTGACTCTGGGAATCTTTACACAGATTGATTAAATTTTACAACACTTCTGAACAAACAAAATAACATAAAAAAAGAGTAGTTTTTACTATTAGCTGTGGCTACACTTACGCTTTAAACACTGGACTTCAACTTGAGTGTGTTTATTGAGTATAAAGCACCATCATACCCGAGCAAAGCCTTACAGAGCTGCTTGCATGGCTGCAGATCCTTGTTTCTGAGTAAGAGTAAGTGCATACCCTCACCTTCATCGCACAAAGACGACTTGAAAAGATTCATAAATTGTCAGCACCTCGCTGTAATAACCTCATAGTAAGCTCTCCTTTTACTACACTGAACTTGCATCTGCTAACACGTTTGAAATGTGTAGGATGCAAACGTATTTATTGACAATTGCAAATCAATTGAGTGCCAACTGCTAAAAGCACATCTGTGAGACCCAGAAAAAAAAATTGTGATTGTGTAACACATGTTTTAGCCTGACTGAGGCAAAGAGGTTATGTTAAATAACTCCATTTATACTCACCCCTGTGCTGAAAAAGGCCCGCGTCAGAACATGAAGTTCAGCTTGTGGTTATTTAAAAAAAAAAAAACTGCCTCTGCAAATGCCCTTTTCTTTTTAGGGTTAGCTTATTTTCTGGGCCAATACAGCCTCCAGTACACTCTGAAATGAAAAATTCTAGGCCAAAGGAAAAAAAAGACTTCAGCTGTTATGCAAAACTTTATTCTTGAAATTGCAATATGCAGCTGTGCTGATAACAGAATGGTTTTATGTTCTCAACTATCGGTGTGCAATGTTTTGAATAAGTGCACATTTGTGCGGCATGTTTTTCTCTGAATGTGTATATCTTTATCATATGAAGATGTGAGTGAAGGGAGCACAAGTTTATGTATATATATATATATATATATATATATATATATATATATATATATATATTTATATATATATATATATATATATACATATATATATATATATATATATATATATATATATATATATATATATATATATATATATATATATATATATATAGATATATATATATATAGATATATAAATAAGCACTAATGATGTAGGACACAAGTCCTACATCATTAGTGCTCATTAGAAACAATATCTAGTTTTCAATTTTGACCTTGAAATACTCTATATAAACTTTTTCCCATCTCTCCCAGGACTTTACAAACCTCTCTCCCTCTTGCTTTTCTCTCTGTTTCTTTCCTGCCCTCACTATTTCCAGCTCATCTTCACATTTAAAGTGTATTTGAGTCTAAATTGTTTCTCTCTGCCTTTCTGCATCTTTAGGTGTGGAGGGCATTGCCCAGGCCTACTCTGCGTGTCTCCCTCACATTCGTTTCTACGGTCCGACAAACTTTGCTCCAATCATCAACCATGTAGCACGTTTTGCTGCTCAGGCCCTTCAACAGGAGAAAGCAGCGGTGGGTGGCTACAACTTACCTATTTACCTGCTTTTTACACTCTTAGTTGTTCTTTAGTTAAACCTCTCAAGACACTGTACTCCACAGATAAAACTATTTATATATAAAAGCAGGCTGTATTCCACAATCAGCTCTACTTTTCTGTCTTGTTTGAGAGGTTGACTGTGTTGCCGGAGGAGTTTGTGTATTCCCAAACGCAGATGCTGATTCTAACTGTAACCACTGCAAATCCAAGCTTAAACACAACCAGACTTTCACTGCAATCTGTCAGAACGCTCTCTTCTTTTGGCGCACCTGTCCATCAAGGCTGTAAGGTTACATATACATACTGAGTTTGGTAACTTTATATATCACTGCTCACTTAGTTACATCTTATTATACCGGGCAGGATCCTCTTTTACCTTCAGAACGGCCTCATTTCTCCTAGTCATAGATTTAACAATGTGCTGGAAACATTCCTCAGAGCTTTTGGTCCATATTGACATGATTGAATTTGTAGCTGCTGCACATTCATGATCTGAATCTCCTGTTCAGCATCCCAGAGGTGCTCTAATGGGTTGAGATCTGGTGGAGGGCATCTGATTACAGTGAACTCATTGTATTGAGACGAGGAATGGAGGTATACTGTGGTGTTTATCAGACAGTTGATACTGAGGTTCTGCGTAATGTGCCAAGAAAATATCCCCTTCGTCATGAGGAGCGAATGCTTATGCAGGATTCTGAGACTGTTCAGTTCTGGTGAGCCTCAGTTTCCTGTTCTTAGCTGACAGGAGGGACACTTGATTTGGTCTCCAGTGTTGTGAATTCAGAGATGCTCTTCTGCACTTCATTGTAACAAGTGGTTATTTAAGTTCCTGCTGCCTTCCTATCAGCTCTTAATAGTCTGGCCATTCTCTGACCTCTGGCATAAACAAGCCATTTTTGCCCAGAGAACTGCTGCTCACTATTTTCTATTTTTCTGACCTTTTTCTATGCAGGGGAGGGGGGTAGAGGCATGCTTTCGCCTATCCCAGCTCTCATTATATACAACAGTTCTAAAACAGAAGTACCATTTATGTCAATTTTATTGTATATAGCCTCTCCCCCCTGAACCACGGGCGACCGTGGTTCAGCGGGGTGGGAAGCTCGTCTTGTAACCGGAAGGTTGCCGGTTCGATCCCCAGCTCTGTCTTGGTCGTTGTGTCCTTGGGCAAGAACCTTGACCTACCACTTACTGGTGTTGGCCAGAGGGGCCGATGGCGCAATATGGTAGCCTCGCTTCTGTTGTAGCCAGGGCAGCTGTGGCTACAACTGTAGCTTGCCTCCACCAGTGTGTGAATGTGAGAGTGAATGAATAGTGGAATTGTAAAGCGCTATATAAATGCAATCCGTTATTATTACCAATTCTACTTTAAGTAAAGACAGCACATTTTAAAGCTGGAGTGTATGAGTGTTACATTAAAAATTTTAAGTAAAATTTTTTGAAAGACTTAGCTTTAGAATATCTCAATATCTTGCAGCTGTTTTTTTCTGTTGTTATCTATGTTACCTATAGTAGCTGAGATAGGCTCCAGCCCCCCTGCAACCCTGAATGGGATAAGTGGAAGACAGTGGTTGGATGGATGGTATCTCTCACAACCTAAGGAAACAAAGAAATCATTCTAAAAAAAAAAAAAAAACTACTCTTTTCTATATTTGAATTTTCAGCCACCACACACAGCAGATAAATTCCTAAACTGGATTCCTACATTGAATCATTCAAGCCCTTTATGAAGGACCGCACACAGTGCTGAATTAGCCCACTCGTCCCAGGTACATCTGTCCCACAGGTAGTGATGTTTTACGTCATCCAACAAGGACCGATGTGCCTCGACCTTGAGAGGGGAGCATCTGTAGTGATGGACAGCGACTTCGCTACAGCTGGGGCTCCACAGAGTGACAACAATATAGGACAGCTCACGACAGAAAAAGAAATAGGAAGTGTTGACAATGATTTTCTGAGGCCAGGATTATACTTGCTTGCGGACGTGGACGCAGACACTGCTGCTGCTCTATTATACTTTTTACTTTTTCTTGGGGGCTATTCAGTTAGTCAGTTCCCATGTAGTGCCTGTCATGAAAAAATTGCTGCCACATGGGCAGCCACACATAGCTCTTACTTCCCTTGGACCTAAGCAGACCCTTGCATTCTCAAGAACGTGAAAATTCCAACACTGTCATGTTTATAGCATTGTGTAACTACACCAGAAGGAGATCAAATCTGTTAAAATCAGCTCAGGTGTGACGATTAAAGGTTTTAATTTTCCTTCAAATGTGAACGAACCCTGAGTTAGTGCAGCTAGCACAGCTTAGAGCTGACATTGCCCAAAGCACAGAGGGAATATCTACACCTGTGCTGCCCTTAACAGCTGCAGAAACACACATGTACTCTCTGTGATGCTACCCAGTTAAGTTTATAAAGGAAATTAAGGAACAAAGAGAGGAAAGGTCACAGAAGCAGTTAAATCAATACATGTCGTCGTCTGGGGAAATTAAACACCGACTGAAAATTTCAGGCTACTCGGAAACCTAATTCGATTTCTTTATGTTTGTTAAGCTTTTTTAATGAAGGCAAAAAACGAGCAAAGGTCAAGCAGGGTTCCCTCTAATGGAAGTGGTACCTAATTTAATTGATTTTATTAAGGACGTTAGAAGTCTTATTTTAGCTTGAGTTTGTGCCTTTTTTTGAGGGGGCTGGTTGCCTTTTTTTGTCTTTAATTATAATGAAATGTAATATTGTATAAATTTCAATCTTGTCATTTCCATTTTAAAAACTTATAAATGCAATTTTTGATATTCCATTTAAATAATTTTCTTTCTCTTTAATACTGTGAACATTTCCCAAGCACTCTAAAGAGCTCCCTCCAGTCATTTGTCTCCAAACTTATGATAACGCTGCAAGTGATTATCAAAATATAAAATAAATCTTTGATTTAATGTGAAATTATTCAATGAATTATTTTGAATCTCATGTTAGCGTGACGTTTGTGGGTTTTTGTTCATGTCCATATGAGTTTTGCATTTGTATGCTTGAAATTAGAATGTCAGTTTCAGTCGTTGTTCATACAAAGTACAAAATACAGCAAGTCTGTATTATTCATGAGTGTAAAAAGGTCCCCTCTCTACCTGTGAATTAATTCATATTTTGAAAGATTATAATAAAGGATCCAGGTATTAGGTAATCCTTTGACTTGGGATGGAAATTATTTTTGCTTGTGTGATTCTCTGCTAATCCAGAGAGACTGTATACCCAACAGACTGCATGTTATATATATATGTGTTGTGATTTCTTTGATCAATTGTTTGAGTATTTGCTTTATTCCCATTCAAGTCCATTGCAGTCTGATTAGTAGTAGTTGTGGATTAAAACATAAAAGCCAAAGTGTAAGCAGAACCATAAAAACATAGGATGAAGCACGTTATGTTACTGTATATCCCTGGAATCAGAGACAATTATTTTACTCAATAAAAATTCTACAACTTCATTTTACAATTTAGATTTGATCAGCGATTCTTTATATGCAGATTTTTATCTCCAAGACACCGATGAAATTAAAGTTAAATCAAAGTTCATTTTGATAGTTTTTAAAAGTAAATGTAAAAAAAGAGACATTTCTGATTGGATGCCAAGAATCAAAGGACTGTGCTGGAAGGTGCTCATTCTGTCACTTTGATATTTTATAGCTTCATACTTTATGGAAAAGTTGAATTTATTTATTTACTTTTAGTGATTACAAACTCATTTGGTTTGCACTGAAATATCTTGAGAGCTAAAAAACCCAAATCTACCTGGCCCTATTAATCGCCCTCTAAACCTAATGAGCAGTAGACGGATTAGTCGAAGGGCCAGTTGAATCTCTCAGGTACTGTGTCAGATCTGGCTTGCTGGGTTTTTCCTGTTTCTTGTACATGACTTTTAAATACAGTTAATCTGCCATAGATAGTTTGTAGGCCTGCCACTTCTTATTTGGGCCTCCATTTGTCCAGTTTCCTCACATTTTTTAAGGACACACTATACATAACTCATCCATCTGTAGCCAGATGGATGCGTTATAAAAAAAAATAAACATTCAAGTTAGAGAGTCTGTAAACTATCTATATAGGCCAAAATGGTATTTTTAGCCACTTTTAATTCAGTTTTAGTTTAATTTTATTTAAAGCTGGCATTTTAACATGGGAGTCTGTGGGCATTGACTGACTGATGCCTTCTTTCACCTTATGTTTTATTGTGATTCTGTCTCACAGGTATTTAGGCTCTTTTTTGATTCAATCTCAGTTTTTGTCATTTTCCTGCTTTTGCTGTTCGATGGTGCTCTGCCTTTTATGGCGTGCAGTTAGTAAGTTTCCCTTCATTCAATTTAGTAGCCATATGTATACATATATCATATCTCACACCAGAGAAATGCAAACATTACACTAATATTTATTTACTAACCAGTAATAGTCGACAGGGAATGCCTGTCAGGGAAGTTGATACTCACAATTTATTTACACTGATGGCTGACGGAGCTAACAAGTGTGTGCATCTGTTGACTCGGTCTCCTGGCATGTGGATCAGCGTGTCAGGAAGGAAGGTGACAGACTGGTGTGACAACGTCTGTCCTAGCTTCTTCTATCTTACACCTCATTGCAGCTGAGACACTGACCAGGGAGGCTTCTTGTTTTTTCATTCTTGTGCCAGTGGCTCAGTTCTGGGTAGGACTCAATCAGTCGCTGCTGGATGGACTTGTTTAAAGTTTGTCTGTGATCATCGGCTTTTGACACTGTTGACCACCACATCCTCCTCGGAAGGCTTAAACATTGGGTTGGTGTATCGGGTACTGCCTTGAAGTGGTTCTCCTCATATCTATATAACCGATCTTTTTCTGTGGTGGTCCCCGATTTTAGGTCATCTTCTACCTCCCTTACTTGTGGTGTCCCTCAGGGTTCGGTTTTGGGGCCTTTATTGTTCTTAATATATCTTCTCCCACTCCAGCACATAATGGGCTCTTTTGAGGACATCTCTTATCACTGTTATGCTGATGATATTCAGTTGTACATCTCTTTTAAGCCCCAGGATTTATCTAAGCTTCAGCTTTTAAATGACTGCTTAGATTCTATCAAACATTGGATGGCTGTAAATTTCCTCCAACTCAACGAGGGGAAAACTGAAGCCCTCATATGTGCTCCAGACAGATTTGTATCCCAGATAATGAAAGCCCTTGGTCCTCTTTCTGTATATGTTAAATCCTCTATCAGGAATTTAGGTGTCACTTTTGACTCGACTCTTACATTGGATGGGCATGTGAAATCTCTGGTTCAGTCTTGTTTTTATTATTTAAGAAACGTGGCTAAGTTAAGCCCTATTTTATCTCGCCCTGAACTGGAGAACATGCATTTATTTCCTCACGCTTGGACTATTGTAACTCTTTGTTTATGTGTCTAAGCAAAGGTTCTCTGGATCGTCTGCAGGTTGTGCAAAACGTTGCAGCTAGACTTTTGACAAGATCCTCCAAGTATTCACATGTGACACCATTGCTATTTCAGCTACACTGGCTTCCTGTTGAATTTAGAGTACATTTTAAGATCCTGGTCTTGACATTTAGAGCCTTGCATGGACTGGCACCTCCCTACATCTCCGATCTGCTACAGCCCTATGTTCCTAGCAGGTCCCTGAGTTCATCTGATCAGGGCTTACTTGCTATAAAACAGACTAAAATGAGAACTAAGGGTGACAGAGCTTTTGCCACCGTGGCCCCGAGACTGTGGAACTCTCTCCCTCATACATTAAGAACTGTGGACTCGGTAGTTGTTTTTAAAAAACAACTCAAAACTCACCTTTTTAAAACTGTTTTTGGTTAAATTTCTGCCTGTTTTATATTGTCTGTTTTACCCTTTTATTATTTGTTATCTTATGTGCAGCACTTTGTGATTTCTGTCTAGAAAGGTGCTATATAAATAAAATTTTATTTATGATTTATTTTATTTATCTTTTATTTTTAGTTAATTTTAGATAGCCTGAGCGATCTTATCATAAGCGCAGTCGTGCTTGCAGCAGTTCTACTGTAATGCTGGGTACTTTCGAGACACATATACATCCCAAACACCTTTAGCAGCAGAAAAAGTCATGAAGAGCATATTTCAGCTGAGCTTGCCTGATCTGAATTGACTTTCATGCAGAAAAACGACTGAACTGCAACATGCTGTACTTCCAGTGGCTTATTATATGTCAGTGAAGCTAACACCTAAAACCCAAAATAAGAGCAACCCTAAGGCTCTCTGACACATCCAAAAAAGACGTTCTATTTTGGCAGCGTTTCTTGGTAGAGTGTTCCTTGAACACCGGGACCGACTCATTCTTATGATTTATCGTAACTTCCTTTTATGATATTTATCTTTGTGTCAAAAACAGAATTATGCCACGTTGCTCTTCTGCTGCTTTATAAACACTATAGAGTGTACAAAAACAAACAAAAAGCACCAGAGTAAAGACAGTGTTCTCATGCATAAGGCTCCACATGATGTTGTCATTGGTATGAGTATATAGATGTGCAGCACTCGCTGAAGTTTGGGATCTACAAACTTTAAACATATACATGTCCTTCTCCAGTACATATCCACTGGCATTTCTACTGCCTATATGTGACGAGAGTGTAGTGGCTGGGTATCATTATGCTCCCACGATGCTTTTTGTCCCTAATTGTACCCTGTCACCCTGTGGAGAAAAAATACATGAGCAGAATACACAAAGGCTTGTACTCGTCTGTGTGTTGTGCGCCAGAATCCTTTTGTTTCTGTAAGGAAATGATTGCAGACCCTTTTCTTGTCTTATATTACAGCGAGTTCAAACACGGGTTGAAATTAGGAAGGAATAACAGACAATGAGGATGTAACAGCTGCAGCACAAATGCGCGTGCAGGCTACACGCTGAGTTACTGGTTAGACTGGTGTGTGTTGGAGAAAGTCAGTGGGTAGGCTTCACAAATCAGCTGCTCCTCAGCCTTGGCGCTTCTGTTTCTCAGATAATGAGAGAACCTGCGACTGCAGACTGTGCGAGTGTGTATGATCACGCTCCTGCCAGTGACACGCGTACACACCCAGGCTGCAGGCCAGTGCAGTCTGTGCGTGCCTCAGTGTGTGAGCGACCCTGTCTGTCTGTGTGATAATGATTCTCTAATGAGCGCTGCTGTTAGCACATTAAAGAGACAGGCTTCAGAGTCCTCCTCGCGTGTGTGGCTGTTTGCGTGTCACGTGGAAGTGCGATTTTCTTCCAAGAAAAGTCAGTGTGCATCGTCACCTTGTCTGTTCTTATCGTAGGACAACCATTTGCATTTCATTATGCAGAATTGATGCATGTTATTTTGTGCCAGAGAGAGATATAGTCCAGCAGTTATGTATTTGGACAGTTTTATTTGGGTTTTTTGTTATAAAATAATCCCACATTAAAGCATGTAGTCTTAGCTTCTTCTTTTTTTAAAATACATTTGCATCAGAACACAGAAAGAACTATTGGAGATGTAGCTTTTTAAATACATTCTGCATCCTGCTCAGTGATGAAACGTCGTCCACTGAGTTTTGATGCATCCTTATTGTTTTTCTTCTGTCAGCAAAGACACATTTGCACCCATACATGCTGGACTCATAACACCACCCCCCACCATTTTTCAAAGGTGCTTTGGTCAGCCAGGGGTCCTCAGCTACATTCATATCTATATTTTGATAGAGGGTGAACATTTGAATTATGAATTTTGTTAAAGTTGACTAGAAGTTAGCATGAAGGTAATCTCCTGGGAGCATCCTGGGAGGCAACTACAATGCAAATAATTTTATGCTCATCCACAAGTCTTGTTCTCATCTGTTTGGCTACTTGTTTCTTGTTTTGTAGTTTTCTTACTCTTTTAGAACTCAGCCACTGATTTTGGTAACTACCTGTGATCTCTCTCTGGGAATCAGCAGCTTTTCTTCGTTTAAGGAGTTTTATAGTGCGGTTTAGTTCATTGCTTACCTTTTTTTTTGTTCTCTCTCCATACTCACGTCACCTCATAACTGGCTGCATCTAACTGGACACATCCATTTAGGTTTTGCAAACGCGTGGCTATTGGCCACGTCATATAAACCTGTCAGCCATTTTGGACCTGGAACGGAGATGAGGACGGTGTGATAAATGTGAACGAAAGCCTCGGCCACACAGGCCTAGAAACCCGTCCGTGACCATGTGGAAAAAAACAGAAAGAAAAATTATTTTATTTTTTCTTTTGTGTTTTTCTCACTTCCTGCACAGCAGATGGCTGCCCCACCCTGAACCTCTGCCAGAGGTTTCTTCCTGTTAAAAGAGAGTTTTTTCTTTTCACTGTTGCCAGGTGTTTGCTTATTGGGGGTTGCTTGCTTATTGGGGTCTCAATAATATGGTAGTCTTTATCTTGGAGTGCCTTAAGGCAACTGTTTTTGTGATGCTATAGAAATAATCTTGAATTGATCTGAATTTACTTTAATGCCGAAACTAAGTTACAATAAATTCAGCCATTTATCTTTCACTACCATTATTTTGTCATGATTTTGTCTTTTCATTGGCACAAATGGAGTTCAGATGGAGTTCAGCTTGATGAAATGCAGAAAGGCTTTATTTCTGCGTTGTATTTGACTCTTCTTCGCCATCACTCGTAATAATATCTGTTTTGTTTTGTTTTTCTAGCACTCTTTTTCCTCTTCATCCGCAATATGCGACTCTGTTTACCATTATTCACAGCATAATGATCATTACTGAATTTGTGTTTCAAGTCTTTTTGTAGCTGTAGATTCATCTTCAAGAGCTCAACTAAAAATAACTTTTTGTTGTTTGCTAATTCTTCTCATTTTTTCTCGCACCATCCTTCTTCCCCTCTGCAGCAGTACTTTACACTGCTCATTATAACAGACGGTGTCATCAGCGATATGGATGAGACGCGCGACGCTATCGTGCAGGCATCTAAGCTACCCATGTCCATCATCATCATCGGCGTGGGCAATGCCGACTTTGCCGCCATGGAGTTCCTGGATGGGGACGCCAGCGTTTTGAGGTCCAGCACAGGAGAGGAGGCTGTTCGGGATATTGTGCAGTTTGTCCCTTTCAGGGATTTCCGCAATGTAAGTATTGGTTTCAGTAGATACGCACAAATATGTATAAACACCCAGTCTGATATGTCCTTATTCTCCAAATTGGCTGATGCTGCCCTCGAATACATGTAACCCGAAATTCTTTCTGTTTACATAAAAAAAATTCAGTTTCTTCTCATAATGTTGCAGATTTCACATAATACACAAGGCCTGCTGAAATGTGTTCATTTTAATGAGGCTTCATAAATGTTTGCTGCAGGTCAGCACACTGGTTAATTAGTGTGTGCACATTTTCAGGCTGTGCACAGGAGGGCTCATTAGGGCATTTTGGATTTTGTCATCGTCTTTTTATGTGTTTATTTTGTGTGTGTGTGTGTGTGTGTGTGTGTGTGTGTGTGTGTGTGTGTGTGTGTGTGTGTGTGTGTGTGTGTGTGCTGATGATGGGCGAGTTGATTTCCTCTGTAGTGGGAGGAACAGACAGTGTTTACTGGCTTCATTCCAGATTGTTGGTGGGAGGTTAAGAGACAGCAACTGACTGAACAGAGAGGAAGAGAGAGAAATGAAGCCTAAGACAGAGAGGAAATGTGGAAATTAGAGTGACCTGATTGATAAGCTGTGCTGGGAGGGTAGATTCTTTTGTACTAATTATTATCATTAGGGTTGTATAGTGCTACTTTGAAAGTTAACAGTTTTTTTAACAAGTTAAAATGGGACTTGATGCTTGGTTCAAGCTAAGTATGATGGGTCCTGGGCTCCACTAAGGTAGTGTTGTTTCCCAGTTTGATTAGCTGCACCTCAGGGGTTTGGGCAGAGATGGCCATATTAACAGTAGAAAAATCTATGAAACAGAGTGTTTAGAGCTTTATGAAGACTGGTGTACAGCTTTTGGTATAAAGATATTACTTAGCAACCTTTTTACTTAAGAGCATCCGTCACTGTACCTGTTTAGAGATTACAGGAAATAAGGAAAAGAATTAAACATTTATAAGTAAGGTGAAAGCAGCCAAAGCATTAGCTTTAAAATACTGAGCTTTACCACATGACATCATTGACGCATTGAATTCAGTTTAGTTCAGTTTTATTTATCAAATTGTTATTTTTCCCAGCGAATGCCATCAACCTCTAGCAACCACTTGCAGTCACTCAGGGAATATTCATTTATCCTCTCACAACCAGTGGTCTTCAGATGGTCATAGACTGGTCTCTAAGCCTTTGAGACTGGGGCATTATTCACTTGATCCTACATTGTCATCATGATTGTCACACACTGGTGAACAAGTTAATGTGCTTAGTGGTAACTTGTCTACAATACCGCAACACTTAGTAGTATAAAAAGTAAGAGTAGTTATTATGCATTTATGGTCAATTTAAGAATTCTGTCTTCACTCATATGGACGCTGTACACATATTGCACTTAGTAAGTGACAGGGTAAATGGCTAATGCACAAGCCGACTGTTTTGAACACACTCCACACACAATTTCACGGTGAGTGTATTAAAAAGGCCAAGGTTTCTGTACGTGATTGAAAATGTCTCATTTTAAGTCTTCACTTTATTCAATCTAAAACCCAATGTGTTGTTTTTTTCTCTTCCTCTTAGGCACCCAAGGAAACCCTTGCTAAGTCAGTTCTGGCTGAGCTGCCTCAGCAGGTCACCCAGTACTTTAAACAGCGGAATCTACCGCCCATTAACCCAGCACCAGAGTGAGACGCCCCGAAGACGAGAGCCCACAAGAGATACAAGAGCTTGACGAAACCCCTCCTTTTTGTTAATGACAAACAAAACAGAACGAAACTGTACAGTATATGTCAGCAGTAGACAAAAATTAGTTGTGGAAAAAAAAATCCAACGTTGAAGACATCTCTAAGTTTTCACTGATTAAAGAATGTTTGGTCAGTTTTCAGTGTAAACCCATCTGAAGTGACACTCTTTCTTTCTTCAGTCTTTCCAGCACACAGATCAGTGATGATAATGTGTAGAGTACCTTGCATGTCCAAAATGTGCAGATAAAATGCAGGTGAAACACTGGCCTGTTTAGGGGAAAATAAATTAACTTATCAGGATGTATTTTTTTTCTTTTGCTTTTTGCATGTGTATGTGTCTTGTGATTGATACCATGTGATACATACAACTCCTTTGTGTGAAGTCCTCTTTAAGCTGAACTGTATCAGTGGTTGATTCCTCTTTATTCTTGTACCTTTTGAGGTAGCATATCAGATGAAAGCTGTTTGCTTTTGTGCTCATGTGTTATGGACTCATACACTGAGTCGCAACAGAGCAGCATTTATTTAACCCTCCAGGGGGAAGGGTTCTGTTTAAAAGTTTTGATCAGCAGTTATCTGGGAGGCAGATTTAATGCTCCACTGTCCTTGGTGAAGTAAAGAGGACATAACCAGAGAAGAATGAGGCATACTGGCAGCTGTAGCACTACCACAGGACAGATGTTGGACACTGAGTGTATTCAGTAGGCCGTTTTGCTAGCTTTTGCAAAATCTGTGTATTTTACTTATGACTTAAGTTCATCCTGCATGTTGCCAGTATCTACTCACTGTTTACAAACTGATGATCACAAATGCATGATGGGTTTTTTTCCTCAAATTATGTACTTACCAGATTTTGTAAATATTTTATGAGATTCTGTTGCAAGCAAAGAAAGTATTACGTGATAAAGACAGAGGCTGCAGCTGTCACAGCCTTAACAACTGGAGAAGGTTCTGATATGCATATATCGAATGTATATTTCTATGACACTGTTTATGTTATAAGAAGCCAATGTTTATGCCATGTTTTTAATGTACTTTTTATGCAGTGCTGAATCGTGTAATTAAACTGAAATGTGTATTGCTGTGCATCTTTGTACTAAATGTGTTGCTATTAATTTTATAAAGTTGTGTCTATGTCCACACTCAGGATAATAAACTAAAGGAAAAGTCTCTTGGCCTCTGTGCAATGCCTATTGCACAACTTCCATTGAGTACTTATGAGACTAGCAGTATGATGCTGTAACTTTGAAACCACGTGTTATCCTGTTCCTGGTTGATCTATGATTTCAGCTGCATTTTCTTTGTTTTATAGTCCATTAAATATTTTCATTGAATGGCAGCTCTGAACTGTAGTACCGAGCCACACTCTGATAATGTGGAGAACATTGACTTCCCTGAAAATGATGTCGGGACAGCAGCACATGTTGCTATAACACTTGGTACAGAATTAACGATGTCTTCAAAGATTGCAAGTTACCAAAGATCTGTGCACTAGTCTAGGCTGTGCACTTATAAGTCTCTGAATTTTTTTTAAAGCACTACCATCTAAGAACCTAAAGATCACAGCCATTCAGCATTTATCTGGATCCTTCTCACTTATATATTAAAAAATTCTCCATATTCTCTGAATGCAAATGTGACCTGTGATCTTTAACAATGTGGTCTTAACAGAGAAGTGAACCCTGCCCACTGATTCCCCTGCCTCTCTGAGTTGCTCTTTTTATACTCATGTTGCTGACTTTTGTCAGTTAACCAAATTAGATGTAAAATGCTCGATCCGGTGTGTTTTTCAGAATTGTTTCCAGTGTTGTTGAAATGGGGTTTTTTTAGTAATAAAATTTCATCAACTTTAATGTGCAAAAATCACAGCAAATTTTGGGGCAGCAGTGGTGGTCGTTTTTGCAGGTGGTGCATTGATTAGCACGTTTGGCTCACAGCATAAAGGTCCTGGGTTCAAATCCAGTTGAAACCTTTCCGAGTACTCCTACTTTCTTCCACAATCCAGACATAAACAGAGTTAGATTAATTAGTCATTCTAAATTGATCATTAATGTGATGATTGTCTGTCTCCATGTGTTAGCCCTGCAGCAGTTTGGCAACTTTTCCAGGGTGTACCCTGCTTCTTGCCTAATAACAACAGAAATAAACTCACATGACCCACATGACTGGATAAGAGGAAAGCTGGATGGCATTATGTTTTTATCTACAGCTTTTGGAAATAACGCTATATGAATATTCTCAAAATAACCACAAAAAAAGTAGCCACAAAATGATGCAAAAAAACTAGAAACAAACACCCACAAAGAGATACAAAATTATCTGAAGCTATGCAACATAGAAACAGCTACAACGCAGTGTAAAAGGACCACAATAAGACGTTTAACACCAGTGATGCAGGGTGACTATAAAGAGATACAAAATTACTACAGAAGAGGAAATGCAACCTTTAAAGCAAAGCAACCACATAGAAACAAATAAATACAAATAGATGTCCACTCACCCCAAGCTTCTACACCTGCCTCTATACATAAGAGCAAATTTTACAGACACAGAGATGTGGGTGGTGGACACTTATACCAGGCCTGTCTTTAACTCCACATGACTCACCTCTGATTTTTCCCATTGGTTTTGCTTAGACTCAAGAGATCATGAATTACAGCCCGCCGCTATTAAACAGACTAAGGAGACTAATTTCAGCTACTAATTTCACTAATTTGGCAGCTTAGAAACATGAAAGAAGAAGAAGTTTTTTTCCTCTCTGTAGTGAGGAAAAAAACTTCTTGAACCTCTGTGGACAGACTGTGGATTTTATAGTCCTGTGGTTTAACACCTCTGCCTTTGATACAAACTACCTTGGACACACTGTATGTAATAATTGCCAGATTAAAAAACAATGTTGCTCCTGGGTGTGTGTGGTTTGCCTCAAAATGCAAATTACCTATTGACATTTTCGTATATTAATTGTGTGTCAGGTTGTCATAGCAACGCTTTTTACAGCGGCACCACACTAAACTAAGACAGCCATGCCATCCTTAATGATGTCAGTGAACTGAGCTCAGATGGACTGAAACACTTGTTTCTGACCATCATCACAAGATCAAATCACTTTCTAGTCCCATTTCACAAACTATGTTTCTAAAGGCTTTGAGATTGAGTCTCTTATTTGAGCAGCAAAAATTTAATCCATTAAAGAGAATTGAAAAATTCTATGTTAAATGTTTAGCTCATTAACACACTGAGAGAATTTAAATGTTATCTTCACACCTTGACTGTCACCCTGTTTTCAATCTCAAGTCAGCTAGCTGAGCTCAGCTCCAGATGTACAGTTCTCCTGCCAAGATCTTAATGAGAACTGAATACACATCCCACAATCCAATTAACCAAATTAATTTTGATCTAGTCCAATTTTGCGCATTAAATTCAACGCCCATGTCAGTCTGATTCTGAGCCACAGTATTGTGCAGACAGATAACAGGCCCTTTCATATACAGTCATAAAGAACCACCTGCAGTGACAAGAAGAACAAGAAGTCCGACAACAGATGGTTTGATCCCCACAGAGCACTGATGTCAACTTCCTGAAGTCAGTCCGGATTTCAAGGAAGATACTGAAGACACTGAAACAGCTTGAATCCACAAAAGACTCGTGCAACAAGATACTTAGAAGAAGCAACCTGCTAAGATTCTTGGAAAACTGTGCACAAAGTCTACCTAGAACAACTGGGACTTTTTCGCTGCTTCTTTTTTTTAAGTCAGAGTGGTAACACAAAACATCTCAAAGCTGTCGGAACTGTCACCAAACTGCACTGTTAGAAATATAACAGAAGGTGTGTGGTGAAAATGATTTCTCTAGTTTAGTTCTAGATCTTCATTTTGTAATTAATTTTCTTCTTAACCATCACTTGTTAACTTGAAGTACCCTTAAAGGTACATTGAGAGTGTAATTACATCTTCCAACAAACTGATTTTCTCAAAAAAAAAACAAAAAAAACAAACAAACTTGGAATTAATCAATTTAAAATAGACAGGAGTGGGTGGCAGTTTTTGGAAGCTACCATGTTATCCCACTATCTTGAATACAGTGGCTGAGATGGATATTGTCATTCTGCCAAATCATATTTAATGTGTGTGGGTAGAGACCAGCCACTTACTATGTGGTAGGACAAAGATGAATGAGTAGAGAACTTGTATGTTCGTGTGTCATGGAGGCAAATTTTAACTTTTGTCTGCACTTACTGACTTGAGATGTGAAGGATCGTACCATTTTATAAGGGGTTACCTTCAACAAAGAAGTGAAAACACAAATGAACCCTCATCCTCCTCACCTCAAGCCTCATCTACCTGAATGAATACAGGGCTTAAACACAAAAAAACATGTAAAATTACTTATTGTTAGGCTCGAGTGATGTATACAGTCAATATCGATTAATGGGAGCCAGAGCTGTTGGATTATGCGCTTGAACTGGGAGGGGTAAAAGCATATAACTCAGATGACTGCAATCTGTAGTCTACCTGTTATTATTGTTTCTTGTGCACGCTTACATATTTTCTTGTCCATCTGAGCACCTGAGAGTGGAAGCCTACACTACTTCCTTTTTTAATGACTTTTATCTGACCCTTTAACTGTAACGTCTTGAACAGTGAGATTTGCTGATGAAATGCAAAGGCATTTTCTTTGTCTTGTGTGCGCTTGACAAGAGAGTCACAAGAATTCTGCGTGTACTTTTACATTTTACAATCACTGGTAGGCAGATTTTATTACTTCTGGACAGAACCAGGATTGTTGTTTTCAATTTCCAACCTTTCCAACACACACAGAGAACTAATTATTGTTAAGCAACAGATTTTAAAAAATACTAGACTTCTTGGACCATTTGTACTTCACAGCAAGCCATATTATTTTTTAAATACCTCCATTATAAATGCACTAAAAGGTAAGAACACCACAAAACGAGTCCCAGAAGACAACTGAAGGCTACAGGAACCATTCCAACAAACTTTAATACAATCCAAATAAGTGAGTTATAAGTAAGATACACCCCAAGACGGTTGTTATGAACATTAAGTAAAAATACTTAAACCCTTTTGTGTACAAGGCTCTAAATATGTTCATCAGATGAACTTCAGTTTCTGACTTTTCCACTTTTTCTGCTTAATTTTCAGCCTTTCGGGTTACCAGTGTGGAGAAAACTGCATTGCTCCTCCAGTGGGTACAATATGAAAAAAAAAGTGTAATTACAGGTTTTCCTTTTCCATGAAGCTCCAGCTTTCAGCAACACTTTCTGAGAATGTTAGCTGCAATGGCAAAAAACCAAATTTAAGGTGAATAATCCATAATGGAGCCCTGGAGAGGGAGCAAAGAGCAGGGCTCAGGTGCAGGTAGAAAGGCAGAATATTCAACAGGTTCTGTGCTCCCTTTAGGGGCAGCCATCACATCTCTACATTACTGTGCTGGAGAAAGTGACACAATTCTGATGGGCTAAGAAAAGCACTCAGGCAGAGAGGCAGAGCGAGGGAGAGAGGGTGACATAGATAAAGAGAACAAGAACAGGAGATGGACAGAGCTCAGGAGACGTGAAATAGGGTCGCGATGCAGAGACAGAAGAACATGGAGACAGACGTGCACAAAGGTTGAGCAGTGAACACACAGTTGGCCAGTGTGTATATGCAAACTATAGAATCTTCCTGATTTTCCACAGCATTAGTTTAGGTCTGCACCTCTGTTACTGTGTGCACTTTGTGTTCACAGCAGCAAATGACTGTATGCAATTGTCACCGTAGCTACCAGCCTATGATTCAGTTTCCACGACAACCCATCCTCTTCTTCATCTGCAGAGAACCTTTCGGTTAGAAACATGTGTGTCTCCAAAGACAAAGAGAGAGGGTGACAGTGAGGCTGAAATACTCAGAGACCAGCCACATCGGGAAAGTAAACATTTCTGAAGCTATTTCAGGTGTACGCACACCGCCGAGCTCTGGTGGTGTAGGATCTGGCTCTTGAGTTATAAATCTAAACTAACGTCTAACATTTGTACAGAAACAGACAGTCAACAAGGGCATGATGCAGAGATTGGCACTGTTGCTTCTGGTCAGCTGGGGCCTTTCTGTTTGGAGTCTGCATGTTCTCCCAGTGAGTGTGTTTGTATATTTTTTTTTTTTGGGGGGGGGGGGTCCATGAAAGTCAGGCTGATCAGTAACTGATTGGCCCTGGATGTGGATGGGAAACAGTGTGGTTATCTTGTTGTCTCTGCAAAACTGAAGGATCAGAGTCAAGTTTGTATTATGTTATTTGTTTATGTAACATAAAAAATGAAATTATTCACAGATGCAGATGGGGGATGAATAAAAGAAAACAACAGAAAGTGTCATAGCTGTTGGTGGCTTCACTGGAATTTGGCATTCTCTGGAACTCTACTTGAGAGATAAACAACAATCATCCAACACATATTCTTTCACCTGGTGATGGCCGTGGAGAGACATCAAAATACAGATATTTTGTTGGGTTGGATTCAGGTGACTATCAAGACCACAGCGTGTGATTCACATCATTTGGATACTCATCAAACCACTCTCAACAAGATATAAATGTTTCATCTTAAGGAAAAGGTTATCTCTCCCTACAGCTGTGTATTGACTTGCAGTGACCCTTCCCAAACACAAGTGGATCCAAACCACAGCATAACAGGGCCACCACATGCCCCCACTGCTGGGGTCAGATGTCCTTCTTTTTCCTTTATCTCATTTTATTGTATTTAGAACTACTGGATTTTTTTAAAGCCTACAAATTATTATGCATACAAGTATTAATATCATTATTGTTGTCATGTAAACAGAATTTTACTTTTACATCTGTACAAATCTTTCAATAAATTTTATAAATTAAAAGTGGCAGATAAATAACATAAAGTCTTTTGCTCCAGCTGGGAAAATACACACAGGTATTACCACTTTGGTGGAATGATAACATATCTGTTGTCTATCAGGCTGACCACTTTCTCAAAAGATTCGTTACTCGCCGTGCTCACTGGACACTAGAGCTGGGCGATAGAAGATAACGATATGTATTGCGAAATAACTTTTTCTCGATAGAAAAATTTAACTATTGCGATAGGTCTCATCTCTCTTGTCCTCTTAATAAAAGAAAAAAAAGAACAGCCAATCCAAATTAAGTAGCGCAGAGCCGAACCAATCACAGCCGCAGCATCACGTCACGTGACTTGTTACGTACAGCACAAGTGCCAAGGCGCACATGTGTATTTGTTTTTGCAGCCGGGCTGCCCGGGTAATGAAGGAAATGAGTTTGCCGACTAGAGAAAAATCAACCGAGAGCGTGAGCGAAGGTTGCCGAAGAAAAAAACACTGATGGTTCCAATGCCGGAGAGCTTGTCGAACGGAAGGGCCATAGAAGTTCCGTAGTGTGAAGGTATTTCGGCTATTTCAAGTCTGACAAAAAACAGAGTAGTGCGCACTGTAAATTGTGCCGAAAGCAAGTCTGGAAATACAATAAACCGGTGCATGCTCAATCTCTGACTGAAAGCGCTAATTCGTCATTCGGCTTTTGTCAGACTAAAGTAACTGTTAAAACTGTTTGAAAAGCTAAGCTATACAACAAGGAGAGATTGAGAATTTCCTTTTAGTTCTCAGTTTATTTGATATTGACAAAAGTTAGTCAATTTTGTCTGTTCTTCTGTAAAACAAACTAAGATTTATTTTTAGAATTAATATTTTTTTTCTAAGTGGAATTGACAATTTAGTAGTTTGTTTTGTTTGTTCTATTTTGAAACTTAAACGCTTTAGCGGCTGCGTTTTGTGTAGTTTGCAATAGTTGCCTTTATTTATCTGAAACTGAAGTTTCATGTTCCTTAAGTACATCTACCCTGTTAAACTTATTATGGGAAATAAATATTTAAATTAAAACAAGCTGCTAATTATTTCACATTTTACTTGTTAGCAACGGCACATTTAAATCTTACAAATATAGTTATTTGGCTTATATCGTGATATATATCGTTATCGCCTGAAATGAAAAGAACATATCGTGATATGAAAAAATCTTATATCGCCCAGCTCTACTGGACACCGAATGAAATGCAATTGCATTGGTGATTTCAGTGCGTCTTTGTGATGTGGACGGATACACAGACGCGCGCTGTAGCCTACAGGTTCACTATTATGGACTCCTGAGTTGATGGATGATTCACGTTAGCATTGCATTGTGTTTCTTCGCATTCATGTATTAATTCTGCTGTAATTTGTGCAGTTTGAATACATTGTGTTGCAAACACACGGCACTCGTTGCATTTGATTTCTTCTTTATTACTTGCCATAGTTTAGATGTTGATTCGCTTTGAGGGGCAAGCTCTTCATCCTCTGCAGTGACTTTCTGTAGTGGCATTTAAATTTCGTTGTATATTTGTGTCCAGACTGCATCTAAGAAACTTGAAGCTGCGTGCTGCAGGGAACAGCGGTGATCGGTACATGTACACACGTGGTGCTGCACTGATTTTAGGGAGCGTCTGATTTCCTGTTGATTTGAGTTTCAACAGTCGGAGCCATGCTCGTTAAATAGCGGGAGGCCAAATTCGTGATTGTGATTAAAATACAAATAATTGGGCAGCCCTACTTTTATTTAGCCTGTACAAAATCTTTTTTTTTCATGCTTGCATACGTTTACTAGCTGCTGCCTTATCGTTGCAGTCGAAACATCAAAACTGATACAAATCCCAAAAAATTGTGTTTGCATGATGTGAGGCCAGTGTCTGGCTTGTAAAAGTTGCACAAAGCCACAGTGATGTCATCCACTGGCTTTTGAAGTCATGTTTAAGAAGCTGCAAACCTTGTGTTATACTTATCATCCTTTTTGCTTTTTGAAAGCAGATGTCACAAGAACGGGTTGGATCTGACAGTGAAACTGAAGGTTACTTCATGGTACTGTACAGTCATGTGATAGCAACTTGCCAATCCCATACACCCTAAAGCATAACATGCTTCTGGACAAAAATGGGAACCATTTATTACAAATGAAACTACATGTTTCCTACATTTGTCCAGCAACACTTCAAACTATCAGCCATAACTTTAAACTAGCCAAGAAAGTGTTTGCAGAGGGAAAAAATTAAGTGAGTGGAGGATCGTTTTTTCTTTAAACTGGACTTTGCTTTAGCAACACAGGAGGCTGTAGCCTGTGGGCGCCGCTTGCTAAACGTACACATTCCATCATGTGGAATCTGTCACTTAAATCGAAAAGGCATTTCAAGAGGTCATCGTGAACAAGACGAACGAGTAAAATAAATTACCATCTACCCTTAAAATGTAGCTGAACAGTCCTCCAGAGATACCTTTGGACCTCATTAATGGATTTTAGGCGCCATCTTGTGATCAATTTGGTAACTGCTTACAATCTTATTTTAATGGGTTTACTTATACTCATTAGTTAATCTGAGAAGGCAAACTTACAGGGAAGGTCGAATATATACAACTTTGTACTGTATATTCACGGTTTTATCTGCAAACGTAATTTATTTGAAAAGCTTTAGTCTTTTCTTATTTTCACGTTTATTTCGTCTTGTTTTGTATATTTTTTGTTTAGACCTCTATTTATTTGAGGTTTTGGTTTGTTTGTTTTTTCTGGAAAATTAAACTACAAATGGTGCGTATAATTAAGGGACTCTTTAATTGTACGCGCAAGAAGCACACGATGTAGATTTAATTAATAATTGACAACAACTGTGTCTACTAATAAATCTAGGTCATCGGTAATATTCGGTAGGCCTTTTCTGATAAAAAAAAATAAATAAAAATAATCTATTAACATATATTGAAAACAGAGCAGCGTGCGTTTAACAACAAAAAAGCGAGTCGGAACTTAATTCGAACGCCGTATTTCGCGACGAGCCGTCTTCAGCGTGACACAAAGATCATTAAACTGGAGCGCTAATCTAGCGACAAGCCTGGATCTTGGTAAGGTTTATCCACATACAGGTCTTTAATCTTGATACGAGGCAGTCCTAAACTAAAGACTGCTTGGTCATGCATCTGAAAATGTTTCTTTTCAGACTTGACATGATGTTCTGTTGCTCTTAAAGATTATTTTTAACGCTAACTAAGCTAACGTTAGCCGCGGGTTTGCAAAGCACAAGGCATCTGCGAGTTCAGAGTTTGCTGCTCTGCTATATAGGCAAGAGGTCAGGTGTGTGAGTGTTTCCTTTAATCTTTGTGTGTCCACAGCTTTAAGGGACTAACTCTGTGTAGCGGCTGGCGTTGTTCTCGCTGTTCTGTGTAACAGTGAGTGAATCATCAGGGCCCATTATAAACTAAAAGCTTCGGTCAGTTAAGCAGATCTCTCACTTAATTCACTCGTCATCTTATTTCACATCAGTTAAAGTTTAAAATGGCTTCAATCTTCATATTCATCAGAGGGCTAAATAAAAGCCAGAAACCACGCAGATTGGTACAGCTTAGTCGAAATATTGTGCAGTGGTGTTGTGGTTGTCCAGCTGTTGCACTTGTTATTGCTTTGTATGTGATGAACTGATAAAAATAATAGGCTTAATACCATCTGCTGTAATGCCAACCAATGAAAGCTGTCACGTGATGGCCATTTTCATCTTTTGTACCTTATTTTTAAAGTCAACAAAATATTTTGCAGGAAGTGTGCAAACCAGTAAATTGATTTGTCAGGAAACGTGGCAAAATAAACTATCGTGAGACCTGTTATGACACGTGGTTTGGAGATGTTGACAACAAAAACACAGGAGGCAGTGCTGGATGTGGCAGAGTTTAAGATGTTAATATTTTTACTGGGAGTGACCATGAGGGACAGGATTAGAAATGAGTATGTCCGAGGGATCGATCAGGCTGAGCGGTTTGGAGACTAAGTTAGCTGGGCAAACAAGACCTGGATGGTTGATCTGATGTGGCGACCCCTAAAGGGCACAGCTGGAACACGTAGTAATTGTTTTTTTCTTTTTTTAATGCAGAGATGCATATTTCATCAGAAACCTGTTCTAGTGATGCCATTGTGTTTTACAGTACCATGTCACATTTATTCAGCAGACTGTAGCCTCAGGTGGTTGTAAACAATTAACACTTGTAAGTATTGGGAATTGGCAGTAGTCAGCTACAAAGTCTTTTAAGGGTTTTGCTTATTTTAATGGAATAGACTTATTTTTTGCTGAGCTATGTCAAGAATCAATTAATATTCTGTGTTCTTTGAGGAAAACCCAGAGGTATTGATTGAGCAGTCGCTTGTAAATGGTCTGTGTCCAGTGCGGAGATGGGACAACACATTTTAGAATGGTATTCAGAGCTTCTGTGTGGCTGTAGAGCTGGTCGTCTAATCTGAAGGTTGGTGGTTTGATCCCCGACTGCTCCAGTCTGCATGCCAAAATCCTAGGGCAAGACACTAACTGAGAGTTGCTCTCCAGTGCGTCCATTGGAGTGTGAATGTTACACAGAAAGCACTTTGAGTGCTCAGAGTAGAAAAGCGCAATATAAGAGTCAGCCAATTTCTGTGTTTTATGTTGCGCAGTTGTAATGGCAGGAGCAGAAGGAGCAGGTGTCGACCTCAGCAGGAAGTTTGTGTCTGAAGCAGAGCTTGATGAGAGGAGGAAAAAGAGACAGGAGGAATGGGAGAAAATCAGAAAACCTGACGACCCAGAGGGTAAGTATGGGCTCAAAATGTGGTTATAAATATTTTGTACTTGTAAATCAGTTTTGTACTTGTAAATCAGGATTTGTATGTGTAAAAAGAATTTGTGTGTGTGTAAAAAAAGAATTTGTGTGTGTGTAAAAAAAAAAAAAGATTTGTATGTGTAAAAAAGATTTGTGTGTGCGTAAAAAAGATTTGTGTGTGGACTTAGCCAAAAAAAACCCTGCAAGTTACAAGTACGAATTTTGACCCTATTTTTCTTCCTTTCATCTGATTGGTCAATGTCATGTCAATCACAAATGTAATAATCCAATCAGAGAACAGATGGGTTTGGCTGTCCGGAGGGGCGCTTTTTTGAACTGCAGGTCCTTGAAGGGTAATACAGTTTGAAGCTGGAGGATCTCTATATAAATATCTGATAGCAGCTAGGTCCGATAACTTTCAGCAGCTGTTGAAAGGATAAAGTTGTGGTATGTCAGTGGTTAGAAATACCATCATTACTTTAGGATTAGTTTAACACAAAGTCAGGGCTGACCCGGGACCATTGCTGTGAGTCACAGTGCGCAGCATAAAAGTCCTTTCACATCGGAAGCAGGATGTGCTGCTAATGCTAACTGCTAACTAAAAGCAAAGGATCCAGAATTTGTTGCGCTGGCTGCTGGGCTCTGTGGGTTTTTGCAGCAGCTCTACCTGTACTAGATGCACCTGCTCCTTGTGGTTTCTATCTCTGACTTTATGTCCTCTACAAGAGTTTCGTGTTTTTTTTGCTAGTTCTTCAAATGTTCAATAAAAACATGTATGCTAATTCATAACAAAGAAAGCTTTGTAATGAAGACTGTCATTTCCAAAACACTGCCCGCCCCCCCGCGGTCCGCAGCGCTGTTGAAAAGGCTGTGGAAGTCCCTGTATTAAGCACGTAGACCTGTGACACAAAAATCACCAAACTCAGACGACCACAGACTGTTTTCCTTCGTGGTGATAAAGGAAAACGCTGGGTTGGCATGTAAAAGGGCATTTATTCCCTTCAAAGACCTGCAGTTCAAAAAAAGTGCCCCTCCGACAGCCAAACCCATCTGTTCTCTGATTGGATTGTTACATTTGTGATTGACATGACATTGACCAATCAGATGAAAGGAAGAAAAATAGGGTCAAAATTTGTACGTGTAACTTGCAGGGGTTTTTTGGCTAAGTCCACACACAAATCTTTTTTACACACACAAATCTTTTTTACGCACACACAAATCTTTTTTACACATACAAATCCTGATTTACAAGTACAAAATATTTATGACCACATTTTGAGCCCATAGGTAAGAACACATATCCAAAACTATACCAAACCTCTAAAGGATGTCCCACTGTGTATGTAACCCCTTTATATTTGTCCTTTGTACTTCTCAGAGGTCCCAGAGGAGGAGTATGACCCACGCTCCCTCTTTGAGCGGCTGCAGGAACAGAAAGACAAGAAACAAGAAGAATATGAGGAGCAGTTTAAATTCAGTAGGTCTTTGTGGGTGTTTTTGCCTTGCTCCACTTTTCATTAGGGTTTGAATGAACACTTTTCTTCTGTAATTCTGTGATGTAAGAGATAATGAATAATGCATTATCAGCAGTATGTGTCAGTACACTTTAATATTCAGTTTCTAAAGGTTGTTTTTGAACAGCTTCATAGCAAATGTAACTTAAGCTTTTTAGAGCACAAGCCACCATTTGTTTTTAGACATCATTAACTTATTAATCTTATTAATCTTATCACTTATTAATTCAAGTCCTAATCAGCTGTAAAATTGTCTTTGGCTCTTGAGGAAACTTTGTAAAGTCTGTAGATTTAATCTTGAAGAGTTTATCAGAGTTCCAGTGGTGTGAAACTTTGTGCCCCTTCCTGATTTTCTTGTATGTTTGTCACTCTTAAATGTTTCAGATCATTAAACAAATTGAAATATTGGACAAAGATAACACAAGTAAACACAAATTGCAGTTTTTAAATGAAGGTGTTTATTAAGGGGGCAAAAATCCAAACCTACATTGACCTGTGTGGAAAAAGAGATTAAAGTGGAGTAGATCAAAAGATCCTTAAAAGCCAGACATCACACTGTGATCCAAGGAAATTCAAGAACACTCTTTCACACCACTGTATGTCTGGTTGGGAATTGAGGTTCTTCTCCCAACAAAATAATGGGAATAACTACTCCCATAATTTGGTGCTTTTAATTCTGATGAAATTCAAGATTTCAAAAATGTCTTCAGAACTTGGAAGCAATGATTATATTAAGGGAAACATTGAAATTTAATCTCCTGCTTCGAGTATCAGACAACTTACCCACAGTTTTTATGTAGAGCTTATTTGGAAAAGCTCTCTTCAGTTCATTCATTTATAATTCCATATTCAACATTTTTGCAAGTGATGTTAGATTTTTGTTTTCAGTGCTTCCTCAGATGACGCTACTTTGTGTGTTTGTACAGTTTTAAAGGCAGATTGTCTCTGGTTTGTTTTCGGGAAAATGCAGTCACTCTCTTGTCATGTGTTTGAGAGTATGTTTCTATGGTAACAGAGAACATGGTGAGGGGATTGGACGAGGATGAGAGCAGTTTCTTGGACGAGGTCTCCCGGCAACAGTGTCTGGTGGAGAAACAACGCAGGGACGAGGAGAAAAAGGAGCTGTTGGAATACAGAATATCCTTCATATTCAAACAGGGCACTTGCACGGTTGAGATTGGAGTCGTAGAAGCCAGCATGCAAACATAAAACCAGAATGAGAGTTGCATTTAAGTTTGCGTTATATTAAAATCAATAGCAATTCGAACTCTCATTCAAATAGGAACTGCCTCCACAGCAAGATTTCTACTTCTGAGGTTGAGTTTTACATTCATATTCTTACTTGTTTGAGTAAAGTTTTCCAGTTTGCTCTCTGGTGTCTCCCTTCAGTTTTTAATCCCCCACTTTTCCACACTAGGACCCCATAAGGAGGTTTTTTTTTTTCCACCTTAACTGTGTAGCTTCACAGCGCTCTAGTGAAGCAAGCATCTGCAGAGAGCCGCAGAGAGCCTGAAAAGAAGGTGGCACCTAAAGGGGTGGAGCACAGGACCAGCCACCTGTCACAGGCCCATTTATTAGTTGGAGCTGTAAAGAGACGCAAGTATGAACATGCACCATCCTTAAAACATGTTGTTGTTGTTTTCACCTGTTCCCAGCTGCATTTGAATAAAACACCAAATCCACACTGTTTTACTTTTAAGCTTAAATTTTAAAACTTTTTTTTTCCCCATTTTAAATCATGCTTTTTATTTGTTTCTGTTTTTGAATGTCTCTGTAAAGCACTTTGAATCACCTTGCTGTTGAATTGTGCTATATAAATAAACTTGCCTTGCCTTGTTTTTTAGCTGCCATTAGCCTCTGCCCTCCACCTGCCAAAATCCAAATTTGACTATCCTTTAATATTACTTTGTAGCCAGAGGCTCTTGGGTCTCAAAGTGGAGATTCTTTATAAACATGCTGACTTAATGCTATCTTTGCTCAGGACACACTATTGAAAATGACTTCAGCTTTCTCATTAAATAAAGGAAAATTATTTTTTTAAATACTCCAGTGTTTTCACCATCTAGGCCCTAACTTTGTCTCCTTTTCTTTATTGTCTGGCTCAGAACTTTAATGTTTTATGTTCAAAGTACAGAGCTCAAAGAGACTAACAGTTTCAACAGCACCGACAGAGTTTGTTGATAATTGCCACACTCAGGAATTTCACAAAATTGCTGATATAAAAATATTGATTGGATCAGCTTTAAGTCTTGTTTTTCTAATCTCTTTGTTCTCTCTCCAAGTTCCTCACAATCAGACAGCAGTAAGAAACAGAAAGTGGAAATCACGACAACAACAGCAACGACAGGAAATGGAGAAAAACACACAGGTGGGCAGCAGCCAGAAAAACACATTAATATGCAGCTCATATAATATACAGTGGAGTTTGTTCCCTGTGAGCCTGTTAAAAAGTGGAAATAGATGCAGATTCAGTGGACCACTCTTACTCTCTTTCCTACAGTTCAAATCACTGTGACTGTTGTATGTTGGCACAAGGTCTTACACTTAAGTTGTGCTTTCCAGAAGAGGGGGGCGGAGCAGGAGCCAAAGATCAACAGACAGTCCCTGGCGTCACTGCAAAGCCGCCCTCAGCCGCCTTGAGCTCCGGCCAAGGCATGCTACACTTGCCGTCAGCGGCCGTGTGTGTCGGTGTTTTACCAGGACTCTGCGTTTATTCTGGCAGCAGCGACTCTGACAGCAGCTCGGACAGCGAAGGTAGCGTGGACGCAATTATGTCGCCGTACCCACGGCACAACAGGGCCTACAGATAGACACACAGCAGCATCCACACACAAACTGACGCATGTTGGCAGCAATTAGAAAAGGTGTCCTCACATAACACATGCACACACAAACTGATTAAAGTCATTTATAGAGGCGTATCTGCAGGTAACAGGAGTTATTGTCAAGTAAGTCGTACACCTGCAACACACAGCAAGCAAACATTTTATGAATTCCTGTTGTTTTCACAGCTGTGAGTTTAACTGTTGCTCTTCGTCATCAAAGTTCAGCCCAGTGATACAACCCTAATAAACCAACTTTAAACTCTATTATGAGCTAAATCTGTGTATCTATTTGTGTTGTTTTGCAATTGTGGCACCCAAACATGACGCCTCCACCCTTCCTTCCCTCAATTGCATGTCACGCAGTTTAAGCCGAGCAACCAATCCCGCACTGCCTACCCTGATGACATCCTGCCCCCCCACACTCCCTTCCCAACCCAAGCCACAACGGCTGCAAGCTGTGCTATTGGCTGAGGGAACAGTGATTGACAGCTGTGGAGCAAGGAAGAGACTGCTTTAGACTGTCACATGACTCACACCTTTTAGCTATCTGCAGCAGAGGAGTGAGAGCAGGACTGCGTTTGGGTTGAATGCTGAGTCTGTTTGGATTGAAAAATTCTGTTTTTATTTGTGTGAAGTAATGTATGTTTGTTTAAAAGTTGCGTTATTCTGGGAAGATGCTGGACTGTTTATTGCTGTCTCAGACTTTGGGGCGTCTGAGAAGAAATAAATAAAGAGATTTCCCTGTGTTGTGCCATGTTTTACTTTGGAGTTTCTGAGAGTACAACAGAAACATATTTACAGGAAGTTTTAAAAATGGCTCAAGTTTAGGAAATGGGCATGATTATTCCTTTTAATTTGGTGCCTCTAAAGAGTGGTGTAAATGTCTGTTTTTCTGAGAGGTTATAGGAAAAGAGACAGGGATTAATCAAGATTTGATGTTTTGGGGGCCTCAGCCCCAGTCACAATATCATGCTGCATGATATTAATATTAATGGTAAACAACTCTCTTCACATTTAAACAGTTGGGTACACATTACAATGTTAACTTCCAAACCAGCTTAACTAGTGGAATGACCTGTTGCAGTGACTAAGAATAATTCAGAATAAATAATGAATATAACACACCAGTTTAAGGGTGGACACTTTAGTTATCAAATATGAATCAAACGGTCGATAATGTTGACCAGAATTTTCCAAAGTAAGTTAAAGTAAGAATTTTGTGAGGAGAAAGGAGAAACATGCTTTACATTGTTTCAGTCTGTTATGAATGGGATGTCACCAAAGTTCATATGCACGTGAAGGCAGACAAGCTAATACTTTTGGCAATACAGTGCATGAAAGAGGTGGTCTAAAATAACATGCATATTTAACAACTGATTACACTTTGACAGGCAGGGAATAATCTAATGTAAATCTCTGAGGCTCTAGCTTTTTCAATAAAGTGTTTTCTATTTTTATTCTGTATTGTAGATAATTACCATATCTGTGTCACCAAACGTAACTTTGTTTCTTACATTTTAAGCCAGCAACATGTGACAACCTCTGCATGTAGAAGGCAGAGATATGTCTCTATGATGCCCTGCAATAACTAAGCTCTTTTTGGCAAACGCTCTCTTGGTGCCAAAAAATAACACATTGTCTCAGTTTGGTACTCGGGATTGTGGCCCTGGGTATGACCTGTGGACATGATTTATGATTCATCAATGAAAACCAAAATAAAAGAGGGTTGTATAATTGTGTAATTCTGTTTGTGACAGAAGGTGTTGACAAACTTTTTGTGACCAAATCCATCTGTAATTATATTGCGTATGTTGCTTTTATGAGGCTATTTGCACTGCCAGAGTGCACCTACTAAAAATATACCAGTTGAACAATTTCTCTCTCCTTTCTCTCCAGTGTTGTGGGAAGCACTTAGTTTCAAATCCTGGGAAGAATATACATTAAATATAGACCGTTAAATAATTTAATGAGGAAATGCAAAGAGACGAATCTCAGAGTTAATATTTTTCCTTTTAATATATAAACTAATACCACACATGGAAAAATAGATCATGTTCTTTAGTAACGATTGGAAATGATCTACAGGAAAGACTATAAACGGAGGAGTTCGTGGTTCACTCAGCTCTCTGATTGTGATGGCGCAGCTTTGCGCACAGCCTTCGTCAGGGCACGCTGGATAACTGGGTACAGTTTATAGCATCCCTCAATGCAGGTCCTCACTCCAGCGGTTAGAGTCTCTTCAGTCATTTCTCCATCAGACTGTAGTCCAGAAATCTGGTTCAGGCTTGGAAGGAATGCGACAGTCAGACCACCCTGGTTCTCACAGCTCACTGAGTTGCAGCCGTTTTCCTCCATGTAGGAGGGGTCAACCACATAGGAGGTGCCATCCTGGCGCATGGAGCAACCGAGCACCAGATCATACATTTCGATCCCCGCATCTGCAAGCGCAAGAGAGGCGCATGTGACGGCATGGGCCAGAACTGAACCGCTGTTCTCAAGAACCATCACGTTGACCTCGATCTGAGAGCGAGGGTATTTGTGGAGACATATGGCGGGCTGCAGGCTCTCATGTAACATCAGGGAAAAGTCCTTGTCCTGACTCCCCTGAATCCAGGAGCCTCTCTCCGGGCAGGAAAATGGAGCAAAGCGCATGTCGGTAGTCAATCTGGACACAGAGAAAAACAGTTGTGGGGTTTTTTTTTGTTTTTTGTTTTTTTTAAAACTGTCACAGATATCAGTGTCCACTTCAAACTGAATGCTTTATGGCATACCCACATAAGCTCAGTTTTCAAACTAACTATGGTACTAAATAATAGTTCACAGTGAGAAGTAATGCAAAAACTCTTTTCAAACACAAGGAGTTGCCTCTTTGTGCACATTTATGATTTATGGATATGTCAAAAAGCGTTTTATTCCTAAAAAAAAAAAAAAAATGTGCTGCATTTGGATTAAGTCAATAATGTCTCCAGCAACTGTTTTGGGCAAAAGTTTAAATTCTGTTGCATTTCAATTGTTTGTGGTTTATTAAAGTTTAGACTAGTTTTCACGCATGTGTAGTTCAGAACAGTGGGGGAAATAAAGAAAATCCAAAAATTCTGCTATCCACGTAAGACACAACAGGCTGTATTTTTATTATGACTTCACAGTTTAATCAGCAGAAAACTATTTCTTTGTTTGTTGTGTTGTTAGAGCAGTCAATATGCTTAAATATTTAAACAAACAAACTCCATACCTTCCACATTTCATATCCGTCTCATCCTTCCGGTCTGTTTCTCTGGGGCCGTAAACGCAGCACATCAGCTTGGTGTTTCCAGCTTCTAAGTACGCGGAGCCTTTAGCTTGGCTCACCAGGCCACAGCGGACGAAAACGGGCCGGACGTCGACCTGATCACGCCGCCGACCGTCCGCTCTGGGCCCCTTCGAGGGCAGAACCGCCGCCGGATCGCACGAAAACAGAGACGGGCTCTGAGACACTTCTGGACCACGAACACGTTTGGTGTCAGTCGGCATGTTGAAGTAAATGAACCAAGCAACCGGTCCCGCACGAAATCTCTTCCCCTAGAAACATAGCATGCTGGAGAAATGCTTCCGCTAATATACGCACACTGAAGGATATTACATCAGAAATGCGAAGTACGTACGGATGCAGCAATATTTCATCATTATTACTAGTCAGTTCCTATGCCATAAAATAACAGTCACAAAAAAGTGATAAATGTTATTAATCAACGACAGAATAAAATCATTTCTTTTAAAAAAAAAATGTAAATAGATAAATAACAATATTAGTTTAAAAAGTTAGAGTACATGTTCGGCTCGACTTAAAACAAAAGCTGGCATACATTGGGCTTGCGGACTTTTCTCACATTTCTCTACATCAACCAACATATTTAAAAACGACAACAAAAATCTGAGCTGACACCGTTTAAGTTGCATCAGCCAAAGCACGGAGGTTTGTATCGCTGCCGTGGCGGGCTCGGTTAAGAAGGACAGTAGATTTGTCCAATAGGAATCCAGAATTCTTGACTTTTCTGTGTAGCCGGACCAATCGGAGGCTGTCGTAGGTGTGACCGCTGGTAGTGCTTTCCTTCAGTTTGAGCAGCGTGGAGTGAAGGAGAAGTACCTGATTCATTCTGCGGGAATAGCGGCTTCTGTGAGTATTTTCATGTGTTTAAATGTAGTTGAAATAAGTTATCTTCATTGTACTGTTCAGCAGAATAGCCTTTCAGTTAGAGCAGTGTGCCGAACTGTCTATCTCAGGCTGAGCGCAGGGAGGTAGCTTGATTAACCAGCTAACACATCAGCCTGCTAACGTCAGATCAAGCTAGTGCCTCTGCCTAGAATAGCAATTATAGTCAGCTGACTAGCTTACATTGAAGACTGTCGGTTTTTGGTAGAACTTTAAGAGGAAATATCTTGTATCACATGACTGTCACAAATTTGTGTGGTCTGGAAGTTTATGTTAGACTTGCGAGATTAAGTTCACTGATTTTGTGCCATGGAGACAGAGAACAGGGCTGTTCCTGTTACTAACCTGAAAGATGGGTCCAGTATTTGTCATCAACCTGGCCTCCGTCTACCTGTTCTATGATTATAAATGTCCTTATTTTGTCTTGAAAATGGACCATTATTTATTTCTCAAAACCACTGGGCTAATACTTACATCCCACGTCTCTTCTTTCTCTGCCTGCCCGCTAAATGGTTTGTTGTCAGGACGGGGACATGGGCTATTTGTCATCCACTCCTTATTCCCAGAAAGCTGAAAACACCAGCTGAGGTTTGCTTTGGCAGTCAGTTTTCACCATTGGGAATTGAGCTCTGCTGCCTTTTAATTATATATGGTATCACATTGTAATGAAATATGTGTACTGCAAAAATCCACAAAGTGCTTGCAAATCAATTGTAAGTTGCTTTTGTTTCCATTCTTACCTAAAATTGCATCTGACTTCATATTTAAGATCGCAGCATTGTGTGCCTCACCTGTCTCACTGGATTCCTGAGCTGCTGTTGTTTATGAGGAGAGCATCAGGCCAATTAGCTGCAGCTAGGTTAACATCCACACCCTACAAACAGTCTTAACTTTAAGCTTTTGGTGTGGAGTGGTAAAATCAAAACATGCACAATTACTATAATGACCGATAAACAATTTCATAATGTTTTGATACTTTATGGACAAAAACATGTATTTTCGGGCCAACACTGGACAATTCTTTAACCAGCCTTTAAAAGCACTGACAAATAATAATAATAATAATAATAATAATAAACTTTATTTATAAAGCACACTTAAAAACCAAGGGTATGCCAAGGTGCTTAACAAGTAACATAATGAATAGAAGGAAAATAATAGAAATAGGACCAAAGCAAGTACTAAGTATGCAAGCAGGTAGCTGTCACTGATACATAGGAAAGCAACAGGTACAGAGCAAACAAGAAATTAAATGAGCATAAAAGTGCATAATATAAAATCATAAAAGAATGTATAATTCTTTTTTTTTTTAATTATATGGGATTGCCTTGAATGGCATTTTAGTATGTAAAAAGGAGCTACTTCAACAGCTTCCAACAAAGTACAGCACTTGCATATAAAATATGAAAGAAAATTGTTGCTTCTTAAGGTGAAAACAACAAGGTGGTTTGTACAACCCCTTATGCACCAGCCTTGCCAGAGCTCTCGCTAGTTGCGCAGTCATATGACAGGAAGAGAAACCCATGGGAAATTGCTGATGCTGTTAATTGATGGTAAGCCAGTGTTTTAAACAGCTGGTTAAAAAGCTTTACCCAAGATGTGACACACACACACCTACCTACCTCTTCTGTACTTGCCAAATTAGTATTTGGACACGAGCACTGAGAGTGTACCCTTAAGGTGACTACTGCCTGAAAGGGAAGAGCAGGCCTTAATTGTGTTTTAATAACTTAGTAGAAAAGTTGCTGTTACTCAGACCAAATAATCATCCACCTCTCTAAATGGGAACAGTTTCCGTGAGTTAAATTATCCGTCTGTCTGTGACCTGGAACAATTTAATTGGACCAAGAATTAACTTAAAAAAATCAGTGGCTGCATTTGTACAAGACCTCTTTAAATGTGCTTGATAGCTAAAGTGTTTCTTTTCTCTGTGTCTAATTTTGTTCACAGAGCTTCTTCAGAATGGACTCCTCCTTGAATGCAGCTCAAATTCGCCAGAAGTTCATTGACTTTTTCTGTCGCTATGAGCACCCGTACGTTCACTCTTCATCCACCATCCCCCTGGATGACCCCACGCTGCTTTTTGCCAATGCCGGCATGAACCAGGTACACCCCATGTCTTTCCCAACACTGCTTCCTACACCATGGCTCTTCTTTATGTTCCCACTGATTCACAACTTTTAGAATAAGCTCGGAAATCAGATCTAGCAAACTTTCTTGAAAAAAAAAATATATATATATATATTTCTCAAGATTTTTCTTTTTATTGCACCTCATTTTCTTTAGTTCAAGCCCATCTTCCTCAACACTATTGATCCATCACATCCCATGGCCAGGCTGCGTCGTGCTGCCAACACCCAGAAGTGTATTCGTGCAGGAGGCAAACACAATGATCTGGACGATGTGGGTAAAGATGTCTACCACCACACCTTCTTTGAGATGCTGGGCTCCTGGTCCTTTGGGGACTACTTTAAGGTATTACATTTTCTCATCCTTCACATCAGTTTCACTTTTTTGTTACTTGTATTTTTAGTCCCGCAGATTTAGATCCTGTTTGTTGAACAGTGCTCGAGTACACACACACATATTGCTGTAGGACCTTTCACCATTTATAAATTTCTCCTCTGCAAAAATTTTATTTGCCAAGTGCTCTGTGATAAATGTATAACTAGGCAATATAATCTGCTCCCTCTCAAGTGACTACCAACTTCTTTGCCTTGGACAGCAGCTAGCAGTAGCTGTTCAGCTCTGTAGCATTGGTGAGCTCATTGTAAAGGCACAGGAAAAAGGCACTTTCAAAATAAGAGTGAGGGGATTGTCCACTAGTAAAAATATGCATAGTGTCATTATCTTAGGTAAGTAGAGAAAAGGAGATAATTCTAATACAAAAATGCTTGAACATATGAGCCTGGGGCTCATCTAATCTTTTTATATTTTCGGTTGAAGTGGTTAAAGTTGATCTATGTGAGAATCTTGCTGTTCTCTCCTTTCTGTCAATGTTGCTTGTTATATTACAATGACATATTCATTATCATTATTAATGGATAAGACATTGTCTAAACAGCTCTAAATTGTTATTGCATCATTTTTGCTCTCCAGGAATTGGCCTGTAAGATGGCCTTGGAGCTGCTGACTCAGGAGTTTGGTATTGCTTTAGAGCGCCTGTATGTCACCTACTTTGGAGGTAATGAGGATGCAGGCCTGAAGCCCGACCTGGAGTGCAAACAGATCTGGATGGACTTGGGGTGAGTGAGCCTTGGGAGCATTGACTGTATGTAAAAATAGATAAAGCTTGTGATGCGAAAAGTGAAACCAGTTTGCAGGTTTAAGGCACTTCCAATCTTTTTAATGGCAAGAAAGAGGCAGCGACATTCCAAAACAATGTCATGGTCTGTGGGGAAATGGACCTCAGTTGCTTTAGTAAACACTAGGTTTCTGGGACCTATTCCAGGAAGCAGGTTTAGTTAACAACTCTTCTGTTTATCAACCCTGAGCTGAGGGATACTGTGGGTCTAAGAAGAGATTAAATTTCAACTTTGAGTTACCGGGTTAACAGACTCTGTGAAATGTAAGGGTGTCAACAGTGATTACGTCATGAATTTATAATCCGATCAGAAAAAAATCTATATAGTCTCCATCTTTCTAAGTCTGTGACTTATATATGTGTGTATATGTGTATATATATATATATATATATATATATATATATGTGTGTGTGTGTGTGTATGTGTGTATATATATGTATATATATATTAGGGGTGCAACAATACTCGTATCGATATTGAACCGTTCGATACAGTGCTTTCGGTTCGGTACGCATGTGTATCGAACAATACAAAATTTTTAATTTATTTTATCAACTTTTCTTCTGACGATGCTGTCAGTGGATCTGCGTTCGACTACTCTGCTTAGGCTGCACTGTCGAGCGCAGATCCACTGAGCACAGCGCAAGCTAGCAAGACAGAAGCTAAGCTCGTTGCAACATGGTAAATTGAACCTCCCCCACCCTCACCATTGGAACTATTTTGGTCTTCATGTGAAGTATGACCCTGAAGGTAAGCGCGTCATGGACAAAAGTAAAACAGTATGTCGGATGTGCCACGCAATGCTCAATTACATGGGTGGGAACTACTGCGTTAGCGCAGTTTGCTCGTTAACGTGTTGACGACGTCCAGCCCCACGCACGGGGCGATCCCGGTAGCTCGTTAACGGAGATTTGCCGTGTTGTGGCGTTAACGTCATTTCAGATTAACGCTGACAGCACTAGTGGGAACACAATGAATATGACTGCACATATACTCCGACATCATCCTAGTGCAAAGACAAGTGGAAGCAGACAAAAACAACAAGCACGCATGCTACAGACTTTACCCGAGTCATTTAGACAGCCGTTAGCATGATTCTCCTTATGGGGACCTGATATGTTTAATATGCTGCTGAGAATATACCCCAGAAGAAGCGTATAGTATAGCTTTTATTTTGGAAAGAGCCATTTCTCTGTAATAAACTCTCCAAAGATGAGGGATTTCTCGATCAGATATTTATTTTTTTATTACTTTGTCGTTTCAGCAACATTAAATTTAAAAACTGTACTTTTGAGTTAAAATATATATTTATAATTTTAATAAATGACAAATTAAAAAAGCATGAAAAAATATCGAACCGTGACACCAAAGTATCAAACCGAACCGTGAATTTTGTGTATCGTTGCACCCCTAATGAATATATATATATATATACATACACACACACACACACACACACACACACACACACACATATATATATATATATATATATATATATATATATATATATATATATATATATATATATATATATATATATATACATACATACATACATACATACATACATACACGTATGTATGTATATATATGTATGTGAGTGTGTGAGTATACATAATTTTATGTTATGATCACCGTTGTATGTAAGATTTAGCATCTTGTCACATCTGCATTCAAAGCACCAAGATAACAACAGCTTGGCAGTTGGTTAAAAGTATGAGTAAAGTCTATGAATTTTCTTGATTTGTTAAAAGCTATTTTATGTTTGATAAATAATACTACATAGGGCTGTTCGATATAACGATATATATCGGATGACGATATAAAAACGTCTATCGTTTCATTTTATGCTATCGTTTGTTTCGTGGTGTCGCAAAATAAACTGTTTACGGCAATATTGTTTCATCGTTTTGATGGTCACTGTAGTGGCTATATTAATTTCTTAAAGTTCTCTCTTTCTCTTATATTTAATATAACCACACTACAGACGGACAAGCGCCTGTTTTTATGCGTTGTCTTTAGCAACAATGACGGTAAAACCATCGCGTGTCCGCTTGTTTATTTTCCATATAAACCTTTCACAATAAAGCTCAAGATCCTGTTGAGACTTTTCAAACTAAACTGAATCACATGAAGGAGTATGCAGAGTATTTACGGATGAAAAACAAAAAAGAGCCGTCAGGTGCTAAAAAATAAACCTTAGACTCAAACGTTAGAACAGGCTTGTCCCCGCAGCAGGCTGTGTAATAAATACTCACAAAGAAAACGGCGGCCGTTACAACTTATGTTTAAAAATGTATTGTTTCATGCATCGGTTAAAACACTCGACTCCAGGTACACGATGCCCACCTGGAAACACTTCACGCAAGTCGAGCTGCCCGAGATTCACAGAAAATGTTAAATTTTTGTGATTTATATCGTTATCGGGACGATAGATGTCTTATATCGGGATATGAGATTTTGGTCATATCGCACAGCCCTAATACTACACCTTAAAATAAAAAACAATAGTTCAAAAGTATTCATTACAATCCTGGTGATCTCCCTTTGGTCAAATTCCAAAACCTCATCAGAGGACAGAATTTTGTCTGCAGGAAAAACATTTTTGCATGATGTGAATGTTAAATTAATGATGAAAGCACAGAAAGGACAGCAACAGACAAAAATGTTTTGCTTGTCGAAGATTGATTTGTCTTTCTCATCTTAAGGGAGTTGATTCAACTTCTGCCTCTCTCTGTTTCTTTGTTTGGTTTAGCGTGGATGAGGCTCGCATCCTGCCGGGCAGTATGAAGGATAACTTCTGGGAGATGGGAGACACCGGCCCCTGTGGCCCTTGCAGTGAGATCCACTACGACCGCATTGGAGGGCGAGACGCCTCTCACTTGGTGAACATGGATGATCCCGATGTGTTGGAGATCTGGAACCTGGTGTTTATCCAGTTCAACAGGTAACACACTCACACACACACACACACAGACAGTGAAAAATGATCTTACTAAGAGGACTTTATGAATCGATGATTGCATCCATGAAGCAAAATAATTTGTTGAAGGAATAATGCTTTTGCATTAAATTCACACATTTTTTTTTCACACACAATCACATGCTGTGTTAAAAGAGTAAGTAATTTATTCTCATGCCTTATGAGGCAGTGTAAAATCTTCTTGGTTCATTGCATTCGTTTACACCTTGTGGTGTTTTGAAAATGACTTCCAGGATTAGTCCTGTCAAGGCTGCTGGGCTACACGAATCCATAGTGTTGCTTTGTCCTCAGTTCCAGCAGAGCTCGGCTTTGCTTTCACATCCATAGTTGTGCTTGTTTGGTGTGAGCTAAAGAAAAAAAATGATATGTTGTTAAGTTCTTTTTCTAGTCTGTGTTCACAAGACTTAAGCACCCAGCCTTTTGAACTTGCACTCAACATCGATCCAGTAGTGAAGTTAGATTCTGTTGCAACAATGTAATGTTTGTTATGCGTTTATGTCTTCTGCTGTCTATGAAATCTCATTGGGGGGGGGGGAATCACTAGTTGTTTTTTTTTTTAAGAAATACTGATAACAGGTATAAGCAGAATGAAATGCACTGGAGGAACTGCTGGAATACAGGGACCTGTAAAAGCTCAGTGCACCTTATATTAACTTACTATATTTCCATGTTCTGAACAAACAGGGAAAGACTGTATTCACATGTACACGTGGTGTGTAGGCATTTTCACTCTGTAATTAGCAAAAACAAAACAATGCTTTTCTGATGTTTTGTAGTATTTCCCACCATATTTGAACCAAACCACGGTGAAAAGTTATCACTGACAGCAATTATCAACACAAGAGCAGCCGTGTGCTTAAATTGGTTTCAGATTCACCTGAGCCTTGTTACTTGTTCAGCAGGTGACAAAAAGAAACTAAAATGAATCTTTGTGCAGCAGCACACCCTTACATGAATCTAAAGAAGGAACATGGGCTGGAATTTGGACACACCTCTATCTGTTTTGGACAGAATGTTCAAGCTAGTGAATCAGATGCACACTCCCACTCTCCACACCACTTAAAACTAAATCTTTTGTTTACGCATTCCAAGAAATTTACTGTCGAGGATTTAAATTTATTTATTTTTTTAAAGAAATCTGATTTTTATTTTTAATAAAAGTAATTCTCACCAGTGGGCCTATTTTTATGGAAGAGGGTAAATTAAATACAGGGTATCGTAGTCTTTTTTTTTTTTCTTTTTTTTTTAATAAACTGCAAACTACAATGGTAAATAAGAAGATCAATAGTTAATATAAATTACATATACATGTATGTTTTAAGAATAACATGTGTGCACCTCTATAACAAAACAGCACTGCCAAGAGGTCTTAAATCTTTTTACTGATCAGTGAATCTGTGTTTTTTAACTGTTGTTTCCAGAGAGTCAGAGACTGAGCTGAAGCCGCTGCCTAAGAAGAGCATTGACACAGGGATGGGTCTGGAGCGCCTTGTGTCTGTACTGCAGAACAAGATGTCCAACTATGATACTGACCTCTTCATACCGTACTTTGAAGCCATTCAAAAGGTACAGAAGTGTCAAGGATTTGTGTGAAAGAGAGAGAAGATCTATCCTTTACTTGACAGTTCAATGAAAGAGAAATTATGATTAGATTGGGCAAGATATAGTAAATAGTTATAGCTACTTAATCAAAAATATCAAAACTGTCCTTATTCCTATAATAATTAATCTGGTAGTATGAATCCACACAAAGTTGCCTTAACAGCAGCATTTATCAACATGTTTATTTACATTAGAGGAAGACGTTTGGGGCCCACATATCTAACATTAAGAATATGATCTATTTCAGGGTACGGGTGCTCGACCTTACACGGGAAAAGTAGGTGCTGAGGACGCTGATGGTATCGACATGGCTTACCGTGTGCTTGCTGACCACGCCCGCACCATCACCATCGCCTTATCAGATGGCGGTCGGCCTGACAACACAGGAAGAGGGTAAGACATTGTTAATTGTTTAAATACTCAACAGACTTAACAGTAAGTAACATGATTGCTGCAAATGAAAAGTTTTGTGGAACCTTTTTTACACATCATTAAAATATTTTGTTGTTTCCACCATGTTTAGCTACGTGTTGAGGAGGATCCTGCGCCGTGCGGTCAGATATTCTCATGAGAAGCTGGGCGCTCAGAGAGGCTTCTTTGCCTCTCTCGTGGATGTAGTGGTCAATTCCCTGGTGAGATTTTCTTTCCTTTGTAGTCCACATAGGCATTACAGACACACAACTTGCTGTTGGTTGGGTTATTGTCATGAGGGTTACGTTAATTTTTAGCTGTTTTATTCTCTGATCTTGTAGTGTGACTGGGTTAATGTTGAAGACAGTTTTCCTCTTGCTTTTTTTAATAGCATTTCCTACTTTAGAAGCCAAAAAACATTTGTTCTGTTCTACCAAAACTAGTTGAATTACATTTTTCTTTTAATGCTTAATTGCATTTAATGGATGACAGCAGTGAACAGAAATCAGTGCAGGAAGCATCCTTATTATTAATATTAGATTTCACATGAGATTTTGTTTTATATATTCTTAATTTTGAGTTGTGTATTTTGTATTTTTTCAGTGTTGTGAAAAAACATGACTGTTTCAAAAAATCTTGGTGTTTAGTATTAGTTAACATATAACACTTAATAAACTCTAAATGATGTGTCTCTTTTTTTCTTTTTTTTTACTCCTCCTTTTCCGTTTCTTTCTTTCTTCCCCCCTCTCTGTCTACATCTCCATCTGTCTACTTTGACTGCATTTTCCAGGGTGAAGCATTCCCAGAGTTGAAGAAAGACCCAGAAATGGTGAAGGATATTATTAATGAGGAAGAGGCGCAGTTCCTTAAAACCCTCAGCAGAGGGCGCCGTATCCTGGATAGGAAGATAATGAGCCTGGCTGACACAAAGACAATCCCAGGTGAGACGCATTAACACACATTAAACTTTGTTGATTTTTATTTGAGAGTGTTGTGTTTAGTGTAATGTCTGTAACTTTCTTTTAAGAAGTTCACTGCTCCGTTTTTGTTACATCCTCCCTGAATTATCCTCGTCATTTTATCCTTTCTTCACCTTTCATCTGTCTTCACCACCCACATGACTTCTTCTTTTCTTGGCTCATTTTTCTGTCATTTCTTCCCTCCTTCAGTTGCTTTGTTTTCCTGCTTTTAATCCCATCAGAATTTGTTGGCATTATGGTTCAGTCTCTTCCTTCATCTTTTTGTCTGACTGTCATGCTTAATGCCTCAGAGCTTCCCAGATCAGTACAAAAATACTCACTAAAGGGAAGGAATTAGTTTGAAAAGCTGAAATATTAATCAATTTATGTTTCACACCATAAATTCAAGCGACATAAAAATTGATGCACATTCAGCTTTGCTTATAAACGTAACCCTCCAGGGTTGTTAGTGTACACTGTAATGGATTTTTTTCAAAAGTTGTATACCTCAGGCAAACTAATATTTCTTCATTGTCGCAAAGTGTGTCCGAATCATTACTGCACCCTGCAAACATAAGCTGCTACAAAGCAGTTTATTTGTGCTTTTCATGATTTTACTTATCCAAACAATGCCTCCAGTCCATCAATATTTTTTTATTGTCTGACTCAAGGACATAAGTGTTTAAGCAGTGTTGTTTCAGACACTCACACTTCTGTCTTTTCTCCCTCTCTCCTTGCACACAGGTGACACAGCATGGTTGCTGTATGACACATACGGTTTCCCTCTGGACCTCACCTCCCTTATTGCTGAGGAGAAAGGCATGGAGGTTGACCTGGCTGGCTTCGAGGAGGAGAAGAAGGCAGCACAGGTGAGCAGATGATTGTTTGAAAATGGCCTTGACTGTCCTGTTAGCGAGACTCTACTGAGTCTCGCTAACTACTCTACTATGTCCACTCCTGTGGGTGCACTGTTTTGCTTTGTGTCAGCATTCTCCAGTACTGCACTGTAAGTCAGAATCAGGAGTCATGCACCTGCTGTTTAAATAAGCCTACATTTACTTTACAGACCTGTGTAAATCCCTTGATGTTTGATTAAGCCAAAAGATTGATTTGCTTTCCGTAAAACTGCAACCTCTGATTTCTATCCCACACATTTCATCGATTTTGTACGAGTCTCATACCAATACTGCAGTTCTCCTCATTCCCACTTGGGGGAGTTTGACACAGAACACAATCACTGTACAATATCTCCTTAACCTTATATAGAGTTACCAGTTTATTAGATACACATGTGAAGCCTCAAACCAGTTTTTCTCAGCGTTTTAAAAAAATAGCATCACATAAGTAGTTATTTATTATTCAAGTGTGTCTTGAAGAAGGAGAACAAATTTAGGAACATTGCAAACTTCAAATGTTCTCAGTGGTCTTTAACATGTGAGACTTACATTATCCAGAAAATATTTCATTACATTGCAATATAAAGTGCTTTGAGGCAACTGTTGTTGTGAATTGGTGCTAAATAAGTAAAACTGAATTGAATAAATATACAGAAAAAGAAACTTGCAAAATATCTCATAAGTGGGATTTCTACACTTCTGGGTTTCTACAACTATACTGCATTGTCCTCTCTTTCCCCCAGATTTTGCTTCGTCGTGGCTGTAATTTCTTCTCCCTTTATTCTTTTCCCCTCATCTTACTGAGCTGCATCCATTCTGCACTAAAGCACTACATGTTTTACAAATCCAATTGCTCATTTAACTGTTATGTGCTTAAGCAATGGATGCAGTCTGAGCCAGTTTACCTGAAATTTGTCTTGTGGCTGTCCCCTCACTTATTGCTGTTTCCTTTTGTTTTTCTGAGTTGATTAACATTTATGTTGGCTAGAAATCGACATATGCATCTTTGAAACCTGTCTGTAAGAAAGTGAGATAGCTTATAATCTTGTAAAGAAAAGGAAAGAGAACTCTCAAAGTGTTGCTTGGGTCTGATTTTGTGCCATCTCTGTAGCACTCCCACAAAGTCACGCCATCTTCCACACTGATATAAATGTAGAACACTTAAATTATTATATATTGATGTAAATGTACAGGAATTTAACTCATTATATCTGCTACAGTTCCGGGAACTGATTAAATGAGTTATGCACAGTCATTATTTAACAAATGTCTAATCTTTATTGAATGATTATACCAGGCAAATTGTGATTGTCTTTTGCTATCAGTCATTCTGTAATTATGTAAAATTTTAATTGTAAATGTTTCTGTATTTTGGGGGTTATGACTGAGCATAAGTCTGTTTGTGTGTGTGTAGTTAAAGTCCCAGGGTAAAGGCGCGGGAGATGAGGACCACATCATGTTGGACATCTATGCCATCGAAGAGCTGAGAAACAAGCAGATACCCGCCACAGATGACTCTCCCAAATACAATTATACCTCAGATGAAAACGGCAACTACCGTAAGTGATGCATAGAAAAGCACTATATAACAAGTCCATTTACCTTTTAAAGTCAACTGATCTGTATCCTATTATTGTACCCAGAGTTCCAGCAGGCCTCAGCTACAGTGCTTGCCCTCCGTCGCGACCGCGCCTTCTGCGATGAGGTGACCACGGGTCAGGAGTGCGGCGTGGTGCTGGACCAGACGTCCTTCTACGCAGAGCAGGGTGGACAGACATTTGATGAAGGCTACATGCTCAGAGAGGATGACAGTACAGAGGATGTAAGTGCAATAAAAATAAATTGAGGGAAACAACACCTAGGTTCATGTGCTTTTTACACTTCTGTAATGAGCTCGGTTAATCCTGTTTGCGTCGTAAAAAAGAGCTTTGATAGTTTCCCTTCATTAGGGTAATTGTCACAGTTGAAGTTTGTTTTTCCTCCCAAACACATTGCAGGTACAGAGAGAAATCGAGCTTTACCTTTTGTCGACTTTTAACTGGGCGGATGAGAATTGCACAGTCTATCTTCAAAGCTAACACATTTGTTCAAATAGCACTTCTGGATCTGATAGCTGCTGGAAATCATGGCTGTGAGCAAACAGCCCATCTGCTTGGCGAAAAAGCCTGCCAAATGAATTATCATAGTTCTGACAGAAGAATGGACAAAAGATAATAAATTGTTCTTGTCTCTCGTCCATAACTGAGAACTTGAATGGCATGAAAACATTCATATCAGTTTTAGCAGAACATCTGTGGGGGAGGGTGGGGGGGATCCATTCAAATGCCAGCACTTCATTTCTTTTGTATGTCTTTATGTATTCTTCTAGTAATTCTCATATTTGCTGAGAATGTGGGAACTTTCTGTAAAGAGCTTTAACTTATTAAGTCATCGTGTTCTCCAAAATATTTAATCTCACAGACACAAAAACCATCAGACTGCCTTCAGTTTTTCTTTTTGACTATGAAAACTTTTGTTTGAATGTACTCTTCTGCTTTTTGCAGCGCATGGAGTTCTCGGTGAAGAATACGCAGGTTCGAGGAGGTTACGTTCTCCATGTGGGTACAGTCTATGGCACACTGAAAGTTGGAGACCGTGTCACCTTACACGTAGATGAGGTGAGAATTGAAACCGGGATATTGACCCTAGTTTTTAAAAAAACAAACAAACAAAAAGCCAGCTAAGTAAAAGAGATTCTAGGTATGTTGAGCTTTATGACTCTGGTTGATGGGCCTTTGTGACTTCTTTGTGTACTATCAGGCAAATAGGTGTTTTTCAGCATCTAAGCTTCATCTGTCTTAATCCCTCTGAATGGAGGTCTGACAAAAATATCTATTCACACACACTTTCCAGGCTCGCCGTAGACCCATCATGAGCAACCACACTGCCACGCACATCTTAAACTTTGCCCTGCGTGGGGTGCTAGGGGAGGCAGACCAGAGGGGCTCCCTGGTTGCCCCAGATCGCCTGCGCTTTGACTTCACTGCTAAAGGTGCTCTCAGCACGGATGAGATCCGCCGGACTGAGGAGATCGCTTGTACCATGATAAAAGATGCTAAGGTCAGTGGATGGAGTGAAATCACCAGACAGTTTTATGAAGAGATTAAAATGTTGATCCTTACAGACTTTTATTTAATATTAATATTGGTTTTTAACTTTTCAGCCTGTGTACGCAATGGAAGCAACCCTCGCAGAAGCCAAAGCGATTCAGGGTCTGCGCGCTGTATTCGATGAGACATACCCCGACCCAGTCCGTGTCGTGTCTATTGGCATTCCTGTCCCAGAACTGCTGGCCGACCCCAACAGTGCTGCTGGTTCCCTCACCTCCATCGAGTTTTGTGGTGGAACGTGAGTATGACACTTGTTTTCAGTCTTTGTGCATTTCTGCTCACACTTGAGGGGGAATGCAAATCAACCACATGGCTGTGGTTTTTATGTGATGGGTCTAAGGAAGCCCGTTTCCGCCACTAAAAAAAAAAGTATCCATAACTCTTTCTCGAAATTTTGAATTATTTTCTCAAAATTCCGAGTTAATACTTTTAGAGAAAAGTAACTTGAAATTTCGAGTTAGCGGTATGGATATGTCAAACACCCTTTAGACTTATGTATTAAAGTGCTTAATTTGAGCCAATTGTTTAAATTCATCAGATTTTTTTCAGTATTATTTTGTTTTTCTTTTATTATTCAACCATTTGGATTTTAAGTCTTACATTTAGGGGCAACTGTGTGATCAGAGACAGCTGTACCCGCTGCCCACTAGGCTTCAGCCTGAGCTGAACTGAAGACCGCGTTTCTGATAATGGATCTATATGACAAATAATGTGGCTGTTTTTTTGTGGTACAGTTTTCCAACAAGTTATAATTATAGTATTATTTTTTTATGCCTGTTATTAGCAGGGTATCTGTATCTGTGTGTTGCCCCCCATTCTTTTTTTTCTTTTTCTTTTTTTTTAAATAAACTCGCTAAGCTTGCTATGGTAGGGACCAACACACTAATGTTTAGACTTCAAAATATGGACTCCAGTGGTAGATAGAGCAATAGCTATGGCTGTGTTTAATATACGGTTTATGGCTTGGACACTTCAACCTCAGATTGTACAGTTTGGTGCTGGATCTCAGGTTCTATCGCTAACTGTATTATTGATGGGTTTCTTGTCTGTGATTTAAATCAGTTGCAGCCGTTCCCCATGAATAATGGACTCTAATTGTCAGTTTCTCAACAGTTTCTCAAACAGAGAAAATGGCCTTCTGTTAGTGTTTGCCTAAAAACCTCAAACCAGTTTTTCTCAGCTTCACTCCTTTAGTTTGGAGAACTGCCTCATTCATTATCATGTTGTGATAATGAATGGTGACAATGCCTATTTGTTTAACAGGGTATTTCACAGATGTTAGTGATGTTTGGGAAAATGCACGGGGGGGGAAAATGAGCAGAACGACAACATGTGGCAGGATGAAAAATCCAAGCATGCTAACATTTTTCTTAATTTGATATGCTGCATTGATTCAAGTGTGTTTGCCATGCCATTACTGTGTGCGCCCTGAGTGGAATCAAGTGTGCAGCGTGAACACATATCAGTGTACAAAAGTCCAAATACGCGCATTTGCATTGGGCCGATAGTTTTCAGACCAGCCCAGGGGCGGTGTGTAAAGTGGAAAGCGTTAATTGGATTTGTGCATCTTTATGGTGAGACGAGCGTGTCCCTGTGCAGACAGAGGCCTGGAACATTTCGTCAAGCTCAATCCACTGATTAGACTTGCTCCACTGACTCGTACAGTGTCTGCTCCTGGCTGTAAAATTCACCTGAATGCCCAGACATCTCCACTCTTTCACACGTTGTGTTATAGCCTGGCTTTTTATGCCATTTTGTGCTGCAGGAGCCAATATTCCGAGCTACATTTGATGCAAAGGCTGCGAGGGTCGGTTCAGATTTTAAGCACCGCAAAAGAGATTTGCATTAAGCCCATTCTCCATCTTCTTTTTTCTTTTTTTTGGTTTTAATTGCACATCCTTCCATCTCAAGCTGCTTCAGGTTTCAGTGAACTGTTGGTGTGCTTCTTGATGCTGTCTTTGATGTTGTTATAATCTGCAGCCACTTCAAAGAGCCTCTCATTCGTGCTGCTGTTGTTTGGTAATGTTTTCCTCTCCCTCTGCTCCTCGTCCTCTGCTCCTGCTCGCCCCTCTCCTACTTCTCATCTGCCTCCCGCAGTTGTGTAACGTTGTTGTTTTCTGTTATCCACAGCCATCTGCAGAACTCGGGTCACGCCGCGCCGTTTGTCATCGTCTCAGAGGAGGCCATCGCTAAGGGCATCCGCCGCATCGTTGCAGTGACAGGAACAGAGGCCCAGAAGGTCAGGACACACACACACACACACACCACACAACTTACACTTACTGATGTACTCGCTCAAAGCGTTACACTCATGTACTCACTTCCACCCCCACATACAGAGAAGGGTTTAGACAACATTTTAAAGACGGTAGCCCCACAGAGGGGCGGTGGTGTCTTGATGGTGAAATGTTCACACTGGTAACTACAAACACGACTGATTAAAGGAAAATTTGTCCCAGACAAAGCGACATTTGGGTTTCTGTGATGAAACTTGAATGAATGTTGAGGTGAACACTGTAGTAGAAAGAAGAATGTAGCATTTGCACCCCTCTCTTTTCAGGCCCACAGGACAAATTTACTATTTTTAGACAATAATTAGTCTTTCATCTTTTCCACCAGTCGTCTTCTCTTCTCATTCTTCCTCCTCGTGTTTCTTTGCCCTTTTTGATCTTTGCCCCTGCCTCACTCCTCACTCTGCTGTGTCGCATATCCATCAGGCTCAAAGGAAAGCCGATGCCCTGCGCCAGTCTCTGTCTACCCTCGGAGACAAGGTGAAGCAGCAGACAAGCCCAAACAAGGACATACAGAAAGAGATTGCTGACATGACTGAGGTAAATGGGATGTTTGGTTTAGAGAAACATTCTGAGGCAAATGAAAAAATTGTGAAAAATTGCCAATTGCGCTGTGGTAACATCTCTGTCTTCTCTGCAGTCGATAGGCACCGCAGTAATCTCTCAGTGGCAAAAGGATGAGATGAGGGAAACCCTGAAGGGCCTGAAAAAGACCATGGATGACTTGGACCGCAACTACAAGGCTGACATCCAGAAGAGGGTTCTGGAGAAGACGAAGGAGGTGATTGAAAGCAACCCAAACCAGCCGCTGCTCGTCATGGAGATGGAGACTGGAGCCTCAGCAAAGGTGAGAGTCAAGACAGAATATTTTTGGGAAGTGAAGTCTAAAAATCAGTAGCAGAATTCTTATAAATCTTTTTACGTGTTATTCCATAAAAGAACCATGTCCTTGTTGGATATACAGAGCATAAAGAGAGAGCAAATTTATAATCCAATCCCCGAGACTTCATCAGCATCCTGTACAGAAATAAATTAGGAGTGCAAACAGTATTAAAATTCACTTTATCTCTGCACATTTTCTCAGGCTCACTTAGCTTATCTCACTGTGTTATTGCCACGGGACTAAATCAGCTCTGTGGCCCATTAGTTGTGACCTTGAGACATCAATAGTGCTGATTAGGAGATGTTTTTTATTCTTCTCTTCCCACTTCCTTTTTTCCCCTCTTTACATCCCTCTTTCCTTCTTTCTCTCTCAGGCTCTGAATGAGTCACTGAAGCTGCTGAAGTCGCAGTCCCCTCAGACAGCTGCGATGCTCTTCACTGTAGACCCAGATGCTGGCAAGATCACCTGTTTATGTCAAGTCCCACAGGTATCGTTCAGTGACATATGCTAGAAGCCTTGCTCTGAGCATTTTCCATGGATTTAACCCTCCGCTTTCCACCCTCCACCTTTCTTCTCTGCAGGATGTGGCTAACCGTGGCCTGAAGGCCAGCCAGTGGGTTCAGGAGCTGTGTCCCCTGCTGGACGGCAAGGGAGGCGGCAAAGACATGTCTGCACAGGCCACGGGCAGGAACACACAGTGCCTGCAGGAGGCGCTCCAGATGGCCAACGAGTTTGCACGGCTCAAACTGGGGGAGAACTAAGAGGCGCGAGGGTGGGGTCTGTGTGGGAGGTGCGATTACAAACATATCGGGGAGTGAAGTGGAAATTAGTCTGAAATCTTCAAACATCCTGTCTTCGTTTTTCCTCTCCTCCTTTAGACTTAGAAAGGTTAGAAACCTAGCAAAACTCAACCACTGATGCTCAGCCAGCAATAAATGAGCCACTCGTCTTTACTTTCTGCTTTGCCCTATTAAAACTCATCTCTCTGGGAATAACTTGAACATATAAGATCCACTCATAACTGGAGGATGGCAGATGATTTCTACTTTCCTGTTTCCAACTCATTTTTGCATGCAGAGGAAAAGAAAAGGGACATACATTTGATGTAGCCTCCTACAAGTACTGTGCAGCTCAGATAAATTGACAAAAAATTCCCACCTTGGAGCACAAAGTGGGCTCTCGACACACCACCATCCTGCCTCCGTGTTTAGTTTCATCTCACTGTAGTCCTGTTTGTTTAGAAACAAGCCCCCAAGGCACTTTGTCCTTCTTTTGACTTCCTGTACCACTTGGGCTCAGGAATAATAGTAAAGTTGACCCAGCTTGGACACAGTATAAATCATGTTTATCCTTTATTTGCAGAAAGCAGTTTGGCTCCGTCCATGTGTATGATTACTGTGATTAGCTGGACTTGAGTTGTACAGTACATGCAGTAGCTGTATTATAGTCTTCAAATAACAAGCCATTTTCTGACATGTAATAAAACAATGGGTTTAATTTAGTAAATTAAGAATTCTCTAACTGTAAAATGATCACGAACATGTCTAGTAACCAATCTTTGCGACTTCATGCTGCTGACATTTAATATTGATTAATTAAATGCAGAAAGTTTTGTTATTGTATCTGCTTCCTGTCACTGAAATGTCACGCTATGGGATGGAATAAATACAGCTGACAAATGCCACATGTCTGTGTCATTCCTGGTAGATCTGTGATGAACTTTGGGTTATTCATTTCAGATGGACTGTTATGGATTTGAGATTGATCTAAACTCCAAGCACTGTTCATAAACTGTACGTAAAAGATGGCTGTAGCTTCCACGTCTCAGTGTCTAATGACCAGCAGGGGGCGACTCCTGTGGTTGTGTAGAAATCTGCAGGAAAACAGCCCTTTATGATTAAACAGTTGCTACTGTATGAGCTTCACATTCAAATCCAGCTCTCACTGGATTAAAAAACGATAAGAGTGACAGCCAAAACTCAAATTGAGGTTATCTCTTATAGTCTATTGATACTGACACAATCAGCTACTAAACAAAAATGTGACCCAATATGACCTGTTAAAAGAAGTCAGAGTTGCATACCTTGTACAAGCTTTTGTTGCTGACACTATATCAGCACTGATTTATTATCATTACAAATCCTTTGACCATTTGGCATCACAAACACAGCATCAGGCCTTAACCTCATGTTTCATGAAGCTTTTATTTGTACAATGCCATAAGATACAAAGAGTCTGTTCACATATCATACAGATGTTTAAGTGCAGTAAATACACGTTGTCCAAAAGGTATTCCTACCAAGGAATGAGACATTAAAGCCGGACTAGACAATGACAAATCCATACAGCAATAACAGGAAACCGTCCACATGGAGAGGTCTTACCCCTCCAAACGTTAGTGTTTAAATATCTGACTACTCGTTTTGTTGTTGCGACAGATGCATTCACTAAGCAGCCTTTAAGCCTACTTTATAAGACTGGTGTTTTGTCTAGCTCACTGTAGAGTACTGGGACAACAGCTAACGGAGGTATGTGTGAGTGTTGGCGTTACAATCCACAGAGACAGTCTGACATGGGCTGTCTGCAGCTCACTGACGACTGCTGCTGCTGCTAAAGAGCCGTTTCTGTTCAGTGCAGACCAGTGAACTGATGAGGAAGGAGCAGCTTGTGGCTGTTCCCACCTCAGCAGGCTGGCAGGAGGAGCCGGCGATGTAACGATGCCAACAGCCAGCACTGGCAGTGTTTTGATCATGATGTATTTGTTCCTATAAACTCTTTTTCAAACAGCCAGTGCAATGTCTGTCCCTACTGCACAAAGCTATTCTCCATTACTTCAGAGTGACACAAAGATTCAACCACAGCAAATGGAAAGAAACAGAACGAGGCGAATGAATTAAACTATTAATCCGGCACAGATTATCTATCATTTACCTCTGCTAGACAACCACAAACTGATCCAATTTTATTTGTTCCTGTCAACTTAAATTAAGTAATGATTTAAGTTTGGTTTTTTTTTGACAAAGACTCAAAATGCCTCATCTGTCCTCATACCAGTGCCTCTAAAGCTCATTTATTAACATGCTGCATCTTGTTTGTTTAATCATTAAAGACTAAAACCTGTCTATGGGAACATAGACTGTATATAAAAGATGGGCATAGCTTCGGGTTTAAAGGGAGCGCCAATGGATAAATATGTTAAATCTGAATTCTCATCCAGCACATTTTTAAGTACCTTTATTGTGAGTTAATGGTCTTAACTGTTAGCTGAAAACATAATGTTCATTTTGCAAATTATGGTTCCAATTAGTTTCCAGAATAATGATGAAGCGGTGTTTATCTCCTGTGCAACGGACACGTGGTTAACCAACGAGCAGTGTCCACCAGATATGGCCTGCTCTCAAAACTGCTGGTTTCAAAAACGCTCATCTCATTCACTAACCAATGAGTGATGTCACAGTGGCTACTTCTTTCTTTTATAAACAGTCTTTGGATTCCACCCCACCAGAATTTCCTCCACTGGTCCCGCTTCCAAACTGTCTGTTCATATTAATGGGTAGAAAATACGCGGAGCACAAAGGGGTTCAGATTCCATCTTTCAGGGAAAAACAGTTTTCTTACTAAATGTGTAACACTAAAACAAAGCACTCAAAAGCACCAGTCTGCATTATGTGAGCTTCATTAGTTTTCGGTTCAGTGCCCGGTAACAATTTGCCGTATTGCTGCAGGGGAGCCAAATCTCCTAATACATGTTGGTGAAAGCAGGTCAGTCCACAATTAAAATCATTATAACTCAAGCATTAACCTACGGTTTGGTAGGTTTTGGTAGAGTTTTCTGATTTTCCCTTTTAAATTTCTGTATGTGACGCTATAAAAATTATTGTCCAGCTTCCTTTTTTTTGCTGATCTGGTGTTTTGAAATGGTCTTAGTTCCCCTCACTCATTCTTTTTGATTACCCCATAAACAATGCAGCCAATTAGTTTAATGTGCCTCTGTTTCTATCCACGAAAATGGAAAGTGTGGTAAACTCCCTGTGCAGCGTCACAAAGCTCGATAACATAGTTTCAGGCGATCAGTAATTGGGTGATGTTTGTGGCTTAACCGAGCAGCAGCACATGACACGTGAGACAAAACTGAGTAAAAATAGTCCTGGATGTATCGGGGACCTGGATTCCACTGACAGCACGAACAAAGCAGCTTTTAGCACAGGGATGGTCGGGGTAGTCCGGTCTAAAATTATTGTATAATTGTATTAAATCAGTCCAGTTTAAACTCAGCATTTTCTGTAAGTCAGCCTCAGTGAGCCACACAATCAAATTTCACAGCCTAGCACAAGCACACAAGCACAAATTTAACTGAAATGCTCTCAGTTGTTTCCTACAAAGTTACAACACAGAACCTAACCAGAAAACTGGTTCTCCAGGAGAAAAGAAAAATGAGTGTATTGGGTCAGAGACAGGCGAAAAGACCTACTTTAGGTTAGAAATACTACAGGGAACACTCAGATCTGTGTCATGTAGGTGGAGGGAAAAACTCCACACTAATCTAGGCTGGTACACCCGAAAGGGATCGCCCTGCCACTTATCTCTTTCTATCACAATGTTCTGGTCTACAGCTGTGAGCCAGGAAGCTAAAAACTGTTTCGATGTCGGAACAAGGTCTGGCCTGTTTGTGGGGGGGTTACAGTTACGGCTTTTGATAGGAATGTGTTACACTGCTATCGGAGAGCAACATAAGTAATGTCTGCATAAAAGCCACATTATCTCCAAAACAATTTACACATTCATTCTGAATGTGGCAGCTGACGATTTTAAGAAAACACCGAACCAGGCTCAAGTTCACCACAGAAGCGGTACAGTGATACGTCTACAATTTTAGCTGTTTTATTATCATCTCCATCTGCTGTTCTACACTCACGGCGTGCTTCAAAACAGACAAGAACAGGACAGGTACCCGCAGAGTCGCGGGCTTGAATATAGCAGATTCAAGCTCTCTCTGTCTGCCGTCTATCTTGCCTCACGAGTATCTACCCTGTGTCCCAAAAAGAAGCAAAGGGCCTAATATGAATTCACCGCGAGTCACGCTGCATCACGAGTTTACATCCTCTCCCTCAGCCTACAGCCATCTTTAGAAAACAATGACAGTGTACAAAGCAGTAAGGAGTGAACACCAGGGGACGTTTGTACCGTGACCAGAAGGCAGAAGAGCGTGTTTCATGAAGGTGTGTGCATGTACAGCTCAGAAGGCACAGTTCTCAGCCAGAAGATGTGCGTGTGTGTGCTTTTGTGTGCACGTGTTTGTGGGAAAAAATGGCAAATGGTAGCAGGTGTGTGTTGCCGATGGAGCAGCTGTAGGCGAGAGGATGTCCAGCAGCAGGACAAGGCACGAAAGCATGAGTGTACGTGTGTGTGTGTGTGTGTGTGTGTGAGTGTGTGTGAGAGAGAGAGAGACAAAGAGTGTCCAGAATCAGCCACAGCAACACCAAAACATCCTGTAAAATCTGTTATGTGCAAAGAAGAATAAAAACACTGAAATCAAGTACAATGATAATACAGTAATACACCAACAGAGCTCATATCAGAAGCAGAGGCACAGCTTAAAGTGGACCTATTATGCTCATTTCCAGCTCCATGTTTGTTGTGTTTTTATTCTTGGGCTCTCACAGTAGCCTTTAATGATTTATAGCTCAAAGTAATCTTTATTTATCATATACTGGGTCTTCAGCTTGCCACTGAAAACAACCAGTGTTGGCTCTTTTTCCTTTAAGCCAGCTTTCTTCTGATTAGCTGAGACGAACAAATTAGGCACAGACCCCCCATAACTGTCTGAAACTGGGTGATTAGAGCAGACTGAAGCCTTTTTCACCACAGTACTTGAAATTTTGGCCATGTTTGATATGAGCATCCACTTCTGTAACAGTATATATATATGACAGAAAATTAGGTAAAGCATAATGGGTACTCTTTAATTGTTCTCAGTAAGAATGATGGTTAAAGTACATGTAAAATGTAAAACAGCTAATAAGAACATACCTCAGTAATAATGTCAGGGGATGATATCCCCGAAGTTATAACAACAATCTCAGAGAGATGTGATTGTTCTCTCACACAGGTCTTATTTCACATGGATGAAGCAGGTGCTGCAGAAGTTGGCGCTCACAGTTCCTACGCAGCTTCTATTGACAAATCTTCATAACCATTTTTAGGGGGTGTCAGATTTGGTATTTTAACTCAGCGCATGCCACATTATGAGTCACTAAATACACGCTGACTCATAAAGAAAAATATTCAAGCTGTACCTAGCACTTTTCTCACAGAGCAGCATGCTCTATGAGTCTGTCTGTGCTGTTTGCCCTGGGTTAAAATAGGAAGGCCGGATGTGGAAAAATGTGAGATGAAACAAAACAAAAAACATAAAAACATAAAAACACTGCTGGTGAATTTTGAGAGCCTCATAGAGCAACAGCAGTGACAGGGCCTGCAGAGGTTTTGTTTCTCTGCAAGCATATCCTGCAGATCTAACAGCCCAGCTCAATGCTTTTTCCTATTCATAAAACATTAACAAAGCTGATTTAAACACAAAACAAAACAAAAAAAACTAAAAGCCTAAAACCATCGGCAGGGAAAACCATTATATTACTACATTTTCTAATTTCAGATGTATGAAAACAGGGACACGCTGCTCCATAATGTTGCCAGTGGTCAAAAACTCCACAGGATACCTTTAACTCTGAATGTTGTCGGTTTCCTCATAAATATTTAATACTATTTTTGAAATATGTCAATTTGAAACTAAGTGTTTAGACGCTTTAAGTAATTTATGACTTACAGTTTGACAACTCACCACTGAATCAAGCCTGTGACTGACAGAAGTATTATCAAACAAATTTTAAAAAAAATGTTAAAAGGGGCCATTAATGCTCATTTTCTGTTGTGGTTTCTGCTTGATTAGCAGTTTAAAAAATGTTTTCAATAATTTACCTTATACTGGCCCTTTAAATAGCCACCCAGCGCATCATCTAACTGAAACATTCTGGCCTCTTTGTTGTGATTGGCTGTCTTGCACCCTTGCCTTCTTATCGTAGGAAAGCCAGAGCTGTGGCTGACCATATAAGGAAATATGCACCAAGCTGACATCAGATAGACACAAGAGTAGAAAAAAACATTAAACTAAGCCTTTAGAACTGTGTAACATCTGGGATTAGAGCTCACAGCAGTTACTTTTATAGACGCTTACCTTATTACTTGAAAATTTGGCAATATTTAATATGGGCATCCACATTTGTAACAGTATACAGGTCCTTCTCAAAAAATTAGCATATTGTGATAAAGTTCATTATTTCCTGTAATGTACTGATAAACATTAGACTTTCATATATTTTAGATTCAGTACACACAACTGAAGTAGTTCAAGCCTTTCATTGTTTTAATATTGATGATTTTGGCATACATAACTCATGAAAACCCAAAATTTCTGTCTCAAAAAATTAGCATATTTCATCCGACCAATAAAAGAAAAGTGTTTTTAATACAAAAAAACGTCAACCTTCAAATAATTATGTTCAGTTATGCACTCAATACTTGGTCGGGAATCCTTTTGCAGAAATGACTGCTTCAATGCGGCGTGGCATGGAGGCAATCAGCCTGTGGCACTGCTGAGGTGTTATGGAGGCCCAGGATGCTTTGATAGCGGCCTTAAGCTCATCCAGAGTGTTGGGTCTTGCGTCTCTCAACTTTCTCTTCACAATATCCCACAGATTCTCTATGGGGTTCAGGTCAGGAGAGTTGGCAGGCCAATTGAGCACAGTAATACCATGGTCAGTAAACCATTTACCAGTGGTTTTGGCACTGTGAGCAGGTGCCAGGTCGTGCTGAAAAATGAAATCTTCATCTCCATAAAGCTTTTCAGCAGATGGAAGCATGAACTGCTCCAAAATCTCCTGATAGCTAGCTGCATTGACCCTGCCCTTGATAAAACACAGTGGACCAACACCAGCAGCTGACATGGCACCCCAGACCATCACTGACTGTGGGTACTTGACACTGGACTTCAGGCATTTTGGCATTTCCCTCTCCCCAGTCTTCCTCCAGACTCTGGCACCTTGATTTCCGAATGACATGCAAAAGTTGCTTTCATCCGAAAAAAGTACTTTGGACCGCTGAGCAACAGTCCAGTGCTGCTTCTCTGTAGCCCAGGTCAGGCACTTCTGCCGCTGTTTCTGGTTCAAGAGTGGCTTGACCTGGGGCATGCAGCACCTGTAGCCCATTTCCTGCACACGCCTGTACACGGTGGCTCTGGATGTTTCTACTCCAGACTCAGTCCACTTCTTCCGCAGGTCCCCCAAGGTCTGGAATCGGTTCTTCTCCACAATCTTCCTCAGGGTCCGGTCACCTCTTCTCGTTGTGCAGCGTTTTCTGCCACACTTTTTCCTTCCCACAGAGGTGCCTTGATACAGCACTCTGGGAACAGCCTATACGTTCAGAAATTTCTTTCTGTGTCTTACCCTCTTGCTTGAGGGCGTCAATGATGGCCTTCTGGACAGCAGTCAGGTCGGCAGTCTTACCCACGATTGCGGTTTTGAGTAATGAACCAGGCTGGGAGTTTTTAAAAGCCTCAGGAATCTTTTGCAGGTGTTTAGAGTTAATTCGTTGATTCAGATGGTTAGGTTAATAGCTTGTTTAGAGAACCTTTTCATGATATGCTAATTTTTTGAGACAGGAATTTTGGGTTTTCATGAGTTATGTATGCCAAAATCATCAATATTAAAACAATGAAAGGCTTGAACTACTTCAGTTGTGTGTAATGAATCTAAAATATATGAAAGTCTAATGTTTATCAGTACATATAATGAACTTTATCACAATATGCTAATTTTTTGAGAAGGACCTGTATATGAAAGAAAACAAAGAAAAGCACATAAAGTTTCAAAGCCACAGCTCTCAGTACAAATGCTGCGTTTACGATAATGATTCAAATCAGTATAACTGCATTAGGTGCGAGTGAAGAGCGAGTTGAGTTCACTCTGCCAGTTTTTCTTCATGTTTTACAGACCTGCGTAGGAACCCTGAGTACCTTTCATTTTCAGCCTCCACCTCTTTATGACCACATCTCCATGGATGAATTTACAACCTCAGCTCAAACCAAATACTTTCGCCCATCTACCTCTGCTCTAGAAATGGTCTAGCAGCACATCCTAAACTATCATTTGCTTGTTTTCTTGTTAAAGACATATCAACTAACAATGGCGAATATCAACGAGTAAATCACTACTACATGATGGTGACAGAAACACTTTTTTTCTGAGGTGATCCTGTAAATCACTCAAATCAAACAAAGCTAAGCATGAACTCTGCGTTCTGTGGGGGGGGGGGGATGTCATCACGATGAAACAACAGGACAGGATGTGCAGTTTTATGGCAGAGAGGTCAAGTGTAAGGCGACTGGTAGCTCCGCCCCCTCCAGACACAGCTGAAAGCTTTAATTGGTTAAAGAGGGACTGGGGCTAGTGGTTAATGATGCTGAGCTACTAATGAGTTAATAACTCTAATATCTGGTGGAGGTTTCTTTCACTCCATTAAATGGGCCTTAATTTGGGGTGAAGTGCTCCCAACAGTTTCTAACTCCACTGAGGTGTGGAAGTTTGCCTGAAGTCTTAGCTTCTCCATCTTTTCCAAACCAGAGCGGTGAGTTTGAGTAGCGCTGTGCAAGCGGCTGCACATAAACTGCAGCGACGCGACGCCTTCTTCTTTTTCTGCTTCTCATGCCGGCTTTGTCAGTCTGTTTCTACAAGCCCCAGCTCTTTGTTTTTAGTCCTCTTCTCCCAAATTAGACCTGGACAGACCACATGAGGATTAAACTCGGGGCCCAGACACCAGCATGCCTCCATCCAAACATAAAATCCCCGGAGATGGGCTTTTGGCCTCACCACAGTCAAAGCGTCATTCTCCCAGAACATTTCCTCTCCGAGTCTGAATGTGAATAAAGGCTGTAGCAGGGGCCTGTGGTTGTTGTGGCATTTAAAAGCAGGATGCGGTGCTAGTGCTGCAGTAATCTTTCTGAGTCAGAATGGCTGAAAGGCAAAAGTCTCCATTGTGCTTCTGTGGGTCAGCTGCATGGTGCTAATGCCTTGCTGAGACTGTAAGGACTCTGGGGACTTTAGAGGACAGTCATATGCTATAAACCTAGAGCAATCACGCACCATCTTATAAGGAACCATTTTACAACCCACCACTGTCAGACAAAGTCCTTATAACACTGTCTTCTCCAGTAGAAACCACATAAATAGGAGTTTACAGTGAAAATTGTCAAGATTTGAGAAGAACAACTGTTTATCAAGTGGCCTTTTAAGTTCTGGAGTCCTTTAAATGTCCAACATTACACTTTTGCGTCTGCAACCTCAGCCTTTTCTGAAGGTCTGCACCTAACAAGGGGAACAACAAACGATGTAGAACAACATTGCTCTAGACGCTGACCGTTCAGCTTCTGTCGTCTTTTCAGTACATATGATAGCGTGTCTCTGTTATTTATTGAGGATTAGGTTGTCATCCAAGGTGAATATTTCCTCTGGATTTAGTCCAAAAGTGGGACATGTTTTCCCTCTGTTTCCTTCTCCAGCATCCTCCACGCTGCAAACAAAGTCAGTATTTATTGTCATTGGTTAGGTTTTCCTCCATGGGCCCTCATACCTGTGTTTGTGCTGTCCTTTGCCTTGATTTTCAGTCCTAACGCAGCCCAGGTGAAATCCTGAGCCTTTTGCTTCTAATTTGAGGCTCAACTCCCACTTTTAGAGCAGCGAAAAGAGTCACGTTGGATCTACACAATAGTTGTTCGTAGCTACTTAACAGATGCGACCTGCAGCTCAACAGAGGGCATTCATTTAATATGAGGGGAAAGTGAACGGAGTAAAGTGTTGAGTACCAACTGTGATCACTTTGTCTCGTCTTCTGTAGCCATTTGGTTTTACTTCAGCAGAGAACCTAAACTTGTGCAGGCAAGTGAAAGCAAAAACATGATGTAAGCAGCCTGTATAGTGTCTGTTTGCTGAACCAGCCCTCTAACGCTAAACTTTAGATATATGCAGGATGGTTCGCTGGTTATTTTCCAGGAAAGACTGTGATTTTGCCAGCTTTGGCCAGCCGCTCAATGATCTGGGCTTCGTAGTCTGCGTCGTGGACGCCGGTCTTCCTGAATTCTCCGGAGTAGCGGTTCTGCTCCCAGTAGTGGTGCCAGTTTCCACGGCTGTCTGCACCGAAACCAAACACGTTCACCTAGAGGAGAGCAGAAAATAAAGCAAGACATATGACACAAGTGCAACGTTGATGCAAACGCAGAGAGAGAAAGAAGAACAGACCTCATCACAGACGTGCAGAGCAAAGAACAGCACTAGCATCCCAGTGGAGGGGTAGCGGCCATGATGTCTAGTCCAGCGGTCGTGGATGTATTTAAAGAATGCTGGGTTGAAGATCTGGACCTGGGTCATGGAGGGACATGTAGAGAAAGGGAAGATACCATAAGATAAAGTCTTATTTACTGTGAAATCAAAGCAAAAGTCCTACAAGAAAACTGTGGAATTTCTTGTTTATTTGAAAGTACCGCCTCGGGCAGCGAGACCTGCAGACCTCTGCTTCAACTACAAAGCCACATCGTTCCAACTTAAGTAAAATTCAAGCTCATTCCTCATCAAAATGAAGGTTGTTAAACAGATGTTTGCACTGTAACACAGGGAAGATAACCCCGTGCATATTATAGACGCTGCATATTCCACCAGTCCCACAGAACAAAAAAAAGATTTTGCCAAGTTAAATTTTAATACTCCCTGCAGTTCTGATCACTGTGAAAGATTCAAGGACTTCTTAAGGAAATGAATGGTAATTAGAAATTTATCATCTACCTCTAGGTGATACTCAAGTCTGCAACAAACTGGGCTTAGAGAGGCTGCTCAGAACCCCATTTACTCCCCCACCCCACAGTGGGGGAGTAAATCTTTTAAATCTATAATTTTGGGTCTGCCACAAAGATGCTGTAAAAAAAAATTGTAAAAATAAATTAAAACTGAGTCTCTGACCAGGCGAAGATATTTGCCAAGTCTTCACATGACAGGGATTAGTCTGAGTTTATTTATTTTCACGGATTAAAAATACCCAAAAACGAGCAGATTAGTAAAAACAAAGGAAGGGTTTATAATCTAACTGTAATCCTTCATCAACAATGGGAATGGGGTGAAACAGTTGTAGCAGACCAGGTTCCCTCTTTGTGTGTGTGTGTGTGTGTGTGTGTGTGTGTGAGTGTGAGAGAGAGAGAGAGAGAGAGAGAAAATGGCCAAAATGAATTGCACTCAATGAAAATACATACCTTGTCTTTATCTACTCGGAGGAACTGCTTCACTGGAGCGTAAGTACTGAGAGGGAGAGAGAGAAATTGATTGAATACATTCAATCAGCACTTTATGTGATTGCTGGAGCTATGAATTCTGGATGATTGACAGCTGGCAGATTGTTCCACCCCAAAAACTCTCTGGCTTCTCACATCTCCACTCCACGTGTCAGTGCATGTGTGTTAAGAAAATTTTATTTATTCCCCAAAGATACTCTGCCGTGTGTCTGTGTGCCCTGAAGTCAAATGGCAAGTTTCAACATCCCTGCGCTGCAAGCAGTATTTCACATGTCTTAATCCATGCTTATGCATATCTGCGTGCACGTGTCTCGTCTTACAATCGAATCTGGCCCGTGGACAGAGCGCTGGTGATCCAGACCAGATCCAGTGTTTTGAAGGGAACGAGCACGAAGCTGACGTTGGCTGCCAGGTTTTTGGCACTCTCTGGGTACATGAAGTGGTGAGTGGTGTGGCTGCCCGCGTCTTCCTCGTAGCCCACCGTAGGGGCCAGATTTATCCTAGGAGAGAGTGTGACGGGGGAAGAGCGTGAGAGATGAACATCATCAGGTCACAGGCTGTTAGAAATTGGTGTGTGAGGCCTCGGGTTTTACCTCCAGCTGGACTCAAACTGGTGCCAAAGTACCTTCACATGGATTTAATTTCACACTGACTTGCCAAATTCCTGATGCAATTCCTGCTCATGTTGCTGGAATCAATTTCTTGAAGCGTGACTTCATGACCTCATAGAGCTCAATATAGCTACTAATTTTGGCTATTATGGGTCTATGACAGATATACCGGTATACAGATATCAGCTTGCGTGTTATTCAGCTATTTTGTAACTGATAAAATAAGTTTGAGAGCAAACAATACAGTTGTTTAAAATGTGCTTAACTTAAATAAAGTAAAAATAAAGCATGTCATAAAAGAAAATGGGCTCAGTTTGTCACACTTTACAGCTGAGGTGATCAAACTCGCTTTTTAGTTTCTTCTTCCTTTGTGCTGTTTCAGTGTTTTGCTGCTGAATGCAGTTTGATTCAAGGTCACACAAACAAGTTCTTCACCTATAGACCGCTGTTCTTGGCGACTGTTTGTTTACTTGTTCTTTACGTCATAGCACAGCTCCCATAGCAGTGAAAACACCTTACGTATATCACAGTTACACTGTATCAAGTACACATATGCAGCGTATACAGTAATGTATATTATATGCAGTAAAATCAGTCAGACAGTAACTAATCGCTCAGCTGCGTTTGAGCCATTCATTGTATTTACAGTAGCTGTGACTCACTGTCTGGAGGAGTGATCCGTTTATGTAAACAGTTGGTTGCGCTTGGAATTAAAAAAGTGGCTACTGACTTCACCTTACCATATGCCAGTGAACAAAACAGATGTTGTTCACACAGCAGGAGTTAAAAAGCATGCAGACAGGCGGTGGGTGGTGACAGTGAGGGGGACTTTTGTGGGTCAAGCTGGTTGAAAAACAAATGAAAATCAGAGCACAGCATTAAGAAATCGTAGCAGGAGATGGAAGTTGGAGGCTGCCCACACGGGTCTATTGAGAATGCAGCTCTAATGGATTCCATTGCTTATAGCAGGCAAAAACACATTATATCAGTCACTCCTGCTGAGTGTTTCATGGCACCGGCATGTGTCCTCGACACTAACTCGCGCGCAGTGCAGGAAACTACATATAGCTGTGCTCATGAGTTGGATTGTTTAAGAACAATCAGGCTTTGTGATCCGTCAATGCGGCTCGGAAACAGCTGGGGAGCAGACTGACACAAAAGGATTTATGTGCCTCTGTGCATGGGTGTGTGTGTGTGAGACAGAGACGCAATCTATAAGTTCAAATGTCTCGGGACACAAACGCTGGGATTACTTTTGCTATCGCACACATATCTGCTGTTTGCTTCTTTGTAAGTACAACTCCCCATCCTGTACACACATGCACACACAATCTAGATGGCAATGATGATGGAACTTTAATGGCACATACTGTGCGGTGTGAGAATACAGTGTAATCCCCACATAAACTCTTTTTTCTTCTTCCCTCCAGCTGTCTCCCTCCTCTCCTCTCCCTCCTTCCCCTCCAAGCTTTGGTCTTACAGCATAATTTTACTTCTTTGAGTCGTGCTTTTATCTAATAGTGCCCTGCATCCACTCTGTTTTGTCTTGCTCTGCTCATCTATCCGTTGCAGCCGTCTCTCTCACCTCATAATGTAGTTGTGATCATCAATGGTTGCGCCATATCTGGCCCCGCGAAGGTTCCCGGAGTTCCCCACCACAGCGCAGCGCAGGCAGCGTCCCGGATCCCACGAGCCGTACGGCGACCTTCCGGGAATCACCTGTGATAAACAACCATGATTAAATCAAGCAGACTGGACCGAAGCTACGGAGGAAATTAAATACATCACAAATACACATAAAACGACCTAACCTGCAGCTCAGACCTGACTGTGAAAATACATGCAGCTCTCAATATTGGGGTGAATTCTTTATGAGAATCTCCATGAAAAATACATGAACCACTTCAGCCCTAAGGGAGCCAGACTAAACCTACATCCTTATGGGAAAGCACTTTAAGTGCTTTGAGAGTCCGAATATAAAAAAGTCATACGGACGCGCTGGAGAGGAATGAGCCAGGTTTGAGATAAACCAAATGTCAAATAAAGACAATCTGCTCCCCCTCCACTCAGTCTTTGGACGGAAGTCTGAATTAATGACTTGGCTGATATGAAAGCACTACGGCAAAGGAAAGATGAATTAATAATATAAAATACCTGGAACAACCTCAGCAGCACCTGCTGGATGCTGTGGGGTTTAAACTGGGGCTGTAACATCTAGAGAGAGAACGAGAGAGAGAGAGAGAGAGAGAGAGAGATAGTTAGGATGTGTAGTTTCTCCTCTGCAGACAAATCATATCTGACAAGAGACTTTAAATTTAGTTACATTCTGTGTGCCCGTGTGCATGTGTATGCATGCACTCACTTGCATTCAAGAGAAAATAAGCAGATGCTTGTGCCTAAGTGTGTGCGTGTGTGTTTAGGTAACAGCTACATGTCAGACTGACAGGATGCAGTCAGACTGTGGTCAAAGGAGCTGAGGCATTGCCGTCCACATGTCAAAAAAGAAAAGAAAGCAGTGGGGGAGCTCCCAAACACCTTTTTTTTTTTAGGAAGGTTGTTTCAGAGTAAATTATTTAAAAAAAAAGATTTGGTAAATGTAAAGGTGCACAGAAGATAAAAAATAAGATCTAAACATAGCCCAGAGAAAGATGAAGAGAGGAGGAGAGTGATACAATAGGTCGCTCTTAAGCTAGCTGTCTGTCAGAGGATTAATGGATAGATAACACCATAAATGTGAAGCTACTGGTGTTTTACATTGAAAAAAAAACACCCTCAGATTAAGTTCCTCCCTTTGGCTACTGTGAAAATGGGTTTAATGCATTGTTCATCAGCTTGTCTGAAAACATGAATAATAATCTAAGCGCTTTAGCTTGAACAGAGTCCATTATAATTTTAATGAGGAAGGTCACTTAGAAAAAAAATAAAGCACGGCACCTCACAAAATTACCATACTTAAAAGCTCCACCATTTTACAGGGCACATTTGAAATGAGCACAGAAGTATCAGTCTACCCTCTGACCTGTGGGTGCTGACTTTTGAAGCCGTTTTAATGTGAAGCCTTAATAGCTTTTAAACTGGTGAACTTTAAAAAGCGCTTAAACCGTCTTGGCATGTTTGTCCTCATAATAAATTATAGCATTTCAACACATGAGACTATGGTGAGAGACCATGGGCGTGACTACTTCTTGAGTCCTTGAGCATGCAAACTAGTGCCATCTATAGGCGAAAAAAGTAACAGCAGCACCACCCAGAACAATCTGGGTGTCACCTGCCACATGTGAAAATATTAATTTCTTGGTAAATGATTTGGTAAATTTCACTTAATCAAATACTAAAAAACAAAAAACGCCCCTCCAAACACTAACCAGATTTCCATCAACCTCAGCTCTGCTTTGGTTTAATGGTAATTTTAAAATGTTAATTGCTTCCAGCATGTTAGCATCGTGACATTAGCATTTAGCTCAAAGCATTGCTGTGCCTAATTATAGCCTCTCAGTGTTGCTAGCATGGAGGCAGCCTTCATTCTTAAAGTTTTAACTCACGAAATGCCCGTTTTTTAACTTATCCTTTAACTTCAAAGCTTTCTTGGGCAGGCACCAGTCGCTTTACATCGACAAGTGATCTTAAAGGGCATGAACTATATTGAAGCCACATGTTTACAGTTAAGAAAAAAAAATATTGTTTGCTTTATTCATGTCAGTAAGAGTGTTTTTCATTTCTCTGGATCAGGGTTTGAGTGCCCTTTTGTGGTATGGTGATGCTTACCAACTAACAAATAGAAGTTGTCCAATTAAAAGGCAAAAAATAAATCCTGGCTCATTTGAGCATCTGCCAAACCACACAGGCAAATGTGCAATCATGCATGAAAAGATAAAACAAGCACCTGCACAAATGTAAAAAAAAAAAAAATCCCATAAACAAAGAATGCAGTTTATGGCATCCTATGGATAGCCATCGGGGTATTGGCAGCTGAAGCATGGCTCCTCCTATCCATAACCATCTTTTCTTTGTCTCTCCCACACACAGCAATCTTCATTTTCACACTCCTTTGTCACCCCTTCCTTTGCACCCACCAGTGTCCTTAATTCGCTTCTTCCAACACAGATCTCAGTCTTCAAGATTTTCATTCATGCATCTTCTGTATCAGCCTTTTTGCCCTCATGTCTAATTCCTGCTCTTTAACTTCCCCTTTCCCCTCTCCCTTACTGCTGCTCCTCTTGTCTATCTTCATCTCCTTTTCTCTCTGGGTTGCTTGTGCACGAGGCAGATCATAAGCCCTGATCAGAGTCCACTAATCTTTCTTTCACACCTTCTGACTTTGTCTCTCTTGCTGTTGCCTCTCTGCCATTGTGTCTTTGTCTCTGTTTTCCCAATCCTCCTTGATCCATCCATCCCTTTGCCTTCCTCGGTCTCTGACTGCATACACGATGCCAGAGCCAGCTTGGCATTCGATACCGCTGTTGTTCAGGGGCTACTAATTTTTGGCGTTTGTTTTCTGGCAGCATAGCCGGATGCTGTCGAGCTTCCTTCATGTCAGCCGTCTTCTGACTCCCAAAGTTTCCTGGCAACTGCATCCAAGGAACTCTAATTTTTCTTTTTCCATTGAAACAAGATTTCACTGCTGTTTCCAGAAGCCACATTAGATATTCAAAATTAGCCCTGTTATAAAATTAGAGACAACTGCAAAGTGTTCAAATTTTAAAAGAAATTGTAAAATTACCTTAAAAAGTACAATTACTGTACAACATTGGAGAGTTTGTGTCTACAGCAACAGACTGAAATGTTTAAAATGTTTCTTTCACTGCGTGCTTGCATTGTGTCTCTCCTGAGTCAGGAGTACACATTTGCACATTAGGTTTGATTGAAGAGGTCCAATCACGAATACGCATTAATCGCTTGTTTTCATTTCTTTATAGCGCTGCTTGATTGGATTTGGGAATAAAAGAAAGTCGACCAATACAAAAACAAACAAATCAAATAACAAAGGAGAAGTATTTTTTTCACTGGTTGCATCGGGTGCATAGACTTCCCATAACAAATCACTTTTGGACTGAAGAGGTTCTCTCAGAAGAAATAAAAGGAGGTAACTGACTAGGGAGCAGCTACACAGATGATCCTTACTGTGAATTGCTGAAGTCTGCCTCATAAAACTCTTTACCAGGAAACAATGTCTTTTTCTGTTTTCTGATTCCCAAATGCAAGGACTGTAAGTCATCCTTACTTTACAATACAGCGCTCAAAGATAAATACTAGTTCGAGACACAACAATATAAACAGCAGGCAAGACACTAGACAGCAAGCCATTATTACTCTTGAGGTCTGTGGCCGTTCCTCTCTCCATTCTCCACCCAGCCATCCATTAATTCCTGTTAAGTTAAAATGGATGTATTGATTAGAGAGTGGAAATCTGATGACTGCAGTGTGAGAGAATAAATATTGTGTAGTTGCTAAATAAGGCTTGCCTTTTAGGTTTGACGTCAATTCTTTTGAAAAAGTCAGAATTCAAGCATAACTCAATTAAAGACTCTGGAGTATGTCTGTGATTGTAATTCTCAGCAAATTTCCGCACAACTAATTCCAGCAGTCCAACAATTCTTGACTGTGATATGCAGGGTTTCTCTTTTCAAACAGAAATAATATTCTAATTAAGTTCTAGTCAAGTTTTTATTCTCCGCAGTACCCTCTGCAGGAGAGGCCGCATGAATTTCAATGTAATTATTTACATGCCTTGTGATCATTCTGGGCAAATTGTTAAGCTTCACTCAGGGTGCTGTGACATTTTTTTACTCTAAATTTATGCAGACAACAAGTAAACTGGCACTTTTCACTGTGTCTGCAGTAATTCAGAAACAAGGACAGCTGCCTGTCTACAACACTTATCTCTCCAAAGCCTGGTGAGTTGTCTTTACCTTCATAGGAGGCTAATAAATATAATTTACATTATGTTCATTCTTACGATATTTTAAGGAACATTCTAAATTTAGAGAAAAATATGGAAACTCTCTATGAAGTTTCCAAATTTAAATTTTAAGGTATTTTAAGATAGGTAGAGTTTTCCTCCCCATTAGCATTAGCAACGATTTTAACATATCTCCCAAAACTACACTCCAGACCTCAAGTTAAGAGGTCTTCAAGGTCAGGTGTTCATGGTGCCAAACAAACACACAAGGTATATGCTATATATTAGAAATCAAGCAATTACAACATTACATACGTGGTGTAACCAACACAAGTCGTTCATTAAAATGACTGCCTACAGTGGTCAAGCAATGTGACTTATTGGAAGCCCATTAAAAGCTGCTGCTGGTCAGAGCAGATGATTACATTTCTGGACTAATTAAATTCAGAAACCACATTTAATATAATTAAATTAATATAATTTAATATAAATCTATTTTAGATCTGCCCATTCCTTTCCTATCCACTCTCCCCCCCCCCCCCACGCCAGTTCATCACCACCCTGTTACAGTGTGACCTAATGACTTGGCAGCTGTTGGCCTGTGTTTGCAGTTTTTTGCCATTTCAGAGCTTAGCTGAGATTCGGCTTTGAAATAAGAGTCTAACCCGGCCACTGAAGGACACTACACTGGATGACACTTACTGCAGATGCACACAAACACATTTGCACTTAGATTTGAGTGGACATAGAGAGACAACGCATGTACGTAAATAGTTACAAACCAAACTAAAAGGAGGCATTTACATAATGATCCTTTAAGTGCTTCCTGTCAGTATCTCACATTTGACTCGAAAAAAACTCATTCTGGGGTTTGTTTGTTTTTTACACATTACTATAAAACAGTTTAAGGAAAACCCAGAGGCCAACCTTGTTTATTTGTTCCACTTTTCCACAAATACTATGACATATGACTGGCAGGGATACTTGAGAAGCATGTAGGACTTGTAAGAGGGGGATTGGTTGGCTCAGAGATGAGGCAGGATGAGGAGGATAAGATTATTATGTGTTACTCCCCCTGTGTTAGTGTTCTATAAACTTATGTCTTCCATGTAACTTGCAGCTCCCCACACTCTCTATATACGTAAATAGAAAGTGCTTGATAGTGCTCCAGACAGTGGCACAAAGTTATTTTTGTGTACTGTGGTTCAGAGGAGAATGATGCTATATGCTGTAGTATAATACATGATCTTATTACTGTGTTTTGCTTTATGAAGTTAGAAACATTAAATCACCCAAACACAGTCTGCAGATTTAGTGTGAAGTATGCAAACCAGGTGTTTTACTCCAAAACAAGTAACTAAACCACATATACAAAAAACGCAGCATAGCATTTATAAGTAGAACTTTAAATTTCTGATTTGGAAACTTCTACAATTTGCATGAACTTGTGGTAGCATGCACTGCATACCAATTTCCCTTCCAGTCAGGGACATCTGACCCGGGAACACTGAGATAAAGGGCTAAGAGCTCAGACAGGCAGAGGAGAACTTATTGCCCTTACTATTGCTGGATTTTTTCATGGATATTTATGAAAGTGAATTCAGATCATGGCTTTAAATTATTTAATTGCTCACATGTAAATTTACCAACAATCAAATGAAACCATTGTAGACATTATAAGTTTATCTAATGAAGTTGTTTTAAAGACTGTATGACACTGAGGGTTTCTGCCAGGAAAACTGTGGCTGCTGTAACTCGTGGAGGGATAAGTCGGCATTTTAATGAACACAAGTGAACGAATAGCTGCAGAGTGGACAAAGTATGACTTCATAACATTTCTTCTGGTTCTTTATGACTACGTTTTTAAAAAACAATCATTTAAAGTATTTTTACATGTGTGAAAACAAGAACGGTATGCTAATAAGACACATTAACTAACTTAACAGCTGTAGCATTTGTTCCAGTGCTTAGGAGCAGTGGGAGATTTAGCTCTGGCAGGCACAAACCCTGCTAATATTAACATCACATTGTATCAATCACGTATGGACAAACTATTCTGTTTGTATGTTAATTATAAAGCCAGATACTTAACATAACAACAGGAAGCAGTGGAATCAACTACGCAGGCTGTGTTCAAAATTCAACTAAAAGTTCATTAATTACCATCTTATATCTTGCATGTTTATTCTATAATGGTTTTACAGGGGATTATGTGCTGTCACCTAGCAGGGGGCAAACAAACTAACACGATAACACCTGTTAATCAGTGAGCTTTAGAAGAACTGCTAAGAAGATTTTGTTTACTTTGGAAATGCCATGCTGTCTCCAGCCTTCCAGTCTTTGTGCTAAGCTGACACGCTCTTGGATAAAGCTTAATATTTACCGATTAAGAGCAATAAGTATATATGCAAAGAAGCTGAGCTATTAAACTCGTAGCATATTGAGGGCATAGGCTCTTTGCTTTATTCGAATATTGAGAAAAAAAACATCAAACAGAAGTCAGGAACAAAACAAACTTGCACATGTAATAATGCGTCACCACACCTAATATAGTACAGATTTACAAACATGTAGGAGCCCTGGTTGTGGAGGTTATTGTTTTTCCAGACTTTGAGATATGTTACAATAGTTTACTGCTTTAGCTGATGTGAAAAAAACAAAACAAAAGAAAAACACTCCAGACTGTTACTAACTTACAGAACTTTAGAGATTAAAGTTACTTACCACCCACCAGTAGTAGACATCAGAGGGTAACTGCATGTTGTCTCTTGTCCAAACAGGAGAGATATCCGGGTCGTAGTTTTCATCGAACCAATCAGAAACTCCAGGATCCCCGACACAGCGCGGGCAAGCACACGTCTTCTGCTGTGGGGCATCAGGTGATGACAGGCGGTGCGCACCCATGTAGCTGGGCACGAGCTTCACACGCCGTGACTCTTCCCACCCGGGTGGTTCCAGGTAGTTGAATCCGACGCCCCCGCGAAGGGACACGGACAAGAATAGGGAAGTGAGAAAGATGAGAACCAGGGAGCCGAGGAGAACCCAGATTCTGCGGGAACATCTCACCCTGCCTCCTTTCTCTGCTCCACCTCCTACCCCGGTACTACCTCCACCTGTAACCATCCCTCCGCTTAACCAGGGCCTGAGCTCTGAGATTCTGGGAGCTCCCCTGGATGCACCCCCGCTCCAGGAACCCCAGCCCCAGCGCCTGTCCCGGTGCAGGGTGGAGGACGGTATGCGGCCCCCCCATGGCCATGTCCCCACCCCTGGGCCTGCCACTGTCCCCAGCCCACAACTACCTCCTCCTCTTCCTCCTGTGCCTCCACTAAGCGACCACCACGGTCTGGTCACAGTGACTGGGACGAGCCCCTGGCTGCCAGTATGGACCACACAATCACTCCCTTTATCGGTCTGTCAAAGACACGCACAAACACACACACAAAAATACAAAGGACAGTGTCAGAGTCAATCTGTCTCACAGTCAAGCTGTTCGCTCACCGGAGCTCCTACGCTTTCTCTGTGTCTCCCGCTGGATTCTCTCTCTCACTGCTCCACAGCCATGCACTCGTCTCACACACTGAAACGTCTGAACAGACACGAACACACACACACACGCACACAGGAGTCGCTGCTGAATCACACACAACTGTAGCCAGACTGCTTCAGAGGTCCTTTGTTTTCAGTGTGAGGTGATCTCTCTTTCAGTTTCGAGTACAATCCCAGCGTATTTGCACCTTTGTATCTTTTGTCCACTCCCTCCTCTTTTTTGAACTTTATAACTTTCCCTTTCCTGGCTTTCTCTGTCTGGATCTCTGTCACTTTTCCCTGCCTCTTTTTATTTGATTAACTGCAGTATCCATCGTCAGTGAAATCCAACGGCTGGATGCGGCAGGTCTTTCTCGTTTCCTCTGCCATCTGTGTGAATGTTGAGCTTGGCTGCAGCGCTGTGCTTTCTCTCTTCCTCCGTCTCTCTGTTTGCACTGAAGCGACGTAGCCAAAGACAGCCAGCAGACTAGTCGAGAGCGGTGGAGAGAGGGAGGGAAGAAGGAAGGAGGAGCAGCAGAAGGGAGGTGGTTTACCCTGAAGGTTGTTCCAACACTGCTCTAGCCACCCTTGACAATAAAAAACAACCAGTTTTTCCTTTCTTTTCTTCCTTTTGTCTTTCTATCAAGTTTCACCTCACCCAGTGTCACCCTCTTTCAAGGTCTCTCCTTTTTTTCTTTTACCCTTTTCAGTCCATTGTCTGAATCTGCCACTGAGGCACGCTGAGCTACTTGACTGAGAGCAACTGTGTTGAGATTAAAGCTCTCCTCTGATGTGACTCTTCTTTACGCTCTCCTCAAACACAAAGTCTTAAAAGTTAGTATAGAAAGTTTCAATTCTTTGTGTGTTATGATGAAATTGTAATGAAAAAGAAGTGTATAAAAAAGAACCCTTTAAGATAGTTTTCATCACACGCTGTAAAAGAATACAGCATTTCCTTCTATCACCTCACTGATGTCTCACCAATTTGGCATCCACAGTTCAGAAAGAAAAATCAGTCAAGAAGTCCTGTCACTGTTCATTTCAAACTGGTGCAGATGTCAGATTTTTATGATGACTATTTGTCCATGGATGAGGCTGCGCCGTGGAAAGGCGAAAGTGGTGGATGGAGTGAGGCGCACAGGGCGTGATGGAAAAATAGACAAAACCAATCAGCCCCAAATCTCATCTTCTCTCCAGCTGGCTTTGAGAGGATGACGGGAGGAGGGGAGGGCGTAGCATCTGTCCTCTACCCCAGACTATGTGTGTATGTGCACATCTTTATGCCTGTGATTTAATGTGTGTATGGTGCAAAGCTAGGTTTGCACACCGTCTGCCAAATGCACTAATTTAATTGTGTTCTACAGCTGTGCCAGTGGGTGTGTGTTTGTGTGCGGATGTTTTTGTGCATGCTCTGTTGGCTAGAAGCGTGAGTTTCATGGGGCTGGTGAGCTTAAGGTGGTTGCTGCTTAGCTCTAATCTGCTAAACTGTAATCTAAGGTTAGGACCCCTGCAGCGCCCACTTTATGCCAGATGTCTGCCCTGCTCATGTTCGTTAGATGCCCTAAAAAACACCTGCTTTGCTCACCTGCAGAGAAACAAAGTTATGCTTCTGTATTTCTAAAAAGCAGATGTTAATGTCTAAGTGTCTCTGGATCTTTAAACTGCAAATCATTGGTTCCAGCAAAGCTACAAAACTGGTTATTTCATGATCAAATGTCCGTATCTGGTTTTGTGCAGTGTTTCATAACTTTTAGCTCCCATGTCCAACAAGAAGTTTTACTTCCTCTTCAGCTGGAAAACCTGGAGAAACAGAGAAATAGGGATAAAAGAACGCCATTAGTCTCATTAACCGCATCGATATCTTTAATCTTCCTCTTTGATCCACTCACTTCAAGCCATCTCATTTAACCTGTTCCTTATTTCTGCTTTCTCTTCTCCCTTTCTTTTCATTCTTACTTTGATTCTGCTCTTCTTTCTTAATTTGTCTTTCAGACTTTCACTCACTACAGACAAGGGCGAACATTTGGGGAGGGGGGAAACGAAAGACTTGATGTCCCCTGTTTCTGAGTCTCTTGATTGGAAGTGAATAAATTTCAAAATGTCACTATGCTGAACTGGAAATGCTGAAACAGACTGACAGCATACAGATTGAAAGAGCGGGGGCAGAATACTAAGCAGAGAAACAGGCCCCTCATATAAACAAACTCCTGTCATATCGCCTGTCTTCTGTGTTTATTACTGCTGTACTGGATGATCGCGCATCTGTGGCACATTTACTAAGCTCAATATAAAATGTCAGGTTGCACAATTTTGCATCACAGCAATATTTCAGTGTAGATGACTGAGAGAGAGACAACAGAGGCTACAGACTAATTAAGTCCTGCTCATTAAGGTTTAAACTCAGTGGTGTGTTTGGACACATTTCGCCCGTGTCTGGGAAATGACACAAAAAAAGCACAATAGAAAGTGTTTCTTGCTGGCGGATTGGTTAAACAAAAATATTTTTAGAACTGCAATGTTTATTCATCCTGTAAGAAGGTGGCTGCATGAGGAAATGTGAGTTAAACTGCCTAACGTCATTGGCTCTACAGAAAGATTAGCAACTGAATAATCACTGTGGGGGATTTTGGTTAAGCTTTTAAACTCTTGAGTTGATTCTTGCTGTAAACAACAATAATAATAATAATGAAAATGATAATTAAAAGACACTGGACTGGACTTCCAGATGAGTCATTTAAATTAAGGCAAGAATGCAAATTTAAGAAGGAAATCAGAAAGGAAGCCACATCACATCTGTTGTATGGTTGTCGCGTTCATTGTCCAAAACATTTTCTGCCATTTCACACGCTAAGCCTTCAGTGGATTAAAAAATCTAAAATAATCAGCAGTGTAATCGGCAAGTGGTAGCTGGAGCCCCTCTCTTGCATTTTATCAAAGCCAAACCTTATAGCGGTTCATTATAAATAAGGAGGGACATCATTTGGGAAACGAAGGGCTGCAAATTCTTATTGCATATCCCAATATGTAGTTGTGTAGTGGAATGCTCTCCTCTTTGTCACCTTTAATTATAAGGATGTGATAAATGGAGCAAAGCTTGCTAGCTAGAGTGAAGTAAGCAACACATTTAACCTGCTCACTCTAGTCACATCATATACCAAACACAACCTCCCAATTTGGCTGTCTATTTAAGCTGCACACCTCCCACCTCACCCTGCATCTCTGCCTGCTGTTTCAACCCCTCCACTGCCCCAGCATCCATTTGTCGGCTTCAGGGGGGACATTTACTCATCTCTCCCCAATCTTATGTGTAACATGTGCGAGGAGAGATGAGCTCGGAGCCTAGACACCGATATCTGACTACGTCTGCTGTAATAACTGAATCATTTGAGGTTATGAGCAGTCTGACTGAAGTAATTATATGATGTGATTTGTGTCTGCTTCTCTTTTGTGCCATCAACCTACCAACACACCCACCGAGCAGCCAATGATCATTTTCCACTACTCTATTTTTGATGCATTGCCATGGCAGCCAGCAAGTGATGCAGAGTTGTTACAGCAACACAAACCACAGAGTCCCCAACCTTGACCCGTCTAATCAGTGCAAGAGAACTAGGGCAGACTTTGGTTCCAGTTGACATAATTTTTCTTTCTTGTTAAGTTGCATTTCTATATTTGCTGTATACGTCCACATGCTTCTGTGCTAGAACTTTTTCATCTTATTTTATAACTTGGTCTTTTTATTTTAACTGCACACCCACTTGTTGGAAAAGTGCATTAATAAACAACACACATATGCAGCTGTATAGAGCTGGCACAGGTTCTAACATCCCAACAAGCTGCACATTTACAGTATGGTGTAGCTGGTCGGCTTTTCCACACTTGTTCGAATTCATTTTGCAGGTTCCCTATAAATTCTTGTTAGAATTCCTTCCATTTGTCACTGAAAGCCAAGGGAAACAATTAATTTGAGCATGAAGCTCGCCTCTGCCCCTTTGGCTTTAATGGGAAATTCTGCCAATGCAACTAAGAGCATTCTTTATTGTATCCATTACTCATTTCGGAGAGAGAGGGAAGGACAAATGCAGACAGAGCTCCACCGTGGCAGCTGTTAGTGAAACAGCTGTCAGGATTTTCCACTGGATTTCCCACGGTTATCTATACTGTCCTTTAGAGTCCACACAGCCGTCAATGAAATCGTCTGTTAAATGATTCACTGCATCCAGTTTTCACTAAACAAATGCACATTTCTCCTCAGTTATCGCCGCTTATTGCTATGCAAGACAACACGGTTAATGTATAAAACATTGATGCCACAGAGTCCTGCTCATGCTGCAGCTCAAATGTTACATGTTTTTATGTGCACGGAGACATCACCTGTCTGAGTGTTAATACATTTATACACCTGGGGAGCAGCTTTCAGGATGTGAACTTGACTTCTGTGATTTGTATGCTGTCCAGTTTTTGTACACTGCCCTGCTTTCTGAATGCTAACACTTCTGTTGCATTGATTTCAGTCCAGCTTTAATAAGAGCACACCACTTTCAACTGTCAATCACCTCTCCCACGTCCCCCACCTTTGTTCTCTCTATTTTCTGCTTTAGGCACAGCAATTGCCCTGTCAAATTCCTGCAAGTCTGATGCCATCTCAGTTTTACAGCTAGCAATTATCACCCGATACCTCCAGTCACCCTTCTTTCTGTAGCTGTGAACAGGTGTCAGAAAATTTCAGTGTTTTTCTCTTACACTGCCTCCTGTTCAGCACGCTAACCTATGATACCCTGGGTCTAGTCAATCTTGTTCATTTCCTAGGTGAAGTTGTCCAAAGACTGAAGAAAACAATGGCTAACACAAAAACAAATCTACGCCCTTGCAAATAGATTTTAGAGATTTATTGTTCAAAGCTGAGCACAGATGCTCCACAGCGCATGTAAGTGGCAGACAGTTCTTTAAGTCCTGGCAGCAGCTTCACGTCACATTTCAGTGGACTACTTAAGAACAGTGAATATGAGCATAGTCATTAGTATTAACACTGAATATGTGCCCCAAGAAACTGACAGCTCTGTTCAAGATCTGTATTAACTGAAAATGTGATATATATTTTTTTAAAGTTGCTTCATTCACAAATTCTTTAGGTATATATTAATGCAGATTATGGTGATGTGCAAAAGTCTTGAATCACCAATCATGGAAAATTGATGCAAACATACATGCAACTACAGTATGCGGTGCAAAAACAGAGTTTGTACAATTCTAATAAACTTGAAAGTCAATTCTGAGTCCTTGATTCTTCAGCACAGCCTGAACTCTCTTAGTCAAGCTTTCTTGTAATTTTTTTAAGTAGTCTTCAGAAATACTTCTCCGTTCTCCATTTTGTTTATTACAGGTGTCTCATATTTTCAGTGAATCATACTTGTTATTAATCTCTGTCTCTCTTCTACAGCATGCCTTCTATCCTGTCTTCTTTCTGTCACCCCAACCGGTCGCAGCAGATGGCCGCCCCTCCCTGAGCCTGGTTCTGCCGGAGGTTTCTTCCTGTTAAAAGGGAGTTTTTCATTCCCACTGTCGCCAAAGTGCTTGCTTATAGGGGGCCATATGATTGTTGGGTTTTTCTCTGTATGTATTATTGTAGGGTCTACCTTATCTTACAAAGCGCCTTGAGACAGCTGTTGTTGTGATTTGGCGCTATATAAATAAAATTGAATTGAACTGAACTGAATTCATATACCTCCCCTGCCTCTCATGGTCACGGACCATTCTTTCCCCTTTTGTCTCTCTGTATGACCCCCTTCCCTCACCTATTGCATCTCTCCTTTCTTGCCAATAATAATGCTTCACTGCAATTTCATTACAAGAGGCCACCATCAACATAAAATCTAAAAGAAATACATTTCTTCATTATATTTAGATTTCAACTGACAAATTTAGAAGAACCTAATGCATACTTCTGTTACAAAATCCTTCGTCCACTTGCACAGCTGTGCCGCTTAACTCTCTTTTTTGTTTTTCTTTTACTTTTGCACATTTTGTGTTTTTGCATCTGCATTGAATATCTTCCTGGATATGTCCCTCTTCTTTCACCTAGTCTCTTTAGGGATTGCTACAGTGGATCATCTACCTTTTTATGTGCACATGTCCAAACCATCTCAACCTTGTGTCTCTCTTGTGTCTTCAGCCTGAGCTGTCCCTCTTACATACTTATTTCTAATCTTGTCTATCCCACTCTACCCTCCCTGCACTACTGCTTCAACTCTCTTGTGCACAGTCTTTTATCTTTTGCATGGTTGACCCCAGATAATTAAACACGCTGCTCGCTGATCATCACCACTTTTCTAACCCTAACTTCAACAATTCTTCAACTTTATCCCTCTGTAGTTGCTATAGCTCTGCACATCACCATTGTTCTTGCATTGTTCTTGATGCAAACATAATGCAACTAGAGTATGTGGTGCAAAAACACAGTTTATACAATTCTAATAAACTTGAAAGTCAGTTCTGAGTCCTTGATTCTTTAGCACAGCATGAACTCTCTTAGTCAAGCTTTCTTGTAATTTTTTTAAGTAGTCTTCAGAAATACTTCTCCAGGCTTCTTGAAGACCAATCAAAGCTCTTCTTTGAACGTCGGCTGCCTTTTTGTACTATTCTCTGTCATGATGATCCCACACTGCTTCAATAATACTGAAGGCCATGAGATTCATGCTCGGTACTGTTCCACTGTGTGTTTTTATATCCAGTTATGCTTTTACTGCGCTGTCAGCATATTTGTCGTGCTGAAAATGAAGGAACTGTTAAAATTACACTGTTGTGTAATTTAATGTACCTCAACCTTTTCTTCCTGTTTCCCTTCTTTACAAACGGCTTCTTCACAGCCACCATTCAACGCCAATTCTGACCAGACTTTTTTTTGCCTGCCAGTTTATTCAAATTTTTTAAGGACACATTCTATACCATACCAAGATATGCCACATTTGTAGCTAATAGCTCTTTGGGAATCACCTTGTTTGAGCAAAAAAAGAATTTTATGCCTGTCAACTGTCTTTGGCAATTTTCATAGATTCACATGGAAAACAAACAAACAAATATTTATTTTTTTCTTTCTTTTTGCAACAGACTGCTAGTAATAAAGGTTCCTAAAGATATCATTTAAAATAGGTTATTTGCTACTTGGTCTGTTATGTCTAGACGCAACACTGATTAATCTTTTCACTTAAGAGCCTTTTTATGTTTGAATGATTGTCAGTGCCAAGTGGTTTAGGAAACAAAAACAAATAATTCCTCCAGAAATAGTTAATTGCAAGGATGGGACTGAAAATGAATGCAAATGTCCAAAGACAAACTTTGAATGACCATCAGAAAGCCTGGAAACTATTGTCTCTATTATTACTTTTATAAAGTCTTAAGAAAGTCATTTCTTGAAGACAATGTACAAAGAAGAGAGGTAGCTCAAGACTTTTGAATAGTAATGTATGCCCTACATCTAACAAAATAGAACCTGAAGGCTTAAATCTGACCCACAGACCCTTTCGACTTAAGGTAACCTGCAATCACAGCACTGCTGCTTATGTGCGCAAATGAAATTTACATAATTAACACAGGGATAGCCACTGTGACATGACACATTAGTTTGGGACTCTTTGTTTTGGAGTTTCGACATCAAGATTTTGGCAGTTGAAGTTATCTTTTATAGACTGTGGAGGGCTCATTTGTCAACTAATACTAGCAAGTTTTATTAGCCAGCTGTATTCATAAACTGTATGATCGCAATGCACAGACACACATATCAGCTAAATAGTGCTCAGTAACCGACAAATACAATACTAGAATTTCACACACCATAAATGAAGCACAAACTTCTGCAATGTATTTGCACTTGAACCATACATTCAAAACAAGTTTTATTCTACACACTTTAAGCTTTTTATCTTACAGCTATGGCCCATTTAGATCACCACCCTAATCTAACATGCATGTCTACTTAAGGCATGCAGGCACAGAAGGAGCATCCAAACGGCACACAGTTAACAATTGTTAATTCACACTAAAGGTACGTCTGTGTCTGAAGGGGCAGAATGTTATAAACTTAAGAACTTGGCAGCGAGAGATGAAAATTCAGCCTCATCAAATTTTTTATGAATACCAAACTAAGTGTGCATCCATGGCAACTACTCACCAAATTCATTATTTAGTCCTGTTTGAAAGACTTTTGCTAAAAATTACAGAGCTCTGATGCAATTTTTAGAGGTTTGCATCTTCACAGGGAATAAATGGGCCACAGACTGTTAGGAATATCAGAAAATGTTGGTGTGTGGACTAAAATATTATCAATTTCGTATTAGCCATGGGAAAATGTTAAATATCCCCAGCTTTATTCCTTAATTGATATGCTGAACACTCCCTCTTGAAAATTTAAAGGTAGGCACAGATGTGCGACACATTAAATCAAAACTTGAACCCCTGCAGAGAGGTGATCTGGTGGCTCTGTTATGCTGTGGGGGCATTTTTCATGGCACTGTTTAAGTGCACTGGTCCCTTAGTAGAGAAAGATCACTTCAGATCAATGCATGTTATTCTGGTTAATCACCTTTATAATATAGAAACATTTTCTGTCCTAATAGGAGGAGCTCTTTTCATAAGGCACGAGAATCACTGAACTGTTTGACAAGACGGAAATGATGTGAATCACATGCATTAGTACTCCAGCAGAGTTCAATGATAGGAGATTTTAGACTGATGTGTCAGACAGTGCTCTCCACCACCTTGATCCAAAGACCAAATGAGGAGATATCTTTAGCAAGAAATAGATTTATTCCTCCGGCAGAGAGTGGGAGATTTAATGTTGAAGTAAACTGAAGCTGTACATTTTACACAAATATCATCATCCCGATGTCATAAAGTATTGGCTGAGCATAACAGCAGCCACTTGAAGCTTTTGACGTGTAAACTAGTGACTCTTCACCTCATGACACTGCATAGATGAAATCATGTATATAATATAATGCTGCATGAACTGAGGAAACATTTACAGCTAACTTCACATCTAGTAACAATATCACCTTGCCTATGTCGATGCTGCTTTTAATTGTCTGGTGCTGTTCAGTGTCCAACAAAACAACTTGCTGTGTTAGCCAGCGTGTATTATACGACTTCATCTGGATGAGTCCCCTTCCAGGTTTAATTACCATCTTTAATTACTTGCCTTAACTGGTGCTGTCACTAGGACTGTTGTTGCCTGCCTGCCATTAACCTATCTGGATATCTGTTCTTGGTCAATCAATCCTCTTTTTCCCCCATCCATTCCTCTTTTCCTCGCATGCGAGGAAAAGAGGAAAATATCCCTTAGCAAAAACATCTGTTATTAGCAGCTGTTATCTTGCACCAACCATTTTCAATTATCTTTGCCAATCATCTTCTCATAATAGGCTCTCCAACCACCCACTTTTAGTCTGTCTCCTCATCTTTTACCATTAGTTTCTTATTATTATCCAGCCCGCTCATTCATCTCTATCTTCTGCAATTATGTCTGCAGTTTGACTGTGTTTATGACAATGAAAGATTGATGCTGTCATTATAGGTGCATAGCACTCAGTGCTATGCACCATCTTCACCTCCATCATGGTTCTACTCCACTTTCCATCCTCCCATTGGAGGCAGCTGTCATTAGCAGTTCATGTGATTGAGGTCCAAAAGGTTCTAATAATTTTCCATCACAGTTTTTTTTTCTTTTTTGTCTCTCTCACCCTTGCTGGATGTCTCATTTGTCATTGTTTTTTACCGTTCCCCTCCATCAACCTCACTCTGTCTTTCTGTTTCAATCACAGCCGCAAATGGCATGAGTCAGAAACAATAAAAATCTGCCATTTTGTTTATTACAGGTGTCTCATATACCTCCCCTGCCTCTCATGGTCACGGACCATTCTTTCCCCTTTTGTCTCTCTGTATGACCCCCTTCCCTCACCTTTTGTCTCTCTATTTGTTTCCAATGATAATGCTTCACTGCAATTTCATTACAAGAGGCCACCATCAACATAAAATCTAAAAGAAATACATTTCTTCATTATATTTAGATTTCAACTGGCAAATTTAGAAGAACCTAATGCATACTTCTGTTACAAAATCCTTCATCCACTTGCACAGCTGTGCCGCTTAACTCTCTTTTTGTTTTTCTTTTACTTTTGCACATTTTGTGTTTTTGCATCTGCATTGAATATCTTCCTGGATATGTCCCTCTTCTTTCACCTAGTCTCTTCAGGGATTGCTACAGTGGATCATCTACCTTTTTATGTGCACATGTCCAAACCATCTCAACCTTGTGTCTCTCTTGTGTCTTCAGCCTGAGCTGTCCCTCTTACATACTCATTTCTAATCTTGTCTATCCCACTCTACCCTCCCTGCACTACTGCTTCAACTCTCTTGTGCACAGTCTTTTACCTTTTGCATGGTTGACCCCAGATAGTTAAACACGCTGCTTGCTGATCATCACCACTTTTCTCACCCTAACGTGAACAATTCTTTCCTATAGCTTCATGGTATGGTTAATCAACTTTATCCCTCTGCAGTTGCTATAGCTCTGCACATCACCATTGTTCTTGCATGCTTGTACTATTATACTTCTCGATTCCTAAGGCATCCTCTCATTCTCCAGGATCATGTTAAGCAATCTGGTTAAACAGTCTGCTGCATCTCTCCTAGACATCTCTATACTTCCACAGGTATTTCCACTCTTCATCCTCTTCACAGCTGCCCTTTGCTCCGTAATAATCATCTGCACTTCATTCTCATAACTTTCCCCTATATGTCCTCCTCTCTCTCTCATTTGTGAGCTCCTCTTTCCATCTTCTTAACACACACACCTTTCATATTTTGTCCTAAAGAACACAAAAAACCTTTAGCAACAACCTAGATCTTCGTGACTATTTCTGTGTCTCCACATCTAACACTGCAACAGCACTGCCAATTTGGAAATAGAAGAAATCATGACCAGCCTTAAGCAAAAAGAAACAAAGTGAAAACACAGAATGACTGAAATAACAATGGGAAAAGAAAATCTCATACACAGTCAAAGATCGGCTAATCTGAAAAGAAGATAAAGGGCTATTTATCGCAAAAGTCAAAATTCTCTCCATTTTGATAAATGCAAGCAGAAAGCCCTGCTCTGCAACTGGGCTGTAGCCATGGAAACCCACTATCTATATCCTTTGAAAAGAGATTATTTTTTCACTCCTGCCTTCAGTTAATTGTGTCACTGAACCATTCTGATTACACAAAATGACCAAAGATCTGCTCTTTAAAATGCAGTTGGTACATTATAAAATTGCAAAAGCATTTTTTATAACTGTCATGTTGGCTATAACATTTAGTGCAGACTGATGTGACCCATCTCAAATCATTAATTTATCAGGACTGAAACTCAGGATTTATTTTTCACAAATCATACTGACTTTTCTAATACAGTTCTAGTTGAAATGTGTATATTTCCTGTGCACATGGATGACTTTGCAAGGAGGCATGATTTTTGACTGTTATTTATCTTATTATGGAAAATGCAGTTTTGTACTTTAGTAGTTCGAGCTATAATGTAACATTCTCTTGGAAGCAGACAAATGTACCAAAAGTGGTTATATCTGAGTTTAAAAAGCACAAAACTTAAAACTAAAGTTACCCAGACGTTAAAAAAAAGAGGAGAGCTATGACAGACATTAGACAGGCACACTACAAATTCTTTGACAGCCTCTGTAACACATTAATAGTGTTTCGCTGGCATCTTTTAAATGAAAAGTGCCACAAACAGAGTTGGAACAAATGATAAAAAACAGACTAGAAAGATGATATCAGACTGTTGGTTTCTAAAAGTTACAGGAATGTTTGATGCAGTGCTTTTAGTTTAGACATGAGTAAAGTGGTGGGGGATAGGGGGTTCTGAATCCACCTAACCATCTGAGTGTTTCTGACAGGGTATGGTGGCCCTTTAATCATAAGTTTTTTGTGATGTCAATACTTGACACTTTTCTTTTTTCTCAAAGAAAGTGCTTTCCAACAGAACCTCTCAAATGACATCTATAAATAAACACAATATGATCCCCATGTACCACCTTTCTTAGTCTCTACTTTGTACTTTAATGCCTAAAAGAGAGATCGCTCCAAGTTTTGCATTCAAAGTGTGACACAACCAGAAGTAGAGCTAAAGTCCCTAGCAGTCAGAAATCTTTAAAGGAACTTATTCTTTTTAAATCTTTACAGAAAATTATGTTGAATAATGTCGAGGAGACACAAGAATCAGTATAAATCAAATAGAGTACTGTGTGCAGTATGTAGATTCTTATTTTTGTCTTTGCCAAGACCACACCAGCAACATTTTGAATAATTCCAAGCTCTGCTTTTGCTGAGTGCAATTTCTTACTTTAGTACTGTCAGCATGTCTATAATTAGATGAGCCTGGCTCCTGTGGCAAAGGATCACTTCAGAATAAAGTCTCCTGACCTGTAAAAAATGTAGACAGCATGACTGGATTTACAATCCTTGGACAGTTAGTTTTGCTACATGTTCAATGTCACCTTAGATATACCTTTATAGTGTAATGTGAACAAATACGGCTATTCTGATACAGTTTTTATGATAAAGCGAGTGGTAGAAGATGCAGATAAAACTGTGCTTTTTGCTGTGGTACAGATTGCTGTATGCTGAGAGCTGGTTCTATAATTTGGCCAATCACATACATATAAATAGGGATGATAAAAAATGGCCAGCAGTTGCCAAAATAATGCTGTCAAATTCAAAAACACCTATAACTACAACCTAATGTATGTCACTGGATGGTTTTTACATTTCCAACAATGTCACAAAAAACTCTTTAAGTATCACATCATCATATATTTCTGCTTATATTAATGAACTATAGATGCTACTTTTTGAGCAATGCTAAATTTAATGGTTCACATAAATATTCTGATATCTCTGGTATCATTTTACACATACATATTGAAGTGGAGACATATGCTGATATTTTAAATTACAATTTACAATTAAGCTGAGCTACTAAGTATGAGTGTGCAATAACGGACACTGAGGTTAACGAGGTAAAAAGTTTTTTGCTCTGGAAATGAATGCAGCAGCTCTAGTTTCCCCAGAGGACTCAGAACCTGACAACGAGTCACAGAGATAATCACGCCAGATGGGAATTTGCATCCTAAGGAACAACACAAAGTTCACGGATTCAGCACGGAAGGCAAACTGAAGGATGTTGAGGACATATGGTAACGAGACTGTCAACGACATTTTATAACAGGGGTCAAAAGAACATTCACTGTGGGTGGTTAAAATGTGTTTTTGTTTGTGTTGCCCACTGAACCATTGATATTAATTAATTACTGTTATTACCTTGTTGCTAAAAGCATAATAAATGTGAATTATGTGTTCTCCCACACAGGACATGACACCTTCACATGCAGGAACATGGTTGGTTTTATATGTACAATTCCCAGACATTGTTGAGCAAAGCTGCATAAAATCTCTCAAGAACAAACCTGACCTTTATTCAAAGAAGCAGGCAGCTTGGCAGGGCTGAAGTGTTGTGTATCCTGTGCTGAGTAGATTAGGCTTTGAGTTGTGGCTCAATTCTAAGGGTAAGCAACCACCAAGGAGTGACCTCCAGAGCTGAAAAACGAAGCCAAATGCACGTGGCAAAGACTGCAGTTCTTCTAGAAGCCACTTGAGGCTGTCTCTAAGAAGGACAATTCCCACATACCCCATGATAAAATGTACAAAATTAAAGGTTTGAAAAGCATAGCTTGGTACAAAAAGCTCTAGAGATAGTTTCCCACTTCATAACAACTTAGAGGAGGGGATTTTCTAGTAACTCAACCATCTGGATTGACATGTGACCTGACACAGGAGCTGGAGCTGGTCAGTGACTGTTACGCCTCATCCCTCACACCTCACGGCAGTCCCTGAGCCTGATTCTGCCAGAAGTTTCTTCCTGTTAAAAGGAAGTTTTTCCTCCCTACCACTGCAAAGTGTTTGCTCATCAGGGACTTATTCCTTGTAAGGGTTTACCTGTGTGTTCCTTTTGGAGTATTTTTAATTTTATGCGACTAGTATTGATTGCTGTGTAGTACAAACCATCCAAGATATGTGTGCTTGAGTGTTGGTGACTAAAAGTCTGGTGTTTAATTACCCCTTTAATTAGCTGACATTTGTCTGTACATTGCACCTGTACAATTTATGCTTTTTAATTCATTTCAAATCAATTTCTTTTGTATAGCGGCAAACTAAAACAACTGCTGCCTAAAGGCACTTTAAACTTTTAGTAATGTAGGAGTTCAAATCACAAAGCTATGACCAGTATTTAATCTTAGCTAATTAACATAACTAGAGAAAACACAGTAAATTTGATGTTTTATGTTCATTTAAATATTTTTCTTTCATTCATTGTGGCAGCTTTGACCAGCTTTGAGTTTGCCTTTCCTTGCTTTCTCACATGAAATATACTTTAATGATGATTCAAATTCAGCAGCATAATGCTAAAAGCCAATTTTCTTCACTTAGAGCGGAACGTGTTCCAGCAGCACTACACCTTGGACCACAACAAAGAAAATAAATGCTAATGCAATATTTCAGTATTTCTAAAAACAGCTATTAAAGGTCAAATATTTGAAAAGGAAAGTGTGATGTAAAAATAACCCCTGAAAATAATTCTGCCTCTTCGGATTCGCTGTACATGACAGTCCTAGTGAGTCTGGGCTAACAATCATTGTTTTCAGCAAGTTTAATCAGCTGTCAGGCAGCAGCAAAGGGGGGCTAAAGGAATGTAGATGTGTGGAGATGGAGGATGAAACAGAGACAGAGAGAAAAACGACACAGGGAGGGAGAGAGAGAGCTCGTTGCTGCTGGAGGAAATCAAATGAGTAATGTTCGACTCTTAATGTGTGTGACTCTGATATTGTGTCATTTTGTTTGTGTGAGACAGGCAGAAAAAAACAAGGCAGGTGAGAATAAATGTGTCATCTAAATATTGAAGGATTGAAGTGACTGGATATAGTGATGAATGTTCACTCCTATACTGTTCTGCTAGAGGGTGCCAAATACAAATATACAAATATATATTTTTCTTCTAAGGGCCTCATTCCTGAACCAACTCATGAACTGTTCTAAACATCTTAACTCCAAGAAGACATTATAAAAGATGGTTCAATCACCTCTGTTAGCCTTTTTATTATTAACAGGAATGTGTTATGTTAGGGATGGGTGAGGTGTCTGCCTAAATATGCATGAAAATCATTCTTAATGCAAAGGAAATATAGTCTTAGATATTCTACTTATTTTAATACAAATAAGAATGACAGGTTTTAACAGTTACAGCTCCTGAAAGACAACTGGAAACCGGAACCCTGACACAAAACCATAAACGCTTGTTTCTGGATTGCATCTCAGTTTTAGAACTGTGACTATCGCAGTTGTGTTACTATCACCTCCGAAGACTCAAGTTAATGAGATGTAGCATAAAAAACGAACCATTGCTAAACTATCCCTGAGTTAAAATAATGCTCAGGGTAAGTCTTAGCCTAAATTGAAGTCCATCCTTTAGCTTCCGCTTGTCCTTTTCAGGGCCACGGGGGGTGCTGGAGCCTATCCCAGCTGTCTTAGGGTGAGAGGCAGGGTACAGCCTGGACAGGTCGCCAGTCTGCAGCAGGGTGACTTGCTTTTTCTGATTATGGAAAGCATGTCCAAAGTACTCCTATGAAAGCATATTTTGAGTGATTTTAAGTGTGTGAATGCTGTCAGTATTTGATTTGAGTGACTCTGCGTGATAGACACATAGACAGAGACAACCAATGGCACTCACATTCACTCCTGCATTCACACCTATGGGCAATTTAGTGTTTCCAATTAACCTATCCCCACTAACTGCATGTCTTTGGACTGTGGACGGAAGCCAGAGTACCCAGGGGAACCCACGCAAACATGGGGAGAGCATGCAAACTCCACACAGAAAGACCCTGGCCTGATGGTGGAATTGAACTTGCTGTGAGGCAATAGTGCTAACCACTTTGCCACCATGCCGTGAGATTACCCAAAAGCTAAATGAGCACCCACACATTGGATGAATAGATTTGCATTCCCAAAACATGCGTAATACAACTGCAGACACACAACCACAGAAAGGCCAGTAAGATGTTAATTCTCTGTTAATTTATGCCACAAAATTGCGATATGCACGTCCCATTTCCTGGACCTAATTTACAACTTAATGCCAGAACAATGGCCACTCTGTAAAATGAGTTATTATCACGGGGTAGCACCTGACAAGACATCCTTTGTTCGCAAGAGAAGATGTTCATTTAAAACAGGGGAAATGTTTTACTTCTTATCCCAGATACAAAGCATACTGCAAAGCTGCAACTCCACTGGCTGACCCTGTCACACCACAGCTGTGTTGAGACTCTGCCAAACTCACATTCTTTCAGCTCACACTGACCATCAGCATGACGTGAACCCTTTTCCACTGGCCACGGCATGGCGATTTTCCTTTTCATGTGTCCGTTTCTGTCAGCATCCTGTGAAACCCTTCTATTATCTAGTGTGGGTAATTTTATCACATGGATATTCAATCTGTTGGTCTATGTGACAACAACTGCAGGTTCTTAAGTATGCAACATTAGGTCCCACTGTACCAATCTCCCCTTGGCAATTTTTACTGAATCAGGTCTAATTATAAACTGCTGATTTAAGTAAGTAGGATGCTAAAATATTCATAGTTTACTAAGTGAAGTAATGCTTTCAAATAAATTGTTGCTGGGAATTTATAAACAAATGCATCATGACTCCTCCTGCACGCCTCATCAAATGCAACAAAACACAAACAACAAATTTACTTAATAAGTTAAACTAATGCTCTTTTCCCTGTTGTGCAATTGATCAGTTTCTGTTATTAAGAGAATGTTGTACAGTTGAGTTACATTAGTTATTAAAATGATAATGAGTTAGGGGGTAAAAAGCAGCAAAACTAATGGAGCATCTCATTCAACCCAGAAAAGATAACAAACCAGACTCAGTAATACTTAAATACATCACTTTTCTTACAACCTCTGATTCTGTAAGTGTGTTACTAGCTTATTCGACATGTTGAGGATACAATATACAGCTGAACTGCTATATTTGTCACTGAAAATGCGTGTATTAATAGGTTTTGTCCCTGGAACCAAAAATATTTCAAGTACAAGTAGAGCTGGGCGATATAAGATTTTTTCATATCACGATATGTTTTTTTCATTTCAGGCGATAACGATATATATCACGATATAAGCCAAATAACTATATTTGTAAGATTTAAATGTGCCGTTGCTAACAAGTAAAATGTGAAATAATCAGCAGCTTGTCTTGATTTTAATATTTATTTCCCATAATAAGTTCAACAGGGTAGATGTACTTAAGGAACATGAGACTTTTTCAGATAAATAAAGGCAAATATTGCAAACTACACAAAAGGCAGCCGCTAAAGCGTTTAAGTTTCAAAATAGAACAAACAAAACAGACTACTAAATTGTCAATTCCACTTAGAAACAAAATATTAATTCTAAAAATAAATCTTAGTTTGTTTTACAGAAGAACAGACAAAATTGACTAACTTTTGTCAATATCAAATAAACTGAGAACTAAAAGGAAATTTTCAATCTCTCCTTGTTGTATAGCTTTCTGAACTTTCTGAATCCTTTATCATCCGCAACTGAAAATAGTTGTAGATGATTACTATACCTTTCTAATGTGACGTTGTTGTCCCTGGCTCTCTTTCTCTCTCTCTCCCTCCCGCTCTGTTCCTGTGCTACTGCGAGTGTAACTACCGCCCCTCCCCCCTCTTCCCAGCGCAAATCACAAGGCTCGCGTGTGGAGTGAAGCGGAAAAAAAGTGAGAGAGAGAGGGTGAGAGAAGGAAAGAAAAAAAACCCCACGGCTCGCGATAAGGAGCCGGCTCGCGTTGTTCACGTCAAAAATCCGGCTCTAAGAGCCATTTCGTTCGCGACAGACACATCACTACGAAATACCTTCGCACTACGGAACTTCTATGGCCCTTCCGTTCGACAATCTCTCCGGCATTGGAACCATCATCTCTTTTCTCTTCGGTAACCTGGTCACCCACGCTCTCGGTTGATTTTTCTCTAGTCGGCACACTCATTTCCTCCATTACCTAGGCAGCCCGGCTGGCTGCTTCCCAAACAACTACACATGTGCGGCTTGGCACTTGTGCTGTACGTAACAAGTCACGTGACGCTGCGGCTGTGATTGGTTCGGCTCTGCGCTACTTAATTTGGATTGGCTGTTCTTTTCTTTTTCTTTTTTTAAGAGAGCAAGGTCTATCGCAATAGTTTATTTTTTCTATCGAGAAAAAGTTATTTTGCAATACATATCGTTATCGTTTTATCGCCCAGCTCTAAGTACAAGTAAAAATCCATATATTTAACTAGCAATCCTCTTTGGTGGACTCCTAGATTTTATTTAGGGATGTATATTCAAAATCATGCCATGACGGTTCTAATTGTGCTTTAATTTGACTGTTTTCTAAAGAATTCTTTAACGTACACACAACATGCTGCAACAAACCACCTCTGACTGTTCATTTAAGGTATCACCGCATGTTGCAAGTTTTTTATTTCTGTCAATGGAAACAATTTCGGAAAACTGCTCAACACAATCAAAAAATTATAATCTGATTTTCTACTATTGGTAGACAGTCATGCTAACGATTGTTTTTGCCAAAACTACAGGAACAGAAATTCTTTTTGGTTTAAAGGTACTTTGTAGCAGATGTATTTGCTTGCAAAAAGACATTTGTTTGTTTGTTTGTTTAAAAAAAAATGCTCTCTAGCCTTCTGAAACCCTTTCTGAGTCAGATTATGGGATGAAATGCCAGTTTTATTTTGTTATTTATACAATCCGATGGTGATTTTGTAAAATATGACCCCCATTAGAGTGAAAAAGGATACTAAAGCAGGTGCTTGTGATGGATGAAAGTCACTAGCCCGTGAATGTGCAGTCGCTTGGTTTCTCAGGCATGCGTGCTTGTCAGATTCAGTTTTAAAGCACCTAAACTTGATGGCGATAGCCAAAACCCTCAGCTTGAGGCTTCACATCGGATCTTCTTTAACCAATAGGTGATGCCAGATAGGCATTGCCCATCTTTTATATACATTCTAGGGGTTGGGGCATAGTTTTGTGTTCATCACTACAATGAATGGAAGTCTTTTATTTACTGTTTCAACACTGTCCTCAGGGCAGATGAGTTAATGCAGAAAAACCTGTTTAGATCTAATTTTCTCTGAAATCAATAACTAAAAGAAGTAATAAAGAATTTGAATCTTGATCCAGAAGCATTAATAGCTTTGTTTTCACACCCCAAAATGAAACATGGCAATCTGAAAAAGCCCTGTGGCTTAAACGAATGGATTTAAAAATGCTTGATTTGTTTTACATCAAACCTTATTTCTATGTATCTTCTGCTTCATACACACCCATCTCTTCCCATCTTATGCAATGGTCAGCTTCTCCTGTAACCAGTGATGGTTACAGGAGTGCAATACTAATCCCTCACTCTGTCCTAAAAGTTTCCACAAAACTGCAATTTGTCTGACTGCCTCTTCTCCTCTTTCTCACCACCACCTTCCATTTTGTATTTGTCCTATAATTCATTTTTATCTTTCCCTCCATTGGACGACTACTACTTTACGATCTTAAATCTGATAGCAGAGACATACTTGACCACTGAGTCATCGCTCTCAAGTCAAAGAACATGGCCTTCCCTTTTCACTCCACCTTCTCCTTTCGGATTTATGAGTCGTTACACATTGTTTCTGTATTGGATAGCATCGCATTTGTCCAATCACTGGAAAAAATAGGCGCACTTAAAGAGCACTTAACAATAATTCTTCTCTGACAGCTGAATAGCTAGGTAGCGGCGAAGAGGTCTATCGCCAAAAAGAATCTCTCTTTTTTTCTTGCTTTCATCTCCCAGCTCAACCCCCCGACCCCACTAAACCATTTCTTTCTGGCTCCTTATAATCCCACTATTTTTACTGTCTTTTACTCTGAAGACACTCTACGAGGAAGGGATTGATATTAAATTCTCTTTTAAGAAAAGGTAAATTCTATTCAGTCATGCCACCAGAAGTTTAAAATGAGTAATTTCTTTCAAATGGTTTCCTGCAGAGTTCCTATTCAACAGTGTGACTCTTAAAAATCTATAGCTTCCCTCTCCTATCATTCTTTCAAACTTTTCTCACCTCCGGTTTCACCTCTTGCTGCTTTCAATTTCACTTCTGTGTCACAAGTTTCTTTGGATCTTGATTATTTGTTACAACACTGTTCAACTTCACAATCTTCTATCACCCTGTCACACATGCTTTTTGTTGTGCCAACACACAGTCAAAAGCTCAAATCATGTCTGGCATTCTTCCTCAGATAAAAGTCTAAATTTCTTCCTGCATCTGAAAAACCTTTTTTTTAAGTCTTCTATCAATCAAAACTCCTGCTGCCGTGCAGAGATGCTCTAACACTGCCTCCGTGGTTTTAATCTTTGCACCATGCTGCATTGCTCTGTAATTTGCATTTAGGTGAGTGCCCCTCGACCTAGATGCACCTTCCAACAACACTGAGCACTGCTCTTCCTTTCAAAGTCACCTGTTGTTCACAGCTTTCATCTGTCAAAGACAAGTTCTGCTATATTTGCAGAGACTATACTTCACTGTGTGCACTCCCATTTGGTGATATTAGGTGACTTTTAAGCATTTGGTACATCACCATCTCTAGTAAACATCCCTAAAGTCCAAGATGATGTGCTGCTCAGCTGAAAAAACCCTTTTTAAGGTTAAAGGTTATGGGACAACTTTACAGTGAACCTACTGTGCCTTTTCTTATTTTCTGTCCTTTATGTACAATCAATCCACATGAGCCAGAATTTCCTCCTTGAGGCAGCTCTAAATGCTCAATTTCAGACATTTTTTTTCCACCCTTGTAGCTGTATGGTGTGAAAGTGAGGTGATATGCTTAATATGATCCTCTCAGGCACAGGAGCACAAACGACCCACCCCCTGCTGTTAAAATAGTCTGTTTGCGAGCAACAGCCAATCAGAAAAAAGCTGGTTTAAAGGGAAGTTGGTTTTAATGAGAAAGAAGGAAAAAAAAACTTTTTTCAGACAGTGGATGAACTACGGAGCTCAATATAAGATAAATAAAGATTATTTTGCTCGGTGCATCATGTAAAGCTAGAAAACATGGGGACTTTATGTACTTTATGCTTACATGGAGCTATCTGAATCTGTTCTTTGTTGTGCCAAACACATCAGTTGGCTATATACTACTGTATTTAACCTCTTAAGCCCCAAGCCTAACTGATCTCCTGCCTTTTGCCCCCGTATCAGGGGGCGTTGGGGCTTAAGAGGTTAAACCACTGGCTAATTCCCCATTCACTTTAATTCTTAAATAAATTCTTTAATTTTTAAATAATTTATTAATAATCTTTATCTGTTGCAAAGATTTCTCTTTTCCAATTCAGTTGTTAGTCATCTTTCTAACTAAATTATGAATGTTGTACATGTTGTGCCTTACCAAACTCAAGGTACTGATTAAAATGTGATTATCTGCAACAGCCGAGGTAAGACAAGGCAAGCTATTTGTTTAGCACTACTGAGACGCATAGGAATTCAGAGTGCATAGAAAAGAAAAAAAAATGCATTACAAACCTCATTCCGATCTCATCAAGCCTCCCAAGAATTCAAGCAAATTGAATTCTGAGGACTCTAACCCCACTTAACAAGAACAGATGGCACAAAAAGTGGATTAAAAAAATTATTATCAAGATAAATTAAAACATGTGGCATAAGGGGGAAAAAACCTTTAGAATTGCAAAAACAATTTAAAATAGAAAATTGCTTTTTATGAAAACAAATCAGTTTAAAAAGATGAAAATGGTTTAATAAAGGGTTAAACATCGAGATAAAGGGGAAGCTGCTGAAGTCATTTAATTGTTAGGCCACTTAAAAAAAAACGAAAAAAGTTTTAAGTCTTGTTTTAAATGAAATGACAGTTTCAGTGCAAGCCTGTTCCTGACGATCGAAGGGTTTTTAGTATTTTGTGAGGTCACACCTAACTAGCTTACAATGTATAGTAGCAGCTTTTACTTTTAAGGTCAAGAACCACGTCTTTGCCCAGCTATGCAACTTTACACTCCAGCAGTCTCATTCAAGCCTCGCTGAGATAGTTTACATTTGCTGAATGTTTACTTGTACTATTACCTGTAAAACACACCGTTTTAAAATACATGCTGTGGCTAAAGTGTTAGATACACCCTTCACCCGGTTCACCCGGCTGTTGGACATTGATGCTTATAATACTCAGTACTGCACTCTGAGAAATAGCCTAATAATATTTTATGCTTTAATACTGAGGTCAGTGTACTGTGCACTGCAAAAAGTGTAGTGTAATCTTTTTTCTCTTTGTGTATGTAAATAGGGAGACATTAGAAACACCTCTAAATGTAACGCACCGTTTTTCTCTCCCCCTCTCATGTCTCTGGTACCTCTGTGTCTCTGGGCTTTTCCTCCACTCCCCTGCTTTCCTTTTCTTTCCATTAGTCTTGAGTCTTCAGAGAGGCGAGAGGAATAATAAAGGGAAGACGAGGAGGATAGTCCTCCGTCCCGAGGCCCGGTGCCAGCTGCTACTGCTGCAGAGACTATCCATCCAAACACAGGCAGGCGGGGATGACACTGTTTTGGAATTCAGCCCTTGATACAAACTCTGTCGGCAAGGCTGCCTCAGAAGACCCCTGGGCTGCCTGTGTGCTATATGAAGCTCTGTCCCAGTAGTGATAACATAAGTCACCCAAGCCTATGCTCTGTGAACAATGTTACCATTACAAGCATAGCCATCTCTTATCTGGTATGTACACAGATGGCAGGCAGTCTTCTTATCTTCCCTCCGTTTAATGACACATTACTATATGGACTGTAGACTACAATTACGACGACAATATAAGATGAAACATAACAGTTACTTAAAAAGTGATAATGGTGTAAGAGAGGCCAAGATTTCAACTTCAGAGGCAATAATTTAAAGCTATATTCAACCACATAAAACTTCAGCACACTAAACTTCTCCTGCAGTATACTTCATAATGTTAGTGTATCAGAGTCAGTTAAATCAAGACATGAATCTAGGCCACCTGTAAAGCACAACACATTGGAGATTAAAACATGTGGGCACCTAATACAATGTTACCCTTCAGTGTAGGGCTGGGCCATATCATACCGTTCACGGTAATACCGGTGTAATGTTGGGCAACGATAAGAAAATGAAATATCGCAATAGAATATGGGTAAAACGTGCATGTGCAGTGCCTTTGTTTTCATACGCACATGGCGGAAAAAGCATGGCGGCGACGGAGAATGAGAAGGGCGAAAGCAGATCGCTGAATGAAACGGATGAACCAGAATTGGTTTGTAAAAATGCTGCAACTTCAGTGGTGTGGAACTGGTTTAGCTTTCGTCCGTCAGATACACAACAAAGCACTATTTTTGGTAGAGCATGCTAGCGGGCCGTCATTATTACCGTGTTTTTTGGAAAATACGGCACACTTAAAATCAATCCTTTGATTTTTCTGAAAGTTGACAGTGCCCCTTATAATCCCGTGTGCCTTATGTATGAATTCTGGTTGTGTTTACTGACCTCGAAATGATTTTATGTGGTACACGGCGCTCGAAAATCTGTCAAATGTTTTAGTACGACTTTGCTGAGCTACGAACCCGCACCGCTTGATGGATTGTCGGAGCATTACGGCTATCGTAGGCAGGAGCCTCGCGGAGTGATACGTACTGTGCTTCAACATAATATTACCGTATTGTGTGTGTATAACCTCTTTTTAAGTTTTGTAGATATTATACATGGTTATGCTGAGGATATGTTGGCCAATTTCCACTGGAAATGCCTTTTGGTTAAACTGTCAGCAAGGAATTTGCATTTGCACTGTTTAATTTTTATATAACTTTAATGCACATAAAAAACAGCTGCTTGTTTAAGTGAAAATACATTGATGTTTGGGGTTTTTTTGCACTAATAAAGTTGTCGAGTTGTAAAGTATTTTGTCTAGTGTCAATTATATCGTCAGTTATATCGTTATCGCAAATTTTCAAATGTATATCATGATAATATTTTTGGTCATATCGCCCTGCTCTGCTTCAGTGTAAGTATATGCAAATAAAAGGGACACTGCGCCAATGCACATATAGTGTCTAGCAGGCAGATCTGTAGCACCCTTTTCTGGGTCCACAGAGTTTAATATGTTCACTCCATTGAGCTACCTGATCGTGCAAAGCGAAATAAACTGTTTCTCACTTAAATAACCCATCCACCGAGCAACAGGGAAGACAACAGCATTGTCAAGCTGTGTAACAGTAGAGGAATATTCTAAACAGCCAGTGCTGGCTTGATTTTAGCAAGTGGAGGCCAAAGAAAGTTGAAGGATGAGATAGAAGCTTTGAGATGTTCAGGTGAAAAGACGGTGGCCTGCACCAGCCTTCTAGAAGAATGCAACTGGACAAAAAAAAAAAGATTTCCAAACAACAGCTCTTGAAGTGTGCTCTGAGGCAGCTCCTTGTCACCTTCATAGTCTCGGGAAGTTATTAGACACACTTTAATACTCATACTTCTGTTATGGAGCTAAAACAGCATCCTCCCTGTGTTTGGAACCATGCTGATTTACAAATTAGGCACTGCTTTAAAACTGGGCATCTGCCACCTGGGATGCTGCTGGAGTCACAGCAACAATGCAGTGATTCCAGCTGAGAAGGAGGTTCTTTTCACATTCTGTGTGGAATATAAATGACAAAATATATGCTTTAGCAATGTAAATAAATGTTAGACAAGTGATAGCACTCCTATCACTTGGAATTTCTGATCCTTGGGCGCAATACACCTGACAGCAGCTCTGCACAAGTGCAGGTTTATACTAACCAGTTTAACTTTATATCTTTGAAAGTTAAGAAAAAACCTTCTCCTTTTCTTCCACTCTAGAAGATTTAGATTTCTTTTCTTGGATGGCTTCTCTCATTGACTGGCTGTTGCTTGTAACCACTGATACAATCTTCTTAAAATTGCCAAATAAAAATATTTAAAGAATAATACAAAATAATACCAAGAAGAAAAAAAATGCACCCATGAACATATAAAAAAACCTCACCCAAATTAACATTAAAATTCAGGGAAGTCAATTGGTCTGCATTTTACTAGCCAGGGCAGTTTAGGACATGTTGAATAGATGTGGGGAGAGCTGGCTCCAACAACGTTGAGAACCACAACTTTAGGAGTAAATGAGGCCTCAGCAATTATCGTTCATCTACAACAATGACAAGATAAACAGCAGCCTGTCTGTTGTTTGTGTCTGGTTTATCATGATGCATATACTACCAAAAGCCTGGGAGTATAATTATGACTAACAAGGAGACGGCCAAACATTAATGAAACAATGACATCCTTTAATTAAAAAGACCTAAATTGGGAACTGGTTTTGCTCACTGGGTTGAGCAGGTGACCTATAATGCAGAGGCCCAAGTTTGAATCCACCATAGGACCATTTACAGAGTGTCTTTCTCCCTGTTTTTCTTCACTGTCTTCTCGCAATAAGGGCTGAGAAGACCCCCCCAAATACACTGACAATATATAGTAAAATGTTTAAGTAACTTGGATGATCTTCCATGAATGATAGTTTATTAATCACCTTTAGACAAAGCACAAAATAAAAGTTGCATTCTTTAACAGAAACTGAACCAACACAGTGTCATGTCAGTTCAATCAAAACTAAACAGATGCGAGACGAGAAAAGAAGCTTTAGATTAGCAGTGGTAATTACAAAGAATGAGCTCTGTGCCAGAAGCAGTGTCAGCCTGTGAGAGAATGCATTCCAACATAAATTTGGAGAGCATAGTTAATCATTTGTGGTTTGGATGCACAGACTGAACAGTGTTTGTTTTGTTTTCAAAGGCCCGTGTCCATGGAACAGAATTAGTCTATAGCAATTTTAGCCTCAGCAACAACTGAAGTAAAATACTGAGACATGCGTCTGGCATTATTTTGCAAAAGCTTCATCAGAGGAAAAAAACCCCCCGCCACAACAAACATTCCATTTATGTCACTGTTGCAAAAATAAAGACTGAAAGCAACAAACTTTAAAAAAGATAACAGTGTTGGGGAGATGGGCTGGAGGAGGAGGGGTATCTTTGTGCAAAAGGAGACATACTTTGTTAAAGAAATATTAAATGTTATCAGATAAAAGTTTAAATAAAAGCAAATACACACACACGCACGCCACAATATATTTTGTCTGTGGTCAGACTTCAGCTGTGCTATCTTTGAAACCAGTAAGCACCAATGCTCTATATTCAGCTGCAGCACATGATCACCTCTTGACCTGCTCCTTTTTTGCAGCCAAACTCCTTAAACTCATCATTACCAGCTGCAGTCCCAATGGATGTCCACACAGGAAAAGACTAGGAGCAATGTGTTGACCAAAGACTATGGGATGTTAATAAAACTCAGCAATGACAGGAGAAATAACCATAGCCAGTTAAACTTATCTCATCTTATCTCAAAGATTACAATTCACTGACATGATGTTGTGAATACACAAAAAACCCTTTAAAGCCAAGCGTTTCATGTTTGATTCATTACTTTTTCAGAGTTCTTGAGACTCTGTAAAAAAAACTGCACAGAACATTTTAAACAATAAATTACAAAACAAATGTCAGATGTAGCAAATATGATTCAAATTAACACAAATATATGCACAAATATATGCAAATTAACTTTTTTTTTTGTCAGATGGTTCAATAAACACCTTCAAAAAAAAACTACAATTTTCTGGCAATTATTTCATGGTTCACACTTTAAAGGGATAAGTGGGTAGCCAACACACACAACCAATTGCAGGATACAAAGCAATGAGCAGTCTGGATGAAAGACCCTTAGAAGAAGGAGCTGAATAATATTGAGAACCAACTATAAGCAAACTTAAGACAGGAACATGATCTATTTAGCTGCAAATGAACTGTCAAAATAAGACTGAGAGGTTTGTCCAGTAGTAATGTAACTGCAGTTGGTGTCATTCTCTTAAAGGGAATAAAAATAAAAAATATCAAAAAAGAGCAGGCAGGTATAAATATACCTGGGTGGACATGAAAAATCTGTGTCTGGGAAATGCTGACAATAGTAAACACATATCCCCTAAGGCCTCTAATGACACAATACTGGAGTTCATTAAAAACCTACTGTGAGAGAATCTGTTGCCATGACAATAATCTTAAAATCAGTTATGTGAATCAATCACAGTTTTGATCTTGAATTGCAAAATTTCTTTAAAATAATTTTTTGAAATCCAAAGTTGGGGTTTCACTGATTTCACATGACTCCGCTTACATAAAACATTGTTTAAATAACAACAGCTTTCATGTCCTGCTTACAAAACCACAGGGAAATAATACGCATATCTTAAATTCAAGTCAGGTAGCAGTTCGGAGGGATCGGAGTCTCTACAGTTTTAGGGGGAAGTCGATTAACTAGGCCTCAGACCTACAAATTTCTTGAAAAGAGAGCTGAAGGGATTCCTTTGCTCCTGCTCACTCTCTCCCTTGGGTGCTCTTTCACGCTGCATAGAGAGATGTGAGGATGAGGAGAGACAAAGAAGATGAGAAGATTTCTGGGAGACAGATGAGATGAAGTGAACGCTTGACAGACATCAGCCCTGGGAACTCCTCCCGTCTGTGCTGCCATACAAAAGAGAGACAGGCAGAAAGAAAAGAAACTCGCTTTCTCTAAACTTGAGGAACACAGCCGGCAGCTTATTCTTTTCAAGTCACATTAACTGGAAAATGCTGGAGAGGGAGGCGTGATAATTTGTGACATGTGCATTTCTGGTGGTGGTGTTCAAGCTGACTAAGATCAGTTTAATTTTACCAGTATTTATTATGAATATGGAGCTATCACCAAAACAGTATGGAAATGTTAACCTGCATAGAAGCTAGTACTCCATGATGAAGTTCCAGGAACTTCAAAGCTCAAAACGAGATCATTAGCACGGTGAGACACATAGGCTGTCGTGAGCTCACAGGTAAAGACGGGACATTTAAAGAAGGTTCAATAATCCTCAGAGAACAAAACCTTCAGATGGCAAATGAGCTGCTTTGACCGATTGCTCTGTCTACCTTCCTATTTGGAACAGGTGTGGGGTAGGGATTGGAGACATAGTAAGTGTGACATATGAACACAAAAGCTGCTTGACTCATTGGTTACACACAAGCACACACACACACTTGAAAAAATGTACATCCCTAGAGTGCTATGTAATTTCACATAGAACAGGGCACTGATGAACTGATGTGCAAATTGAAAAATAATCAGTTCATTCAATCACAGACATAATATAGATAAGCAAGGAAATACACTACAGCAATCAATGAGCTGCATTTCACAAGGACTTTTCCAAACCAGTCATAAATTACTTGAGGCGCAGCTTCTTACATTGGACAGACTAAACAGTGTCTGTCATAATTCATCACCAAGACTAACTCTAGAATTGCTTTTTTTGAAAAATATAATTGCAGTGACATATTGCACTATATTACATAAAAAAGCTAGACGTTACTATACTATTGGTAGCTGCTCTTGCTCAGGGGGTACCTGGAGGGAAGGCAGGAAATACAAGATTTAAGTGGCTAGATATAGACAGTCTTCATGCTGACAAGAGAAGTTTTCTTCTTTCTTTAATGCATGGTAATAGAGTGGCAGAAAATACATGACACATAAACCAATACAGATTTGTGGCCTTGCATTAAGTCTTTATCAAGTTCTTTATCAACTAAAAACCAAGATATATGCTCATAAACTCCTCCTTTTTCAGCAAAACGGCCAGAGCCGAGCCAGTTCCATTGGTTTTCATCAAACAAACATTAGTGCTGCTCAAAATCTGGCACCAGCAAAAACACTGAGCCCAAAGTTGGGACCACTAACACTGACGGCTATGGAAATTCTAGGATTTCTGAAACTGATGATTTCTTTTTTCTTACTGAACAGTATACCAACATCTGCTAGTAAAGCTAAAGGCATGATTCTCAAAAGACACCAATGCAGAGCCTTCAACGTATCAGGTTGGCAGGAAAATGCTGATAAATATGATAAAGTTGAACTGATATTTTTAATATTTTGAACCACATTCTCTGGCATTAAATCTGATCTAATCTACGTTTGTTTTCATAGCTTTCCTCCAGCCATATCTAGGTTGTTTTACATGACATCTCCCTTCATTTCCTACTGATGCTGGTTCTTATTAAAAAGTCTTTTATTAGCAAACTATGCAATGGCTTTGTTTGCAACATAAGCAATGCACTATTAAGGCTAGCAATGACTTTTGTTGACCAATAAAAAGTTTAAATAAAAAGCTTTAATCACAATTAAAAGTCTTACTGGAGATTTGATCAATACCGCTAACTTGCCATCAACTCAACTTGTAATGCTCCTTTGTTTTGTGTTGACAACAAAATGCAAATACTGGTTTAAGATTTTAAGATTTCAGTTTTAATCTGTTTTGATCTTTCAGGATTTGTTCATGAATGCGGATAAAAGTCAAATCACTCCAAGCCAATTGCTGTCCAATGATTTGCCAACCCCATTTTATTATGTACATCAAATCTTAACCTGGTTCCTTTACTGAACCAACTTTTCTCTCACATAAGCGAGCATACACCTGGTAGGCTACACCTTGCTCATCTGCAAATCAAATATTTAAGCTGTATAATAGTGCTTATGAACACATTATTCTTCATTGGAAACTAGTGCATTTGTTACTACGCCCATCTGTTCTCTATCTACCAGGACTGTCACCAAAGCTTTCCTCCCAGGAAAACAAAACAGCAGTTTGACACCTCAATGCCGTGTGTCTACTTATTTATTCTGTGAACATGGCCTGTGAGTGTCTTGTGCAATTGAGCAATCCCCCTTTGTGAGTAATGCATTTGGAGAGGGGCAGAATGAGAAAGAAGAGTAACCTTATTTGAGGCTATGTCAACAGCATAACCTCTGTGCTAACCCAGTTTGAAGTCCCTGTGGAAAAAACAAGATACAAGAGACTGATTCATTAAAATACGTGGATAGGATTTAAGAAGAGTACGGAACCCATGCAGAAAATGAAAAAAGAAAAGAATTTCATCCAATAATAAACTGTTTTCATGCTAAAGGTATGATGAAGAGAAGAGAAGAGAAGAGAAGAGAACCCAGTTAGGCTTGTGATGCTGTGTTAAAACTATGTCTGCTCCCTAGGTATCAGATTAACCTATTTGAAGCTTTTCCTGATGAGTTAATTAGACATGATTGGAAAAGGCTTCTGAGTCCTGCCACTGCAGATTTTTAATGATATGATGAAGATCATCGGCTGCAGCCTTAGAATAGGGTGTGTGAGCAGAGGAGTGATCTATAATTATATTATTTGGCTGAGCCCAAGTTCTAGAGTACCCTCGGCAGAGCAAAGCTTTTGACTGCTGTGAAAGATAATCTGCTGTTTGGGCAGTGATTTCATCAAGACGGCAGTATGCTTTTTGCGTTGTTTTCTCCTCATCGTGCTTTCGTAGTCTGGTCTTGGCGGGCAGCTGAAAACTGTCCACATTTTAATGGTATATAATGATGCTTTTAGTCTACATCTTTCCTTGAGACCTTCATAAAATCCATCAGAGGGTAACCATTTCAGTTGGCTCCAGTCTACTTTTAAAAAGCCAAGAAAGAGGGAGAATGAGAGAGAGACGTAGAGGATGAGAGGGGACACTTGAGAGATTGTAAGAATCTGCCAATCTTATGAAGCTGTACTTTTTAAAGCCTAAGAGTGGAACAGATGCAAGGATGACACAAGCTGATGATGCATCTCTGCCATCATGTGCTTTTTCCCCTTCACCATTGCAACATCATACACCACACACTCTCACAGTATGACATACCTTAATGGCGTACAGCGTGACACAGATTGAGACCTAGATTTTATTAGACCCGTCTCACACAGTGTGACATGCCGTCAACCTTCACTTACTTGAAGCACAGAGTTTGATGTCAGCTCTGGTCCCTTATATTATGAACACGTAATGTGATCTACATCTATCTAAATTTTTATAATTATATTCTATGTGGCTTTAAGCACAAGTAAATACTGTGAGATGTAGCAGAAAAATCCTTTGACAACTTTATTGATTCATTTTTATTATTGTTAACTTGATTAATTCTTTATTTGTGTGGGACAAGTGCAGCAAAAAAAAAAAATGATGCCAAAGGCGTAGCTCTACTCTATGTGTACATAGTCACAGCTTATTTCCAATGATAAATAGTTGGTGACAATTGAGACATTTTGCTGTCAATTTGATGGTAGCAACATGTCTCAAAGAAGTTGGAAGAGAGCTATGTTTACCACTGTTTAACATCCCCTCTTCTTTTAACAATAGTTTGGCAATGGAGGAGACCAGCTGCTAGACTTTTAGGAGAGGAATGTTGAAATTTCAAATGGTGAGAGGTCAGGACTTCAGACAGGCCATTTCAACACCTGGACTGATGTAAAATCTGCAATATGCAGCATGCATATTTTAGCACTGTCTTGCTAAAATATGCAAGGCCTTTCCCCGGTTCCTGTATATACTTTTCAACACCGATGGTGCCTTTCTAAATGTGCAAGCTACCATTTCCGTAGCTAGCCTAAGGGATGCAGGCTTCTGAAATGAGATGTCCCTCACCTCTTTAGTCCAGAGGATGTTGCATCCGTGTTTCCAAGAAAGAATTTAAAATTTTGATTTATCTCACCACAGAACAGTTTTCCACTTTGCCTCAGTCCATTCTAAATGAGCTTTGGCCTAGGGAAGATGGTAGTATTTCTGGACCATGTTCACATATGGCTTCTGCTTTGCATTCTCGAGCTTCAACCTGCATTTGTGAATGGAACAGCAAACTGTGCATTGAATTCCAAGACAAAATCTTGCCTTTTCATGCCTTTTTAATGCAGTATTTCCTGAGGGCCCAAAGATGACAGGTATCCAATACTGATTTTTAAGGACAGAGATTTCTCCATAGTCTCAAAATCTTTTTAATTATATTATTTACTGTAGATGATGAGATATTAAACAGTTTTTGGATTTTTACATTGAGAACAATTTCATTATTCTGAAATTGTTTCACAATTTATAGATGCAGTTCTGCCGATCTTTACCTTTCTAAGAAGTTCTTTTCATACCAAATGATGTTACCAACCTGTTACCAATAAACTGAATTAGCTGCAAAATTTCCTCTGTTTATTTTTTACTACCGCTTACTTTTCCAGCCATTTATTGCCCCCAAATTATTTTTATAAATGTGTTGCTGTGATCAATTCCAAATAAGCTATTTTTTAAATGGTACATTTTCTCAGTTTAAACATTTGATCATATCAAATGTTTAAAAAGTGGGGCAGTTTTGGGCTTAATGCAATTTAACTGTGACATTGATTTGACTTAGATAGTAATTAAATGGAGCGAAGACCATTATTATCCTTCTCTGACCTTCAGTGATGATTATGTGTGCTTTTGTCAGCAGTTACACAAAACATTGATTAGTAACTAGACAAACAGAGTGGAAACAAATGGACTGACACAGGCTGTGTTATCTCATTGGATGGTCTAAGCAGCTATGTGATTTCTATTGGAGAAATAATTAGAGACAAACAGCAATACCAGACAACCCTTGATGATTTGCCAAACAAAGATTAACACTAAAGTGAGAGTCGATTGATTTCCAGTAATATATATAAATACAGTAAGAGTGCAGTACCCTGCAAAGTTTAAGACCATCTTTGCTTTTATACTCAGTGGGGTTTTTTTTAAACAGTTAATTCATTTAACTGTGTAAATAAAGGAATTAAGCATGTGTGAGAAAGTTAAGTAGTTTACAGTGATTGGATAGAGTAAGTGTACACATGTGTATGGCAGAGAGAAAGAAATACAGTTACTGTAAGTAGTTTAAGATGATGGGATTATCTGTGTGAATTTATCCGCATGCATGAATGTGTGTATGTGCATGTGTCTGTGTCTGTAGGTGTGTGTGTGTAAACATCCATGCTTTCAACATCATATTGACAATGTAGTTTCAGAACCTGGAGAACTTTCACTTTACGCCCACCATCACCTGAAATTAGCCTGATGCAATAGGATGTGTTTCATATAGGCACATAAACTGAAGTTCACCAGAGGCCATTAGCTTGAAGGTGGTGTTTAAACTGAACACAGATCCTACAGTTTTTTAGCCTCATTAAGCACTAAATTTGCTGAGACAGACAGATTTCTACCAGCACACTGCCTTAAGAAATCTTTGATGATGATGTTTTGCGGTTTAAAATTTGTTCATCTTAAAACCTTGAATTATTTGTTGGTAAACAGAAATATTCCACTCAGAGGATGGATAGGAAATCATCAGTCAACTACTAGGTGATCAAATTCATTAAAAAGTGTTGACTGAAAGAGGAGCTGGGTGCTGTTTGGATGCTTTTTGTGTTTTAAAGAATGAGGCTCATTTTACTTCATTTCTAGTCATTTCCGAGCACAGCAGCAGGGAACCAGGTGAGACAAAAAAAAAGATGAAACTCAGGCTTTTTCATGAAAACAGAATACTCTAAACCACAAAGCTTGGAAGAACAATTCCAAATGGCGTTTGCTTCCAAAATGCTCCGGTGGAAACATTAATTAGCAGAGAGATGCAAATGAATATTAAAAAGGTGGATCATATGCAACCTCAAATCAGAATATGCAGCCTGTTAAAGACTGAGTTCCTGTGTCTAATATTTACTTTAGGTTAGTAGAGCTTATGAGTATTTTATTTTCCTTTTCTATACACTCCTGATGGAAGAGAAAGCCATTGAAAACCTAAAAAAGTGCCACTTGTGCAAAATTAATAATCAAGTCTAAACACTAATAAAATACTATACTGTGTTTTGAAAAAAAAAAGTTTAAAAAAAATACAGTTACCCAAATTTTTGGTCATAACGCACAACTAAAAACTATAAAATAATACTATAAAAATACCGGCAACCATCAGAACTACCCCTTAGCTCCCTAGTAGAGACACCTATCAATTTCAAAATCCTACCTCGTCTTGTCCTCAAGTTATCACATTCACAAAGTTTTCAGAAAACGTACTCTGAACTCATCTAAGATTTTTAGTAAGATGCACCCATGGTATCAATTTGAAGCTCCTACTTCTCCTCCTACGTCTCCTCACATTCATAAACATGGGTGCCCACATGGCCGCCAGCCCTGACAACAATACCCCATCAGCCTTTTACGCCTGAAGGGTAATAAAAAACAAAACTTAAAAAAAATCTTACAATAAATCCATCAACTATTGTTTGTAAGTGAATCTCTTTTATTATGTACTTAACACATTAACAGTACTTTTAGCAATGACACTGTCGGTGCTGATGTGGCTGGCTGGTCACAGACCCTGAGATGGCATTCAGCAGAAGGGATTTACATTTCAAATCTGTTCTTGTTATTCTGAGAATGTAGTGATGAGGAGGGAGAAAGGGGAAGTGTGTGTGTTAACACATGGTTTAAAGGTAACAATCCTATTAGCAACCTCCTTGCTGTACACTTAAGTTTACCAGCTGATGTCTCATGATCCTTGGGTAAAGACTGCACTTGTATCTTTACTTAGTTTGGAAGCGCTGCAGGCTTGATCTCATTTGTAAACAGTCTGTGACTGCATTAACTAGTAGTAACTAGTCCAATAACTTGGCATAACTACTACTATAACTTGACCATTAGTGAAGCCTTTTTTGTACGGTGCACTCCATTACTCTGGTTCTAAAGTCTGTACATAATAACAACAAACCAGTGTTTGCTCTGACTGAATACATTTTCTCTGGATAGTTTGTGATGCCACACTGCAAATGGTAAAGTAACAAGTGACACATCAAGAGGATTTTAAGTAACAATTATTTTCATTACATGGCACTTTGTCGGATCTCCAAGGTCACTGGCACTTTTTCATGTTTTGTGGTGTGACATGTTTACATGTAGACCCTTTCAAATGTTATTACCACTGACACATTAAAAGCTTTGCATTGTAATAGTGGTTATTTTATTCACTTGTCAAAGGTTGTATTAACTGCATGATAGGCTTTGTGTAGATAAAGTATTGTAGCATGTACAGAACTACTCAAGATTAAAAGAACTACTCACAGCTTTCATTTGAAGTAAATCATTTTAAAATACAAAGTCTGCTAGTCTGTTGCACCACATGACAGATGAAAAATGTACCTCAAATGCAAAAATGCAATTACCAAGTACCGTGTTTTCATAGTATATGGACTTATCCCAATTCTAGGGATACATTTACTGTGCTTGCATATAAAAAATCTTTAAATATTAAACATAACTAAATATTTATAAGTCTGCTATGTACATCGGTTGTTTAGGTCTTGTTTTTTTGTGTAGCTATTTTGCTGATTGATACAGTTCTGTAAGCTTTTTTTAAACTGCACAGCCAATGATAGCACTTTAAACTTCTGCAAGCTTTTAAAGAATCTGAGGCAACAGATAGAAAGGAAAATCTTTTTACTGGTTACTCAGCTACAAACACTGCAATACTGTTAAGACTTAAAAGTCAGTGAAATTCAACATCATTTTAGCTGTTACTAAATGATACAAAAAATTAAAAGTTTAATTAAGACATCCAAAGTGAACTACATGTTTTTATACTTTTTGTGTGCCTTTGAAGAAATACAATATAAAATTACACATGTCAAACATTTTTAACATATGGTTTCTATTAGTGTCCAATGACTCTCCAAACGACCTCAGCCTCTACTGTGCCCAGTTACTAGTATTCACTGGTGTGTGGCCAAGGATACTGTCCAATAAACTTATTTTAATTCTTTTTGATATTTGTTATTGTGTGTGTATACTTCATGCAGTTGAGAGCTAACTAATGCCATTTTTTAAAAAATATTTTGCCCTGGGCTTCATTTTGCCTTGTTTTGTTCCATTTTTACACCAATCAGTTCTTCATTCTGCTAATGTAAAAGTCTTTCTATAATGTTCTATGTTATAAGTAATGTGTTACTGTGTATGAGGTTGTTATGGGGTGAGGTTGTGGCTCAGCTGCAGCGGGAAAGGTGGAGTGAAGGTTTCATGGGGCAGTGCCAGGGAGATGCTGGCTGGCACAGCTGGTGAATATTTTCTAATTCTGCCTCTCTTATTTATGCAGTACTGTGTGTGGGGACCAAGGAAGAACAGGATGGTGAACAGCTGGCAACACTGCTGGAGTTACGCTGGGTAACGTCTGAAAAGTCCCATTGTACAGTGAGAAAAGTAATAAAAGAAACATGCAACGCAGAACAAGACGTGTGAGTGGGTGTTGGGACACTCCTGTGGCCTGAATGTGCAAGTTTGTTTTTTTAATACTGTTGTTTTACCAATTACTGTAAATTACCCAACAAAGGGGTTTATAAGAACTTTTAGAATTCCTAGTTTCTACATTAAAAAGCGGAGACTTCTTCAAAGATATTTAAGGAATTATGAAAGACTTCATACATGTCTTTTAAAACCAGGAAAAAATGGGAATTTAACAATCATGCCCAATGCACAGGAGCCGCATGGTGTGCCGTAACTCATACATTTATTACTAAAAACACCAATTTAAAACAAAAACAAAAAAAACAAAAAAAGCTTAAAAATTGTATCCTAAAACAATATATAAGATGCAAGCGGGGGGTTTAGATTTATCTTGTAATATAGGAAAAAAAGTTTATAAAAAAGTGGTGTCGGCAGGGTGTGGTGAAGGTTTTATGTTTCTCTGTAGTAGTGTAGTGTTCAGATACCAATGCCACTGTTAGCTTTGGTTTTAATGCTCTGAGTGACTATCTCTGGGCACCTCTGTTTAACAGTTAATTGGTTACACAACAAGAGGCCAGCCTGTAACTTTTTCACCTCTCACCACAGATTGAAAGGCTACATCCCAGCTTATACTTAAGCCCGATGTGTTCTTAGAAGACAAAGTCTTGTTGTGGGCAATGGGCACAGTGTTTTCTGCTAAAAAAAGAACAGCGTTAGAGATTTTTTTTTAAATGGATTTTTTATTTCTTTCTGCTTTTTTCCCTGATTGAAATCTATTATTATACATATTTTTATGTTGAAAATGTGCATGAAAATTTCTGTTCACTGCTATCAATTGTTATTACTATCATTATCCTTATTATTATTAGTAGTAGCAGTATATTCAGGTTATTCAAGTTTAAAACTACCACTTGTAGTGAAGTCCTGTAGACACTTCCACATAAGAAGTTGGGCAAAATAAATAAATAAATAGCAAAATAAGACAGAATAATATAAAGTTTCATCTTAAGATTTTAACATGAGCCGGAATGGCTTTATGCCAACATTGCATTAAGTTAAAACTTAGTAAGTTGCACCCGTACGTAGGGTTGTCATGATACTGAAATTTCAAACAATACTGACACCAAGGAAAATACCCGTTACTCAATGCCATTTTTGATGCCACACGGAAAAAAATTACAAACAATAAAGAGGCATTAAAAAAAGAAAAGAAAAACACCAGAGCAATACAAAAAATTATATCAATTTATATCATATAATTAAAAACTAATAGGACAAATATTTTAAGTTTCTCTTAGGCAGCGAAAAAATAAAAAACTCACACCATGCAGTGTTTGGTTTCTTTGTAACAACAATGATTTAAGACCTCTGAGGTAGAGCAGTGCTTCTGGTGATTTGGCTCCAAGTTTTCACTGCTGATCAAACAGAGTCTTTAGTGCACATTTCCACTGTTTCTGTCTAGTTGCTGCTAAACTTTTCTCACTTTAACAGAAAGCGAATTTGTCTATCAGACAACTGATTATAGTTGTCTGACAGATGGCACTGTTGGTACTTTTACAAATGACTATTAATTCAATATTTTTTGGTATTCGAGTATCAATTTTTTTGACAAATCTAGTTGCAGGACAATTTTTTTTAAGTATACTATAAAACAAACAAAGCAGTAGAGCTGTCAAATTTTCAGATTCAGCTCTACAATATGAAACATTTGAAAAGATTGTTTTAGGCTCCAGACAATTAGTTACAGACATTTCCTTCTATTTTCTCAGTTTCATATACTGAACAGATAGAAAGTTAATCATAAAAGCACATTAATCAATAATCCTTAACTGCAGTCATGTTCAAATACAACTGGAAAAAAAACCCTCCACAAACTCACGTGTTTCTTTGTAAACTACTGGTGCAACTTTCTTGCACAACCAACCAGCTTCAGCTAGGACATACCAAAGCCACATGATATCTGACAGAGAATCTCCTGTTTCAATCTTCACTTCCTTTTCTGAGCAGGTAAAACTGTCTCTCCATCTACTCTATCCTTCGCAGTGCTCCGACTGTGGTCGTCTCTTAGCAACGCCACTGGGCAAATCAATGAAGGGGAAAAGAGAGAGCCATAGAGACGAATGAGGGGTTGAGAGGACAGAAGAGGAGGTGGAGAAGTGTGGACAAGGGCAAAAGGGGGTGTCAAGTGCATAAAGAAAAGGAGAAGAGGAGGTGGAGTGGGCATGTAGGGAAGGAGGAGATGTAGGTGGGAACGGAAAGAGAAAGGGAAGATAGGATGAGGGGATGAAGACAGTGGAAAAGATGCTTAAATGTCAAGCTGTACTGAAAGTCACTCTATTAAATGTCATTGTGTATCATAAAGTAGAGCAAATGTTGAACAATACTGACATGCGTTGCCTACACCCCGAGTGTATTTCTTGGAAAATTCAGAGTGCAGTTATTTAAAAAAAAAAAAAAAGTTGCCTGCCCTGGGTATTTTCTGAATATGATCTTCATGATATAATGTAGCATATCTGACTGCAACTTTTCTCCTGGTATTGTAATAAAGTTCAACTCAAAGGAAATCAAAGCTTGAGTCAGCCAAAGTGTACGCCTATTGTTTTACTCAACTGATTCCCATCAGGCCGGTAAAAAAAAAAAACAAACAAACAAAAAACCCAACAACAAAAGATGAACCACTGTCAGGCAGGTCAGCAGCTACAATGAATCTCCTGCCGGGCACAGAGAGATGCAAATAGCCGATGGCCTCACATCAGCGGCTGACACTGGATGGGAATGATGCCACAGCAAAATGAATGTTTAATCAATCTGTGATCATGTAGCTGAATGCAAATGGTGTTTTCCGAGGCTCACCTTGTTGTGCCAGTTGTTTATCTTGGTGAAATCAACAACCGGTCCTTTTCAGGCTTTCTCGCTGCTCCTGCTTTCCGTTATTTCTCGTCGCTCGTAGCATGCAGTCACGTTGTCTGAATCTAAATGTGTCCGTCCCTCACACACTCTCTGGCTAAAAGCCCAAACAAGCAACTGAATTAAATAGAAAAGGCTGAAACAAAGAAAGAAAAGAAAGAAAAAGAAAAAAAAAAGATTAGCGGTTTAAGCTTAGCTTTGCAGAAGCAACCAGATGTTGACACAGTCTTTGGTTTGGGTGGCTAATACCTGCTAACCAGCTCGCTGAATAAAAATGAGTGATGACACAGTGTCCAATACGAAGAAGAGACGGCGGACCGCTCTCCAGGACGGCCCTCAACCACGGAGGCAGGAGGAGCAGGAGGCGGTGTCGGGTTCTGTCTTCCTGGGAGGGACGGTCCCGTAGACCCCGGCGGCAACCGCTGTTACGCTAACCAGCATAAATCTACAACTTCCTGTCCCAGCTTTTCACAATTAAACACTGTGCGTTGGATTTCAAGGGATTATTTTGGGGATTAGCACACATTACGGGGACTAGCTAACTTTAAGTAAAACATAAATGAAAACAAATTAAAATAAAGGTATGGAAACGTTTCTTTTAGGTTTAAGACTAGATAAAGGGTTTAGTGAGCTCCCAGTGAAGCAAAATATTTAAGAGCTGTATTATTTTTCATGAACTTCACTTTATTTATTTTTTTTTATTTATTTTTTTTTGTTTTGCTTTTTATGCATTTTATTTTGACTCATAAATTAAGATATAAACATGAGAGCTTGCTTCTGCCATTGATAAAAACCTTTTTAAAAATACATTATTTATTTGTATCTATAACTCAAAATTTCATGTTATTATCTCAAAAGTTGGGCTTTTCTCCATTTCATTTTCAGTTAGTTAGACAAAACTTTGGATGGGTGGTTAAGAAAAGAAGAAGCTGTTTTTATTTGATTTCATTTTTTCAGAAACAAGTTTGCAAAATAACTGCATGTTTATGTCCTCATGTTCTTTTTATCTTACTATCTCATATACCATTTCTTATTTTATTTGTATTAAATTTACTCATTTTACCATTAGGACCACCCCACCTACCTACTAATCCCACTTTTCCCCTTGAAGAGAGATTCCCGTTTTCTACGCACAAGGGATATGAAGCGCATCTTATCAAGGGCCAAATATAGCTCGATTGCATCTCAAGTGTTCCAGAAAAGTAAATAAAAACAGCTCTGCGTCACGTGAACCATAAGATTTTTTTTAACTACTGTTCCTAAGTGAAAAACAATGTTGCCACACAACAGAAATTATTATTTCTACAAAATGGAAGAACAGCCCAATTAGTCTTTCTAAAAAGACTTTGAACTCCCCAGATTTTTAGACTCCTATGTTTTATATAAATGCTTGGATCAGCAAACCTGGCTTTGCAGCATAGATTTATTAATTACTTCACTGCAGTTGTCACATGCTGAGCCATTCAATGAGACAAATTAGACCCTTTTGTGGGTCGCGTCTGTCCCCTGGGCCCTATGTTTGACACCCCTGTTACCCTACCTCCATAAATCATGTTGTTCTATAAGTAGCTTATATACGCTGCGCTTTCCATGTCCAGTGAAATTTTCATAACTGACACCTTATTTCTTTTAGGTCCCTCCTGAGAACTGTCAACAACAACAAAAAAGTTAGTACCCAGGGATGAAAATGTTGTGTATCAAAAAGAAACCTAATGGACAGATGATATAGGTAGATATTTTCTCTATTTTTATAGATAGTAGCAGCATAGGATTTCATTGTAACATTGAAATGTTTACTTTAAAGTTTGAAGGTAGCTCAATCAAATTTAAGATGTCATCTTCATAAAAAATAATAATAATATGCTTTACTCTTTTTTCGATTTTTTTCTAAAATAGCACATTTGGAAATTCGTGCATTGTGGTCTGATATATTTGTTAAGCAATATATAACAAAAATGTGATTGTTCGGTGTTATTGCATTCCCAATAACACACACCTATCTATCTATCTATCTATCTATCTATCTATCTATATATATATATGTATATATATATACATATGTGTGTGTATATATATATATATATATATATATATATATACACACACACATGTATATATATATATATATATATATATATAAAACACAGTCACACCACGTCCTTATTCTAGCAGGTCAGGTTGAGTCCAACACTTCTACAATAAAGGACTGCAATTTTTTTTCAACCCCTATAATGTGATGCCTGAACAGTGGTGGCTTTAAGTGATGTATCAACTCAAACATGCATCCACAGTCTATGTTATATAAGTACGATGATCGGTGGTGACGGTTGGCGCCACTTTGGAAGCAGAAACTGTTGTTTTGAAAGCCTTTAGTGTCTCCTTGTGGCGGGACTCTTATACTGCACTGTAAGATGTCGAGCAGTGTCAGTAGTATGCTAGAAAGTGATACATTAAAATTTCTGGGGTCACCATGAAGAGCTTACTTCCTTTCTTGCTCAGTGTGTAAAATGTGGTACTTAATGGATTGAAAAGAAAAAAGATGACACCCTTGTAGTTCATACAAGTGGTGATGATTCAGGGTTTTAATTTGTAAGGTTTGAATTTTGAGCCATCATAAATTTTAAACCAGGAAAGTATACTATTTAACATATGTTAAGTCAAAGCTAATATAGCTGCTCATATATAGCTACTTATAATTTGAAGAGCTACCTACACCAAGAGTAGACTTCCCAGAGTGGAAACAGCACTCTTTGTGTGGTTTGAGAAAACAGTCAAGTTGTTAACAACTATGACTGAGAAAAATCCGCCTGTGTACAGCAGCAAGCTGCCTTCCTAGAATTTGGATATCCCCCATGCTCTTGTCTCTGCGTTATGTTTACCCTACCGCCTACTGGTGTTGGCCAGAGGGGCCGATGGCGCGATATGGCAGCCTCGCTTCTGTCAGTCTGCCCCAGGGCAGCTGTGGCTACAATTGTAGCTTGCCTCCACCAGTGTGTGAATGTGAGAGTGAATGAATAGCGGAATTTTAAAGCGCTTTGGGTGCCTAGAAAAGCGCTATATAAATGCAATCCATTATTATTATTATTCATTACCTCTCTTGGAAAATTAAAACAGCAGCTTTTTATATTTTTCATTCACTATCAGCTTACACCAAAAGTCTACTCTGAAGAAGATTATTCAAAACATGCAACACAGTCACCAATCCCAGCAAATTCACCCCTAAGTCAGACTGTACAATACAGAAAATCAAATAGCTACATCTCAGACTCTACAGGCTTCAGCTAGCATGTTAAATGTGAAAGTTCAGTTAGAAAAAGACTGAACAAAAACGGCCTGAGTTGAGCAATTAACCAATGTGACAAACATTGCTCTAAATAATACTCCCCTAATCCAAGTAGTCACCCAAACCTGGACGTGGATTTAGAGGCCTGAGGGCCATCTCACACATTTATTCAGAATAATACAAGTTTCAATTAAAATTAAACAAATCTAAATCTTGTGGACGTATGCCTTTTACATGTTGGTAAAATGTTTAGGATGAGATGGAGATATAACACTCATGCACCCTGAAAATTATGAAGGTCTAAATATGTATCAAAGGGACTCACTGAACATCAGTGGATTTCTATGGGGCAAACGTACTTAAACTAGCCACTGTGACTATTGAGGCAGAGCAGAATGAATGATACTGATGGGGACTGTGAGGGTTTGTAGTTAAATTCCTGCTCTTACAGGATCAGTGAGTGTCTGTTTAAAGATTATTAACATACTTTTACATCACTATGGAACACCAGCATTTCTGCAGAGGACAGAACCACCTGCTTTAAACTACCATGATGCTCTGTGATATGTTGTCATGGCAATATGAAGTCAAATAAATACAAATATACAAAATGCACATTTGAAGGAGGACAAGAAGACAGGCAACTGGAAGAGCTTTTGAAGCAGGAAAACTTTTCTGGATTTCTCTTAATTTAACTGGAAATTTTGCGAATACGAGTCAAGGAGGAAACAAGGAGGCAGCTGGTTGGATTATATCTGAGGACAGGACGCATGAAGGAGAAGCATGAGGAGAGAGAAAACAGCAGAGCGATGGTGCAGAGCTAATCGTGGATCAAGTTGAAGAAGCAAGCATCAAAACTGTGAGTAAACATAACACACAAAGACTTAAAAATTACTGTGCTGATTAAGGAAACATTAAATTTGGTTAGTTTGGGGTCTGCAGCTTCAGGTTTGTGGGTTCAGTTGCTCTCAAAATTGAGGAAAGACAAAAATGTTTCTTTTGAAAGGTTGTTGGAGGATTCTTACTGTAAGAAATATCTGGGTGTGCATCTGCTTTTATTTAAAAAAGTTGAATTTTATTTAGTCACATTGGAAAGGGAAAATTGGAGGATCGGGAGAATAATGTGGCCAGATTTACTGTTTCCTTAATCAGAACAATCATTTTAATCTGAACTAGAAATTTTGAAATGGGTTATTTTCTTTCCTCTCTACTGATCACTGTGTTAAAGGTTGAGTTACTTGTTTGTCTACATTTATGTTAATGGTACTTTTAAAAAATGCAGTTTATTCGTAATTTTGTAGAAAAAGGCTCTGCACCTGTGAAAAAAAATAGGTATTCACACCCCCAAAATCACTGTGGATCAGAGTAGCTAAGCCCTGGTTAACTGCAATTATATCACAGGAGATGAAAAATATTGGAATGATTGAAAGAAACAAAGATTGCTTTAGGGTTTGAAGATTTGACTTTCTTATTGAAAGAGACGAAAACTAATCTATGTGTGACACTGAGGAAAAAAACTGAAAGCTTAAAAGATCTGGAGGTCCAACTGTTGTTATACAAATGTGCAAACTTGTTTTAATGACATTAGAAAGAAAAATGGGATGTTTAAAAAGGTAATATATAAAATTGATTTTTATATTACTTGAAAAAATGATGTTGGTTAGCGCTGCTGTACTTGGAAAAATGCTGGGTCACTAGTAAGCTGAGATTTAATGTGATCAACTGAGGAAAGGTAATATAATCTACACACTCGCTATTATTGTTGTAATCAATACACCAGTTAATATTTTATCAAACATCATTCATAATTGGCGATCAATGCAAGTTTTAAGCAATAATATTTATTTGCATTCCCAACCGACTTACAAAATATAAAAAAGAAAAATCTTGTTTTTTTTTAAGAAAAAAAGACGTTTCTAACTTTTGAGCTGTAGAGTAGATTGATGAGCACGCAATAAAATGAACTTGTTAGGGAGAGTTTGCCATCAACTCAATTTTGGATGATACACACAGCTAAAAAAATGAATGTTTTGTTGACACTGATGTGTGGACCGATCACATGGTTATAAACCAGGTGAAAATTGACTTCAGACTTTTGAGCTGTAGTGTAGATTGCAATGATAGTGTATAGTTATCTATTACAGAAGAATATATAGAAGTATGAGGACAGGGAGACACTGTGAAAAAGTTATGAGCTGTCTTGCTGCAGAGAAAGTGGAGTCTGTCATCCTTGAAAAGCTCCCATGATAGGCAGCTGGCAGGTTGAATGATGCTCTGCCTCTGTGGTCAAGTACAGACATAGGCCTTAAGCAACCATGAGCCACTGATAAGCGTGACAGATTAGGAAACATGCATAAAGTGCATTAGTTAGACTCCTATGAGCCACTAATAGGAGAAAATGAGCACGCAATAAAGTGGACTTGTTAGGGAGAGATTGCCATCAGAGTTGAAACACTCCAACTCAATTTTGATGATAGACACAGCTAAAAAAAATGAGCATTTTGTTGACACTGATGACAAAATCCTGATCAGATACAGACAGACACATGCATACAACACACACTACTGCTCAAAAGTTTGTGGTCAGTTTCAAACAGTTGTCTTTTAATTAATAATTTACATTTGCTTTAACATAATATTACATGAAATTTATCAGAAATGTTTTCACAGATGTGTGTTTAATGAATCATTTACGTTAAATCACCCATGATGCATTAGGAAATGTCTACACACTTATACATGGGCCCATTTTTAGTAACAATCACTCCTGTGTGGACAGATCACATGGTTATAAACCAGGAACACATTTGATTTAATCAGAGTACAAACAGAAAATGGGATGATCCATCACAAACCTCGATAATTTACTGTTTTTAATCCACACAATGATTTTGGTTTGTGCTGATATCTTTGGAAAAAGGTTTCTTGATTGACAAGTTGGGATGTAACATCACAAACTGACATCTGGCAACACGATGTACCAAATGAAAATGGGCCTCTGTAGATGTCATGGTTCCCTTGCCCTCTTTTTCTGGCCTGCTTCTTTCTCTCTCTCCTCTTTCGGTGCATGCCTGTGTTGTTGTCCGTGTGCTTGTCTTTTTTAGGGGATGCTCCTCCACCTTCCTGTCCCTCAGTCACTTGTGAACAATCAGCTGATTACTCGCTTGTTCCTCACGAGGTCTTCATGCTGGCTCCTAAACAACCAGATCATTGCAGTACGAAGGTAACGTATCATGCCACAGTCATGTCACACTTTCCATCAGTTCTTGCCTTTGCTCACTCTCTGTTTCTGTGCAGACGTTTCAGCGTTACAGATCTCCGCAACCTTCTGCGACAGTGTCTGAGTGTGCCTCCAGACAACCTTCACTACCTCTGCCCCGTCTCCTGGAGCCCATAGTGTTTATCCTGTATTGATAACTATCTGTAAATATACCTGTAAAACTTTACCACAGTGTCTCATCATCATTCTGTTGTTTTCATAACAGTACACTGTAGAAATAATGGACTGTGTATTAGGTATTGAGGTCATAGTGAATGTAGTTTATTAGTGTGTGTCGTAGTATGATTTTGTTGTTGATAGGATTTAAGATTACAAAAGAGAAAATAGTCCTGGGATGGGAACAAAGAACTGGGGTGCAGGGAAGTGGGGCAATTAACCCCCAAACACAGGACAGTAGCAAGATTTACTGAGGGTGAGGGGCAGACAATTGCCAATGTACATTACCTTAAAAGGAGATGGGGGTCAGGGTGTCAGCACCCCTGGCCACTTTACCAGTGTTTTTCCATTGTGGGGGATTTACTGTAGAAATTGGAGACCAGAGACTATAACTGTAACTGTTGTGTGAAACTCTTCAGATCAGCCTTTAGAGTAGGACTGCACAGGATGCAGTGTGCTGATCTCCAGATGCATCTGTAAGGAAAATGGGTAATAAAAGGATTGTGTGAAATTTGGAAACATCTCTGCGTGATCCCTACCAAGACAAAAAGAATCGGAGAGACCGACGTTGTCTCAACAACACTTAGTAGATATTCCACTAAATCTCATTTGTGATTTATGATAAATGTTACCATTAATTATTTATATTTCTTTACGCTTCTGATTAATTTAGTAAAACATCAAAAAGATTTTCACTGTTGTCAGTAAATAAGACATTTCTAATTCTCTACAGACTTTTGAGCTGTAGTATAGATTGCAATAATAGTGTATGGTTATTGTTTATAGCAGATGAAATAGAAGTATCAGGACAGGGTGTGAATAAAAGTTATGAGTTGTGTTGCTGCAGAGAAAGTTGTTCACTCTGGTGAGGTCTAATGAGTCTAATGGGAGGCTGAGCCTTCAGCTTTCCTGTCCCTGTCCTGTTTAACCAGAAACGCTCTCGTCTTTTAACATTAAACTCATAACTTTCCTTTTTGATCAGTCTTATAGCTACAGCTGGATCAGCTGACCCTGTCCCATCCTTTAGTTATGCTGTTATAGGCCACAACTGCTCATTAACTTCCCATCATGCACTGAGCACTTCTGTCTTTTACTCTCAGTGCGTTAATATATCACTACTGCGTGTCAGTAACGTTGGTCCTCTTCCTCCCATCATGTGTTTTGTCTTGTCCTCGTATGCTCTTGATTTTTTTCTTATTTTGTCTTTTCTGTCATCCCCAACCAGTTGCTCGTCCTTGAGCCTCATTCTGCCGAACATTTCTTAAAAGGGCTTTTTTCCATCCCACCATCCCCAAGTGCTTGCTCATAGGGGATTATTTAATTGTTAGGGTGTCTCTAATATTTTTAAGGTCTTTTATTTATTATATTTAACAATTATTATTGTAAAATGGTGCTATATAAATCAAATGTACTCAAATTAAACTCCCATTTAAACCTAAAGTCGTCTCACCCAATTTGGACGTCCAGCCTAAAAGAATACTACAATATCAACCAGAAATTAGAAGCATAGCCAGCAGCTGTTATATTTAGTTTCTAATTTAATCATTTTGGCTGGTTTAAAAATAAACACTCATAAAAGATCATTGTTTCATTGTCTGGTTTATTCTTTTCCCATTTATCGATTATCCAAGTCCTTAAAACACACACATGTAGATATGAATAATTCAGTCATAGAAATATTAATGTACTGAGATCCTGCGCTCTTACATGGAGATATAAAACTGTTTTTGTTAAACAATGACCTCTTTATTGCTTGATAGTATAAAATAAAACTATTTTGTCCATACTTTTAAAAAACAATGTAATGGCACCAAAGTAACAACTTCCTGTTCAAAAGAGAAGTTTAGTTTTTAGCTTTATGAAAATGGCTGTGCTAGGTTTATTGCTGTCACTGTACACTCGCTCAGTCATCATCCTTTTCTAATTTAGAGATGTATCCTGTTTAGTGGTGCCAATCTGAGGATGTAGCAGTTGTAGCTCCAACTGTCAGAAAAAAGGGCTTTCACATTGCACGAGTTATATGAAACGAGGTAACTGTTGAGTGCAGAGTTCAAAGCTGGTCTGACAGACACCGGTCCTGCAGCAGACAGGCTCACAGTGGGATTGAGAAATAAACACTTCTCTACCAGACTGAAACTGTGAGAAGAACAATAACCTAGTCCCCCACTGACTGTACAAATATAAATGTATTTTTTAGTTGTTAATTATCGAGTTCATGTGCATAAAAACATGTACTGGTGCTCTGTGCATGTACAGCGATACTGATATAACGCAGGAAGAATTGGACCTTACAGCATCTGTGGAAGTGCTCTTTGTGTAGGACTCACAAGGCAAGCCTGTACTAGAGAATGAGCTAAAGCAGCTCAAATTAGTTTCAGTGTTTAAACTGTCATTTGTATTTTTTCAAAGCAAAAGCCAATGCTGTCGCCACTGAGTGAGCATCAGCGCCCTCTGCAGTTTGTGTGTAGAAGTCAAAAAAGCTTACAGCACCTGGTATTCCCAGGCGGTCTCCCATCCAAGTACTGACCAGGCCCGACCCTGCTTAGCTTCCGAGATCAGACGAGATCGGGCGTGTTCAGGGTGGTATGGCCGTAAGCGAGAACGATAATACATAAAACGCATTTTATAGGTGGCAAATGTCACACCGTTCGATATACACTTTCGTGTTTTACAGCGAAAACATGCAATCCTTCGTTATAAACTGCAGCTTCAACATTGAGCTACAAGAATGCTTTTCCCGCAGTAACATCTCAATAATAACACTTGTTAGTTTATTACAGCACAGTGTTAAAGTGACAGAGAGCACACAGTGTGTTAGGACGATTTGTGACGTCTCCTAATGCGTTTTTATGAAGGTACGTCTGTGTATATCAGTGATCATTATATAACTAACCTAACAAACTGCTTTTACTTTGTTTGCTTTTATTTTCTGATTTCCCATCATTTCTGCCTACCTTGGTGCTGCTGGACCTCCCCGCATTTCTCTCACGTCCCTCCCATGGGCCACCCCATTTTAAAAATCCTGCTAAATTTTTCTTAACAGTTCTGTAATTAAGTTAAATGTAACTTAATATCAAGGACACAAACATAATTGTTTATTTTCTACATTTTGCCTTTCTTTTCTGGTGTGCAACAAGCATACAGGTTATTTATTGTTTTCGACTAAATAGTAGGTGTAGAGCGCTATCATGATAAAGCGTGCAGAAGACAGGGGCAATAAATGTAGTGGGAAACTATTTTACAGATATTGTTTTTCTGGCGCCCATTCGCGATAATTCCGTTAATCTTGAGGTCTTTGTCGTCATCTGCTGTGCACAATGCAGTACTACAGTCTCGCATTTCCGTCAGGCACTGTGTGGGCCAGCTCTTGCGACGGCGTTTTTGGCTGGCAAAGGACCCACCAACGGCGGTTCAGCGTCGGCTTCTCAGGGTGTCAAGGAAATAGTTTTCGTAAATGAAACTTTATCCATCTGAAATCAGAGTCATCTTACTAAACACACCGGTAAATATTATATCTTGCAGAACTGCATCTTTTCCGCAATTAAACGGACGTTTTATGTGTGTGAAGTTTGAACTAGCTAAAGTAATATAGCAAAAAAAGGGGGGGGGGAAACGTTAAGCAGAAGTGGCGCTTTGTATGAATGGGCCATGTTCTCAGACTTTTGGATTGATGTAAACGATCGTTTTGAGTGGTTTAAATTCGTGTTAAAGGAATGCTTGACCCCTATTGCACGGTTTACAAGCACAGAGGTAGTAAATAAATGTCCGGTGAACGTTAATTTTCTCACAGCTAATGTTTAGCTAACGTTAGCGGCGCCGTAGTTTTTGTGTCCAGCAAACACTACACCTCTCCATCAACTTTTCATAGCAATATTGTGATGAGTGCAGTCGCTATGTATTGCTCCACAGTCCCACTACAGCTGACCTCAGTTTGAAGAGCCCTCATTTGTCACCAGTGCGACCGCGTAGCTTATTGTGACTTTGTCCAGTGGTCTCCAACTTCTTGGTTCCTTACTGTAAATACACTTTTGGTTTTCTTTGTTTACAGTTCTGAGCCGGGTTAAGCGCTCTTTCAGCTTTCTCTGAATAAGATTTGAGTGGAAGCCATGTTTCTCTACAACCTCACCCTGCAGCGTGCCACCGGCATCACCCATGCCATCCATGGAAACTTCTCAGGTGAATTTGCGCCAGATGTCACTGCTTTATGTCTGGTTAGGTCATGGTTAATTTATCAAAGCTTGGTACCCCTGCTTTATTGTCAAAGAAGCCTTAAACTGCAATCTCTATGAGAATTAGCACTAATTAGCATTAATTGTTTTATTTAAGTATCTTTTCTTGTGTTTGTATAGTCGTTAGAATTTATCCTATCATGGTGTTTCACTCATTATGTTGATGGAGATAATGTAAAGCATAGTTTTCTCATGGTTAAATAATACATAAAAGACATACAAATAATGCTTTTTTAAAAGCAGGATTTAGGTAAAACCATAAAAAAATATCCACGTGATATGTCTGATATTATGTTTTGGTAGGAACCAAGATGCAGGAGATTGTTGTTTCCAGAGGAAAGATCCTGGAATTATTACGGCCAGATGCCAACACAGGGAAGGTGCACACTCTTCTCACAATGGAAGTGTTTGGCATCATCAGATCCCTGATGGCCTTCAGACTCACTGGAGGAACCAAAGGTACAGAAATGACATCATATGCACTCACATGCATATGTTTGTAACTCTAAACATGGATTGCACAGATTAAATGGTATGTATTAATAATTTTCTCTTAAGTGGTTTTTATTAAATTTTTTGTCTGACACTAGAGTTTTGTTTGTAGTTGCTTTCTTTTTTTATTCATTTACAATTAGAAGGGGAAGTTGGCCTCCATTGGCTTTCATTACCTAAGCTTTAATTACATGATAGTATCATAATTAATCTAATGTTGACATGCTGGTTTCGTTTCTAAGTGATATTTATGTATTTTTAGATTACATTGTTGTGGGGAGTGACAGTGGTCGTATCGTCATCCTGGAGTATCATCCATCAAAAAATATGTTTGAGAAGATCCACCAGGAAACATTTGGGAAGAGCGGTTGCCGCCGTATTGTTCCTGGACAGTTCCTTGCTGTTGACCCAAAAGGCAGAGCTGTAATGATAGGTGAGAATTTTATGAAGTATGCATGAAATCAGCATTAGACCATTATGAGGAGTCCATCATATCAGACAGAACACAGATGTTTGTGCTCTGTTTAGTTTTATATTGCTATTTTCCTTCTCTCATAAGATGAGCACCCTTTCTTTGACAAAGATGAACAAGAGCATACTGTTTTTTTTATCATACACACTGCTAGGATTTTGTGTGTAATCTACTGTGGTGTGTTTAGCGTTGGATGTAATCACCACGAAAAAGCCAGTTCAGTGCCAGGAAAAACCCTTACATTACAAGCCAACACTGAAAACTATATACTCCAAAAGAGTCCATCAGTTAAGACTGATGTGTTTTAAAGGTATTTATTCTAATGTACGTTTTTATTTTATTTTTTTTAGGGTTATACAGTGTGTGTGAATCTGCAGCTTTGAAACTGCATGTAGCTCTTTGCAGCAAGACTTTATACAAACTGGCCTGTAGTGATTTTCAAATAACTTAATGTGGTATTTAATTTATTTGTTGTTAAAGTAGGCTGCGTTTAATTTTAATCCTTTGAGTCCTACTTGCATTTGAGCAAAGTGGGCCTGGATAGCTTTATAACATCTATGTACCTAAGTAGGCCTAAACATACTAACAGATGCCTCTTTTTTTCTCCCCCAATTCAAAATTGTTCCATTTGGTGATAAGTTACTTTTATGATTTGACAAATGCAACAAAACATGACATTTTAACAAACCTGCAAAGTTGATAGGTTTTATAATATGTTTTGTGGCTCCATACAGTTATTTATTTATTCATTTATTTATTTATTGGCAAAGACAAAGGTTGTCAGCCTATTGGATGATAATTTGGTTTATAGACTGATGATTATTTTTCTTTTATTTGGGCCTTGGTGTGTTAGTATAATGTCAGTGGTGTAAATATTGCTATAATTGACCTAACCCCAAGAGCCTTACAGGTGCTTAAGATAATAAACCAGCATCAAATGCTATAAATTTGGTAGTTCTACATCAGATAATTTTACCTTTGACAGAAGTGTTTTGTGGAACAATTATGATGTTAAATAATGTGTGCTGAATTACTATTGTTTAAATCCTGAAGAAAAGTTATATATACACTAGGGGTGCAACGATACTCGTATCGATATTGAACCGTTCGATACAGTGCTTTCGGTTCGGTATGCATGTGTATCAATCAATACAAAATTTTAAATTTATTTTATCAACTTTTCTTCTGACGATGCTGTCTGTGTTGAGAGCTCAGTGGATCTGCGTTCGACTACTCCGCCTAGGCTGCACTGTCGAGCACAGATCCACTGAGCGCAGCGCAAGCTAGCAAGACAGAAGCTAAGCTCGTTGCAACATGGCAAATTGAACCTCCCCCACCCTCATTCAGATATGGCCTTTGGAACTATTTTGGTCTTCATGTGAAGTATGACCCTGAAGGTAAGCGCGTCATGGACAAAAGTAAAACAGTATGTCGGATGTGCCACGCAATGCTCAATTACATGGGTGGGAACTACTGCGTTAGCGCAGTTTGCTCGTTAACGTGTTGACGCTGTCCAGCCCCACGCACGGGGCGATCCGCGGTAGCTCGTTAACGGAGATTTGCCGTGTTGTGGCGTTAACGTCATTTCAGATTAACGCTGACAGCTCTAGTGGGAACGCAATGAATATGACTGCACATTTACTCCGACATCATCCTAGTGCAAAGACAAGTGGAAGCAGACAAAAACAACAAGCACGCATGCTACAGACTTTACCCGTGTCATTTAGACCGCCGTTAGCACATGATTCTCCTTATGGGGACCTGATATGTTTAATATGCTGCTGAGAGTATACCCCAGAAGAAGCGTATAGTATAGCTTTTATTTTGGAAAGAGCCATTTCTCTGTAATTAACTCTCTTTTCCAAAGATGAGGGATTTCTCCATCAGATATTTATTTTTTTATTACTTTGTCATTTCAGCAACATTAAATTTAAAAACTGTACTTTTGAGTTAAAATATATATTTATAATTTTAATAAATGACAAATTAAAAAAGCATGAACATTTTTTTTTTGTATCGAAAAAATATCGAACCGTGACACCAAAGTATCGAACCGAACCGTGAATTTTGTGTATCGTTGCACCCCTAATATACACATATAAATAGTTGCATTAAAACCAGTTAAATGAAGCACTTTAATATGTTTTGTCATTTATCTGACTAGGAGCGATAGAGAAACAGAAGCTGGTGTATATTCTGAACAGAGATGCTGCTGCAAGACTGACCATCTCCTCTCCACTGGAAGCCCATAAAGCAAACACACTGGTCTACCACGTGGTTGGGGTCGATGTTGGGTTTGAAAATCCCATGTTTGCCTGCTTAGAGATGGACTATGAGGTAAGGACACAAAGCACAAATGTGCAGGGCTGCTGAATTTCACATACACTGAACTGTTGTTGTGTGATGAGTTTTCATGTCTCTTCTCTGACTGTCACTGGAGAAAGATTTAACTTCTCTGACCTCAGCATGACTTTAATTGAAAAAAACAGTCATGTTTTGTTTGTTTACCAGAATAATCATGTGTGTTTAATGTCTACAGGAAGCTGACAACGACCCAACAGGAGAAGCTGCTGCCAACACACAACAGACGCTCACCTTTTACGAGCTGGATCTTGGCCTGAACCATGTGGTCCGCAAGTACAGCGAGGCATTGGAAGAACATGGAAATTTCCTCATAACTGGTGAGCATTTGAGTAGTGTTGGTCATATATAAAGGAAACAACAGTAGTGCTATTCATCAGGTAGGGAGTAGTTGAAATATCAACATTTATGCAAATTGATTTGCTTTCAGAAGATAATCATTGCAGCGAGGTTACAAAGAATTGTTACATCAATGTGTTGTAGATGTGATGAGTTTGTCATGTCTCTTCTCTGAGAAACACTGGAGAAAGATTCAACCTCTCTGATCTCTACAAAAGTTTACCAACGCAATAGCACAGCGCCAGATGTTATGTTGTAAAATAAAGATTACTGTGCTTTTTTGAAATTCTTACTCTTTCATCATTATGTTTTTTAAAAATGACAACCCTTCTAAATGCTTCTAGTTCCTGGTGGTTCTGATGGGCCCAGTGGGGTTTTAATCTGCTCTGAAAACTACATCACGTACAAGAATTTTGGAGACCAGCCTGACATTCGCTGTCCCATTCCACGGCGTAGAGTGAGTCCTTCTTACAGGAATGCACATTAAAAAGCAAATATTTATAGTACAGGATTTCCTGTGCAGATTTTAAGTGTGTTTTGATCCATCATAACATCAGTACACATCATGAGACTTTACCTGATTTTAAGCTGTGAGTCACTAAGTAGATTTTAAACATTTTTTTCTCTGTTCATGTGGAATTTTGGTTGTTTTGCAAGTCCCACATTGTTCTTTGCATGAACGTCTATTTTCATCCTCCCTCACATTCTCTTCTGCTCCACCCCACAGAACGACCTGGATGACCCAGAGCGTGGCATGATATTTGTGTGCTCAGCTACCCACAAGACCAAGTCCATGTTCTTTTTTCTGGCCCAGACTGAGCAGGGAGACATCTTTAAGGTTACTCTAGAAACTGATGAAGAAATGGTAAGGATGGATTGAAACTAGACATTTTTAACAAATTTATTTAATGGGACTAATTATGGTCACTTCCAGCTTCCGTTTTTTTCTTTATTTTTTTCTTTCTTAGAATCACAGTTGCTTGATTAACAAACACTAGATAAACATGTCGTATTTATCTTATCCTGCCCAGTTTATGTAATTGCTCAGTTTATCCAATGTCTGAAAATAGGCTTTTTACTCGATTTCTTTTTCATGGCTCATCTTTTTAAAAGCTCACTTTCAATTTGATTAGCTCCCTCAGCTTCTTCAAAAAGAGTCAAATGCTTATAAACTCACTCTTTTACTTTTATAGGGAAATCTGTAGCGTGTTGACATTAGCTTAGCAAGAAAGTAGCAATCGCAAATACTCTTGTTCTCAGCAGGGATTACTTTTAAATTCTTCATTAACATTTCTTAAACTTTAGACATTATGTGTGTGAATGTGTGTGTGAATGGGTGGATGACTGAACGTGTAAAGCGCTTTGGGGTCCTTAGGGACTAAGTAAAGCGCTATACAATTACAGGCCATTTACCATTATTGGTTTTCTATTTATGCTCATTATAATACATATTCCCGTAATAAAAAAAGATGCTTGTTTGGCTCTTAGGTCACAGAAATTAGGCTGAAGTACTTTGACACAATTCCCGTTGCAACAGCGATGTGCGTCCTGAAGACTGGCTTCCTCTTTGTGGCTTCAGAGTTTGGAAATCAGTAGGTTGCAAACAGAAACTCAAGTGTTTCTTTTCGTATCTCTCAGTCTTTGATTAACCTCTATTTCTCTTTCCCTTAGTTACCTTTACCAGATTGCCCACTTGGGTGATGATGATGATGAGCCCGAGTTCTCATCGGCAATGCCGCTGGAAGAGGGAGACACCTTCTTCTTTCAGCCACGCCCACTTAAAAATCTTGTGCTGGTGGATGAACAGGAGAACCTGTCACCAATCATGTCCTGTCAGGTGAGTGTCTTGTCAGATGAACATGGGGACTAATCTAATTGCCTGAACTTGTTGCGGTGTGAGACAGAAAGATTTTTTTCTTAAATCTTAAACCAGAACATTTCTGGCTCATTGACTACTCTCTTCCTACTTTCTTCCAGATTGCTGATTTGGCCAATGAGGACACACCTCAGCTTTATGTAGCATGTGGACGAGGACCCCGGTCCACTCTAAGGGTCCTTCGGCACGGACTGGAGGTACACACACTGTTTTTTCTAACGTAATTAGAGAAAGCCCACACATGTACTTTGCTGGCTGTGAAATTGATGAGTTTTTTCATGTCTCTTCTCTGAACAAATACTGAAGAGTCTTTTACTATCTCTGATTCCAGCAAACACACAAAGCCTTCTTTTCATATCACACTTTGAACGACTGTTAGCTTGGTGTCACGTTTTTCCCAGCCTTTAAGTTACACTCACAATGTTGGCTGTACCCTGTTAATGTCTTACTTCCATTACTGTGAAAATGAGCTTTTAAAAATGGTTTGTTGTGTTTGTCTTTGTAATGATGATAAACTTTCAATTTTCTTTTTCTTTCCCCCACCCTGTCTGTTCCCCTCTCTCCGCCTCTGTCAGGTTTCAGAGATGGCTGTGTCTGAACTACCCGGTAACCCCAATGCTGTGTGGACTGTACGCAGACATGTAGAAGGTAAGAATATTCTTGTTCCAGGATGTGTGTGGCTAATCAAGGTTATAAAACATGCTGAAAGTAAGAAAAGTCTGTGAAACATATTCCTGTTATGTTAATGTACATCACTGGTTAGCTGTTTAGTATAAGATGTTAGGGAGCCACTCACCACTAGCTGGAGCAGCTGCCCTGACAGACATCCCTCTGTTTGTGATGTGACAGCCACATGAAGTAGTGTGGCGCTGCAGTACATGCATGCAGTACTGCATGCATGTACATGCTGGAGATGAACAGTTCTTTGCTGACTCTATCAAAGTAAACTAACATATAACCACCTACTGAAACAGTGTGTAACCAAACTTGTGTGTTCAATGCCATTAGTAATTTTGTTTTTTTTTTCTTCTGATCATTACTGTGTTTACTCTGTTTCTTAGATGAGTTCGATGCCTACATTATTGTGTCTTTCGTCAATGCCACTCTGGTTCTGTCCATCGGTGAGACTGTAGAAGAAGTGACAGATTCTGGTTTTCTGGGAACAACACCCACTCTCTCCTGCTCACTCCTGGGTGAAGATGCGCTTGTACAGGTGCGTAAATGTACCTCATCTGCACATCACCTTTGGGTATTTTCACCACTGCGCCATTTAGTCCATTTAAGTCAAACTGTGGCTTATTTTCTTACATGGTGGGGTTCGTTTGTTGAGATGTTAGAACAGGTGTTCTCTGCCCAGTTCCAAGTGAACTTCAGAGCAGTTTGTTTATTGTGTGAATGTGATTCAACTTTGAGCTGCTCAGGTGCACATTACAAGTTTGAGCTAAACACCTTCCCATAGCCAAATATGCTTTGCATTCTGGGATGTGGCAGGGTACCGTAGACGTGCAAAGGTCAGTACGGGTTTGCAACCAGCTGTGAAATGAATATAAATTGTCCATGTTCTCAAATGGTTCAGAACACAGCACTTCCTGTATTTTGTATTCTTGTTGCTCCTGGTCCAAACACATGAGCTGGCCAATAACTTCACTGAACATTCTCAAGTGGTTTGTAATGACACGTTCTGGCTTGCTCTGTGTGAGGAGAAACCATACCATGGGTAAAAGCTACACGTGTAAGAGTAAAGAGTAAACGAAGTATAGGTGTAAAAACACCCTTAGACATTGCAAAGAAATTTCAAAGTAATGCAGATGCACATGAGCAGCTTTGATAATTGCATTTTATCACAATTCCAATAATTTCTAAAAAAAAAAAACTAAACGAAAACCTTCCTTTGCATCAAAGGAAGCATTTCAAAATTCGAAAATTTGTTTAGTTTTTGTTCAGCAGATGATGTACATTTTAAAGGTTATGCTATCAGTTTCTTTTTGTGTGTTAAGCACAAATAATTAATACAGTTCATGCATTAATTTATCTAATTACACAAAGATGGCCATTTATTCATCATCAACCCAATCTAGTACTTTGTCTTTTCTCTCCATCTTACCTCTGTGGCTCTTTCACTCCCTCCTCCATACAGGTTTACCCAGATGGTATCCGTCACATCCGAGCAGACAAGCGTGTGAACGAGTGGAAAACTCCTGGTAAAAAAACTATTGTCCGCTGTGCTGTGAACCAGCGGCAAGTAGTCATCGCCCTCACTGGTGGGGAGCTGGTCTACTTTGAGATGGACCCGGTAGGGAGAAAATTTCCTCTTTTTTTAAAATGTTTTTTTCTTTCGGCCTATAGTTCGATTATCTTTACTGTGTGAAATAGATCACCTGTTTCTGCTCCGCACTGCACTGTCTTCCCTACACACAGTGAAGTGTTTCATTGACAAGGTTACAGTTATACTGCGTACTAATTAAAAATCAATACAATAGACAGAAATACTGCCATCAATCCTCAGGAATATTGTCCATTGGCAGAATCCTAGTTTCCACTTTCATGCTGTGTTTAACAAGTATTAGTTATGCTTTGTAGTAAAAGGTTTGCACAAAAATACTGCGTTGAGCTTTATGTAGACTATGTGAAGGCCCAGTGCCCTGCTATTTTTAACAGATCTTTAACATTTCAATTTACATTTTTTTCCCCCCCAAAATTATCTTTTTTTGGGGGGGGTTGGGTTAAATCAGTCAAATGATTTGACGGGCTTATTCAGCACTTCATTTTATAAAAGGCAATTTCACAAATGACTGCACAGTTAAATTGCCTTATCATTAGCTTCACTTAATTTATTTTCCTGCAGAGTATCTGATGACTTAATTCTAACATTAATATTGAATATCTCAGGTTCCATATTGAATAGAGGAAGATGACTGAACTGAGGTGACTGAAAATCTGTTTATTAATCCTGCTGCTCTCTTTGTTTCACTTTTGATTTTTTTCAGTCTGGCCAGCTGAATGAGTACACAGAGAGGAAAGAGATGTCTGCAGATGTGGTTTGTATGAGCCTGGCCAACGTTCCTCCTGGTGAGCAACGCTCCCGATTCCTGGCTGTTGGGCTGGCTGACAACACTGTTCGCATCATCTCCCTGGATCCTTCGGTATGAGCTTGACACAGAGATTATCAATGAGACCCTTTTTTGTTTAGGATTGGAGGTGTTGCTCGGAAATTGCTTTTGCTGGTTTATCTGCTGGCATGTGATTGAGCCCATGACAGCTTGTATCCGAACAAGATGTCAGGTACTTTAGTTTTGGGTATGTCTTTGCCAAACCTATCTTTGATGTTTGTCCCTATAGAGGTTTGTTTTGGTCCTAGTAACATTTGGCCGTTCAGTTTATTGTTGATTGACAGCAAAGACTATTTTCACGCTCTGGGGGGACAGACATGCAAATTTTGGGCACTTGTGTTCACTTTTGAAAGCTAGTATCCATTATCTGCTGCACTACAGAAATTCGTTTGCCAGTCATCCTCACAGTATGTGGAGTCAGACTGTGTACTCACACACGCGCGCACACACATGCACATCCCCTTTCAGGCTAAAAATGAGGACATCATGTTGCTTCTAGTTTCTTAATTTATTGCCTTTGCAGTGGTAATGGGTATTTTCAACTGTTGAAACGTTTTTCTCATATTCATAAACCAAACTGTGCTGCTCAGCCAAATTTGCACATTGTCACTGTACTCTCAGGTCTTTCCCATTGTGCAGAATGAGTAACAGAATTTGGCCTGTGTTTAGCATCCAAGTTTGAAGGAATCCATGGTTAACCACTTAAGAATTCCTGGTAAACTTATAAATGTAAAAATGACTGGAAATATACTTCAGCTAGATTTTTAATTGTAGGATTTCCCTGAAGGCTCGGGAGCGTCTGAGATAAATATTAATTTAATGTCAACAATTTCAGCAGCCTTCTGCAGAACCTGCTGAAAGTAAATAATCCCAAAAAACAGAGATGTTTTAGCTGATTAACTTCTACAGAACTTAGTTTAGGCCGTGATGCTCCGTGTACAAGAAATACAGTCCCTCCAAAAGTTCCTACTATCCAGGAAAGGTTCCTGTGGTGGGAACTTGATTAATGATTGGCATAAATCCCTTTAAGGCTAAATTAATCGTAGTTTCTTATTAGGTCAGTACAAAGTAATGTTGTCTTGTTTAGGAACCAATTACATCCTTCCCTTAGGGAAAACTTTGTACAACATGAAAGTTGTCTGATCACTTTTACTGCCTCTTAAGATGACCAGTAACCTTAAAATATTCATTGCACATTAACTGGAGATTTCTGCTTCCCTGTTTAAAATGTGTAAGCCAGAAAATAATGCTTTGGGTATTCAGTAATGTTTTTTTTTTTTTTCCAAAAGGTCTGGGTTAAAATATCTCGTCTGCCTTAACTATTTTAATAGAAGTGTAAATTTTAAAAACTTTAAAAACGATTACAGGATAAGAATCTCTTTTGTTTACGTGCATGTTTAAACAATTGAATGGTGGTTACACAAAAACTTAATGTTCAGATTCCTTTGCATGTTGCTATTTTTCTGACCCCCTGAATCTTTACCATGTTCAGGACTGCCTGCAGCCACTGAGTATGCAGGCCCTACCAGCCCAGCCAGAGAGTCTGTGTATCGTGGAGATGGGAGGGGTGGAGAAACAGGATGAACTTGGAGACAAAGGAACCATAGGCTTTCTCTACCTTAATATTGGGCTTCAGGTATTCTTTCACATTTAAATATCTCAGGTTTCATGTTGAAGTTGAAGACATTTTACTTTTAAATCACAACTCAGTAAAACCAAATTTAATACAGGGATTGTGTACAGGCATGAGTTCAGATCGATCTTGTACCTAAAATCCAAACTGCTAATGTTTTTCATACTTGATCAATTAGCAGTCAGGGAGCACAGTCCAGAGCAAAGATTGTCACAATTGTCATGTTATGTCAGTTTATGTTGCTATACATTTCAACTTATGTATGTTTTCTGCTAATGTGTTTTGCTCCTCCTTCTCAGAACGGTGTGCTTCTGAGGACTGTCTTGGACCCAGTGACTGGAGACTTGTCAGATACCAGAACACGCTACCTGGGATCACGACCTGTTAAACTGTTCAGAGTCAGAATGCAAGGACAGGAAGCTGTATGTAACTCGAACGCTTACTCAGAATCGGCTCATAAATACAAATATGTGCATTTACAAAAAATATTATTGTTTGCTTTGTCAGTTTTTATGCTTGTGATCATATTAAGTCAGAAATATTTGTATCAAACCATAAGATTTAAAAAGAAATTTGTCTTTTTCATCACTGATCATAAATTAATTGATTAATTGATGTCTTTTCTCTTGCTGACAGGTGCTTGCAATGTCCAGTCGCTCCTGGCTCAGCTACTCTTACCAGTCTCGTTTCCATCTGACTCCTCTCTCATATGAGACTCTGGAGTACGCCTCTGGTTTTGCCTCTGAGCAATGTCCAGAAGGCATAGTGGCCATCTCTACCAATACTCTAAGGTATGGATGTACTTAGAGTGAAGAAATCCAGCATCTGTTATGTATTATCACAATTTAAATAACTCTAAATGTCTTATGTTCAAAGTGTTTATAAATCGGCGGAAAGAAAAGTTTATTGAAGGGCGAAAAAATATATTTTTATATAAATCTCACCTGTGCTTGTCTGCCTGGTAGAATCTTGGCTTTAGAGAAACTTGGAGCCGTCTTCAACCAAGTGGCCTTCCCGCTTCAGTACACTCCCAGGAAATTTGTAATCCACCCAGAGACCAACAACCTCATTTTGATTGAAACTGACCACAACGCCTACACCGAGGCCACCAAAGCTCAGAGAAAGCAACAGATGGCTGAGGTATGAATATATCATTGTGACCCAACTAGTGGTGTTAACATCTGTCTGCGGTTACTCTCAGTAATAAATTTATTAAGGGCAGGAAGTCAGCATGTTGGTTATGAACAAGGGAGAACAGAAATTTGTTCCTGTGTGAGTTATTTTTCCAGGTTAGAGCCTAAAAAAGTAGGTTTATTAAATTATATGGATTTAGGGATTTTTCCTGACATCCTTTTACTGTTTTCGCGTTTTTCTCACTGATAAACCCGACTCTACAAATAATGAGAGGTAGAATTTGGTAGTTTAACGGCATTTTGTCCCTGATGATAATTATATTATGAATTATCTTTGTGATGGCAGACAATCCCATCACAGTTCATAGTCTAGAATATCATTTTCATATGTCTGGTTTTATTCAAATAACAGTTGCCAACATGTCATAAACAACAGAAAATCACATCACTTCTTTTGCCACTGTAGGAGATGGTAGAAGCTGCAGGTGAGGATGAAAGAGAACTGGCTGCTGAGATGGCTGCTGCATTCCTAAATGAAAATCTTCCAGAAGCCATTTTTGGTTCACCCAAAGCCGGCGCAGGACAGTGGGCCTCACTAGTGCGGCTGGTTAATCCCATACAAGGTTCAACACTGGATCAAGTGCAGCTGGAACAGAACGAAGCTGCGTTCAGGTGAGTAGTACTCATGATGGGTGGGTTGGGTTTAAGTGAGGTTAAACAGTCTGGCCCTGGGCTGTTTCTCATTTATCATGCCTTTCTCTTTGATGGACAGTGAGCCTCCCAAATTCCAAGCCCTTCATTAATACTCAGTGTTGTTTCTTAATCAGCAGTTGACATAGTGAAAATAGTTTGGGCTGCCATTGTTAGAGGGTCTTCGGTTTATTTCACCTGGTGACAAATTAACCTTTTTCAAAACGACACCTTGTGTTGATTTGTATCAACACCTGCTGAAAACAGGCACAGTATTTTTTTAATGCAGCAAAATGTTTATTAAGGTTTAATTCCATACTATGGGCATCATTTAAAGGTAATAAAATTTGTGATTTTGGAAGGCATGCTGCTGGATCCATCAAAAGCATCACTTTCTGATATAAAACAGTATTTTTGGCCATGTTTTGAAGGTTATAGCTAATATTTTGTGTTAATATATTTCTAAATGATTAGCGTGACTAATCTAAACTAGCAATATAGTATATAGGTGGGTCTGATGTTGTACTTGCTGTTTTTCAGTGTGGCCGCTTGTCGATTCACCAACACGGGTGACGATTGGTACGTCCTGGTCGGTGTTGCCAGAGACATGATTCTCAACCCAAGGTCAGTGGGTGGTGGCTTCATCTACACATATCGACTCGTCAGTGGAGGGGAGAAGCTGGAGTTTGTGCACAAGGTGGGTTTCAGTGACATTAGGGGTTAATTTTATTAAGCTTTTTTTTCCTTGAATATTTATTAGGCTGAAGCTGATTTACATAAATTCACTCTCATCTTTTGCTGTTTATACCGGTGAATACTGATGTAAACATCATAAAAGTGCTTGTCTGTGTCATATTTGACTTTAGTTTGATTCATAAAGCAAATCAACATTTCATTCTATAGGCTCTGCAACACTTTAATGCTTAGGTGCTGTGCTTTGTTTTTTGGCCTTCTGGTGCAGCTGCACGTGTGCAAGTTTTAAAAGATTTCTGCTGTCACTCTGCTGTAACAGTACTCGGAGCTAGTCAGCTGGAGAGCACGTTCAGACCTTGTAGATCTTGTAGCAAGTGCAGCTCTACAATGAAAGGCTGAGTAAATAAAAATAATTCACAGCCCAAGGGAGTTTGAAGAAAATAGTTAGTGTGACAGGCGACTTACAGATGTCAGACAGATGTATATACGGTTTCTTTGGGAGATGTCGGCTTTTATCACCTTTGTGCTTACCCAGGGACTGTGTGCAGGCCATGATTTGAGACAGATGTTAAGACGAGGACTGGACTCGAGGAAAGTCTATTCAGAATGCATGAAGCAAGACAGACTGATACAAAATTTTGATGATGGGATGAAACACAGCTGTTGCTGTCCCTGTTGTCACAGACTCGCTGGGCAATTCCCCAAGAAACTCCACCAGGGTGGAGACGATCAGGGTGAATCAGCCCACATACGTTTGCTACCTGATGTGGATTAACAGGGGAAATGACTCATGAGTGTTGTGTTTCGCAGTGGTGTCAGGAATTTCCCGACCACTTAACCAGATCTGATATTTTAGATGATTCTATCAGGTCACAACTCACTTTTTTCCCTGTTTGTTATATAACCAGAGATATCCGAGTATGCACAATAAGATGACACATTTCTGAGTGCAAACCACTGTCCACTGTCATCTGTATGATGGCTTATATATCTGTGCATTTACATAAAGCACGCAGCTTTCATCTCGAAAGCGGACAGCTCTCGTCATGACAGCATCTTGGATGTAGATGGCTGTGTTGTTGGGTGTATGTTCCAGCAGGGCAAAAAACTAGAAATATCCATCAAACTGTGACGGGCCCGCTGAAGGCCACCGAGAAAGCAGAGCGCCGGGTTGAAAGGTTTTTCCTGTCCAGGATGTCTGACCTCACAACACACTCTTAGTCACTCTCCAGAGGGGAAATTTGGATTCTCAAGTTGCGTTTTAGTTGTAATTAGGGCATATCTTAGACAGGGAAAGTATTGATGATGTCTGACTCATGACTGGTGTAATCTTATTTGAGAAATATAATTTACCAAAATACTTTCTTAATGTTTCAACAGGTAAAGAGTTTGTGTTTATGCGGTTGTTCAGAAGTGCTTTGTAAGCAAATCATTAAAAACTGAACATGTTAAAAATAAACAGCTGGAATCTGTAGTAAATCTAAAACCACAGGCAGAATTCACAGTAGCTGTTTTACAATCTCTTAAGATGACTAAAACTGTGTTTAGTGAGACTTTCTTTCGTCTTCTTTAAAAAGCTCTGTATCCGTTTCAATCTTTATCTGAACCCAGATTGTTTTGTTTATTACTAGACCCCAGTAGAGGACGTGCCTTTGGCAATCGCACCATTCCAGGGACGAGCCCTAGTTGGAGTGGGAAAACTGCTTAGAATCTATGACCTGGGGAAAAAGAAGCTGCTACGCAAGTGTGAGAACAAGGTAAGACAAGGACGTCTGGACACAAACATCTATACACCCTATATAAATATTCTCTCTTCCACCTGCGAATCCCACTTTCTATCGGAGGTTCTTTATAGAGATGATGAATATAGTTGATGATCTGAAAATATAGACGATGAAGAATTAGTCTTTAAAGATTTACTAAAAGGAGCCAACTTTGACCTGACCCATGATGAATGAGTTGATCAGCAGAAGCATCCCGATCCGGGATGTAATCAGGTTTACATCATAAAATTATTAATTTCAGAATAAGAAACAAAAAGTGTCATCATGAACAATAAATAAATAAAATCCAGTTCACTTTTTACTGGACACATCTGATTATAGCTTTCACCAGACTGGCATGGTTTAAACAGATATTACAGCTTTCACAAAGCTAGCTAGCATAAGAAACATCAGAAGATATTGATATTCTATTTGAACATGTGCTGGGTAACCAGCACAACAGGTGCTCAGTACAGTGACACAGAAAAACCGAATCACAATACAAGACATTCGTACTACTGACTTTCACAATAGTTACACTGCTAAATGATAGTCAATAATCTCAGTTGCAGACCTGCATCTTTATTAATTAATCTTGTTAAAAACAACACTGTAGTACAGATGATTATTTATTAAAACTTTCAAATATACTGTAACTGGCTGGTAAATAGTTTTTATCTTAACTCTTTGAAACCAATTTCAAAAAAAGTTTCATCTGTATGCGGATAGCTTTATCTTTGTTTGCACTCTGGGTTTTCCTTCCTGTGAAAAGAAAAGAAAAGGTTTTATCTAATGGTGCATGGCCGATTTGTTCCAGATTAGCCATCAGGGACTTTTTCAAAGTTCCTAATGGCACGACACCTTTATCTTTATTAACCAAAGCAAAACTGCACCGTTTTGTAAGAAGCAGAGGTGCCTTTATATAAAGAACAAACCACCTGAAGGGTATTTTCAATGCAGCAAAGTAATTGTTGTAAACAGGGTCAAGACTGAGTGTGAGGGTGTCTAGTTTTGTGTTTAGGTTTTAGAGGTTTGAAGCACCTGTTGTGCTGTAGAGCAAATTTTTTTCATGAGTGTATGTGATGCATCACGCTTTTGCATAAACATTTTTCCCAGAATGTTTTGGTGGAAATTAACAGCCTGCATTGAAACTTCTCTGTGTAACAGGATATAAAAATAGTGCGGTCTGTTTTGAAACACGTAAGATTTGGACGTGTTTAAGGGGGAAAAACATTGCACTCCTTATGTTTGTGGGGCTTTAACAGTCAAGTGAAGAGCACAAGTTGTATCTAATTAATGAACAGCTGATGTGCAGCAGTGTTGCTGCCTGAGTGTTGTGTTGCAGATAAGATGCATGTAGCTGACAGTTGAGTTAAAACCATACAGTACAGTGCATACATAAACACATGTGCATTGTATAGCACCTCTGGATTATACTTTTAACAATTGTTTCCAGTCTATTTAGTCCCTCCCTTAGTAGTTACATCCTGTAGTGTGTAACTTGATCAGTTTTAATGAGTGTGAGCAAGTCATTTTTCGCAGCGCTGCACAGGACACCACTTGGGGAACATGTCCAGATTGCATTATTTTCCTTTAAAACACTCAATTGAGTGTACCTCACTGCTCTCCTTAACTCTTTGTAGCACATTCCCAACCTGGTGACTGGCATCTACACCATTGGCCAGCGTGTCATCGTGTCTGATGTCCAGGAGAGTCTGTTCTGGGTTCGTTACAGACGTAATGAGAACCAGCTCATCATCTTCGCTGATGACACATATCCCCGCTGGGTGACGACGGCCTGTCTGCTTGATTATGACACCATGGCTGCTGCTGACAAGTTTGGGAACATCAGCATCGTAAGTAAAGGGCAAGAAGTGTTTGGGGGTGTGTATTGTATTTTTGTGGGCCAGAAAACATCAAGACCATCAGCCCTAAACAAAATTTTCTGCGATGACGTAATGTCTCCATGTTTTGTCCTTGGTTTGCTTAGGTGCGTCTCCCCCCTAACACAAGTGATGATGTGGATGAAGACCCCACAGGGAACAAGGCTCTATGGGACAGGGGCCTCCTCAATGGAGCATCACAGAAGGTACACATATGCTTCACCTTTTCACGTTTCTGGAACTTTAACAGTGTGTCTGAGCAGATGAAGCATAGACTCAAAAAAGAGAAGTGAGTGAATTAAAAAGGACATTGTCTCTCTGGATGCCAACAGACAATAAATAAAAGTGAGGTTAAAGAGGTTTAAGGGAAAGACGTGGGTCTTCGATGAGTTTGTGTAAACATCAAGGGACGGGGAAGTTCTTAATGGTAAACCATTCCATACTTTTGGACCAGTGACTGTAAAACTTGGTTTCAAGTCTGTGCGTGGGATGGAGAGCAATGGTTGGTAAGCAAATTTGAGGAATCTGGAGGTGGAATGGAGGGTAAGCAGTTCAGAAATGTGATGTCGTGCCAGTGCCTCGCAGTGCTTTAGAAACAAATAAATGAGTCTTGACAGCTGTTGTTGCCCCGGAGCAGAGGTCTTCAGCTTGACCTCAAAGTGAAAGAACAATTTAGATTTAACATGCATTGTCTGTTCAGACCTGCTTCAAGCTTGTGCATCGGGTTAATGCTTCAAATTTTAAAAAAGCTTAGAGTTACTTTAACATTTAAACAATCCTTCATCATTTTCTGTGACTGAGCAATATAGGCCACAAATGATATCTCAGTATATTTTAAAAAAGTGATATAAGCCAGTATTTTATAAGGTAACAAGAAGTGAGATTATTAAAATGTTAATAATAAAATATACAGTAAGTCATGTAGAAAAGAATGTAGCAGGGGCTTCTGCATTTTGAAGAAAATATCAAAGCACTTTCACTTTCCTGATGTTTAAAATAATAGGACTGGTTCAGATGAGATGTTAAAGGCTGTGTATGTAAAACATGTATGTTTTAACATTAAGTAAATGTATACTTTGAAACTTCATTCATTGTTGGGCCTGTGCTGTTTTGCTCTCTTTTAAACCAAATCTGAACTGCAAAAAGAGAAACTGTGAAAACGGCTGCAAATACAACCCTTACTATACTAAGAGCTTTACATAACGGCAAAGAATTAGCAGTGGATACTGTCTAATTCTACATCTTTTGAGAATATGTTGATTATATTTAAAAAAAATTACCTTACCATTTATGCTTAGAAATTAGTGTAGATGTCAAATGTGGTATTTTAACATTGGTTGCAAAGTACAAAGATTTTTATCCTGCAAGTAGCAAGTGTACACTTTTATGAGGCAAAGAAGAAAACTGTGGGTTTAGGTGGGATAACTGAGGCAGACCTCTGCTACATCGCATGCATCCAGTGCTGAAATCTGGCCCGGTGTACTAATCTGCCTCCCTGGCCACTCCGACCTCCGCAGACACACCACCATCAACCACAAGTTTAACCTACTCTCAAATGCAACACAAGCCACGCACACACAGGAGAAACACACCGGATCACTCATCCCACATTTTAAATCCTGGTCAGAAACTGTTTAGGTAGCACATAGACTGGGAAAGTCCCTCCAGTGTAGTCATTATGAGCTGGTCCCAGTTGCCATTGTGACACAGTGTGTGCTATTTCTGCTTGTGCACGCTGCACGCATAGATTCATTTGAGTTTGGAAATGTACCGTATCTATATATAGACATGGGTGTGGATGTCTTGACTTGTCTTTATTCAAAATGATGTCTGTCTATGCGTCTGTCCAGCCGGCAAGTCATGTGGCTCGGCCAAAATGCTGCCATACATGATATATGCCATACAAAGTAGAGGCTTTTCTACTCTGAGCACTCAAAGCATTTTTCCTTACAAGGCTCATTCACCCAATCACGCAGATTCATATAAGCAGTATTTTCTACTATACCTACTAGTACAGTAGTATCTAAGTATTTTATAACAGTTGCACACTCTAACATCTTGCTTAAGGATACTTTGACATGCACTCCAATAGCCAGGGAATCGATCCATTGAGCTTCCCTTTGATAGATGACTCGCTCTGTCCAGTGCCTGGTGAATGACTATACAAAAAAGTTGATGTCAAATTGACCTCACATCCATTGTGCATGTGTAGATTTTTGTAAGCCAGTGTACAGCTGGGGCTGCAGTGGTCAAACACTTTATATGAAAATTTTTCAGGTGAAATAAACTGTTACAGGTTCAAGTAAGGGGAAGCGGTTGTCTTCTTTGCACATCTTTCTGACTTATTTGTGGAGTACAGAGGTCATTTCGACTCTGCTTGTCCCTCCTTAGTCCCAGATGTGGTCTAATTAGCCTAATATTGAGGTTTTATTACTACACAATGCTGCCTTGGTATTCACAGTACCTTCTGATTACTGTCATCATCATTGGCTTGGTGGTTTCTGGACAGTTATCAGATTAAACCATCAGGACCAATTTCATCCAAGTGGAGGATGAAAGTGTTTCTTATTTTGACTCTGAAAAAATGCAGACTCTGGCAGTTAATGTGCTTTATGTGCACATGCAGCTGTCAGAACAGCCAATCTTCGGAGCTAAAATGACCTCAGGTGACATATCTGATCTGATATATGATCAGATTTTTTATGTCTTAACTTAGTTCCTGGGTATTTTTTCATTCCCTTTTCTCTCTCTCTCTCTCTCTCTCTGTCTCTCTCTCCAGGCTGAGATAATAATGAACTACCATGTAGGAGAGACGGTGTTATCTCTGCAGAAGACTACTCTGATTCCTGGTGGTTCAGAGTCCCTGGTCTACACCACACTGTCTGGAGGCATCGGCATACTAGTCCCATTCACTTCACATGAGGTAAAACACTAAGATCTCATTTATGTGAACACACATGCACACGTTACATGATCCTAAAGTAGTATTGTGTTGCTCAAATGGCCTCCCGATTTCTCTTCCTTCTCTTTTTAAAACCTCCCCGATTTCTTTATTTCGTCCGACAGGATCATGACTTCTTCCAGCACTTAGAGATGCATATGCGCTCAGAGTTTCCTCCTCTTTGTGGCAGGGACCATCTCAGCTTTAGATCCTACTACTTCCCAGTCAAGGTTGGGATTGTTTTTACACATCTGTCTTATTTTTATAATATAGTTTCAACTGCGGAACCTGTTTTAAAATATATATTTGAGGATAACAAAAACAAATTCTGTCATTTTCTCCAGAATGTGATTGATGGAGATCTGTGCGAGCAGTTTAACAGCATGGACCCTCACAAGCAAAAAAGTGTGGCAGAGGAGTTGGACAGAACACCACCCGAAGTCTCTAAGAAGCTGGAGGACATTCGCACTCGCTACGCTTTCTAATCTCACACACGGACATTTCGCACAACACACATGAATTTTACCAATGCATACGTTTCAGGACCCACAGATCGCTGGTTTTCCCAGCTGCGAGTCATCTTTAGTGATTCAGAATGAGGTATTATGCGGTTTACTATGAGCAGACACCAGCTTACATGGAAAAGAAGCCACTCGGCCTTTTAAGTGTCTCACGTTGACCACCTGTGACGCAAGTACCTGCTTTCAAGTGTTTGAGCATTTAGCTGCTGCGTGAACAGGAATGACACACATACTTTTTCACGGGTCAGTTACTGAGAATTTGTCAGGTTTTTATCACCTCCACTCTACAGAAACCATGCATGCAGCACCACAAAGACACGTTACATGGAAACATGACAAAGCTGTTGTTTCTCTAAACATTGAGCAGTAGCTTTGGTGTCTTTCACACTTACATCTGTGCGAGCAGAATTTGGCACAGCTGTATGAGAGTTCACACGCTTGACTGCTTTTTCTGTTCACAAAGAGATCACACTTAGAAAGTGTCAGTCATCGTGTAAGAAAATCATTGTTTTATTTAAAGAGTTTTTGCATTACCCCAGGTAGGAAAGGCTAGTTGGTGTCTAATGTACACAAAGCTGTCTCTGAAATATTTCATTTTTGTGTATCCTTCAGCTTTGACCACAGGAAACTGTGTTTTTTTTGGGTTTTTTAAAATAATTATATAATTTTAATTTGTGCTAATTGGAATAATTTGTTATGACACATACATACCATTGTCCCAGATGGTATAACATTTCCCAGCCCCAAACCCTTCCTGTCTTTGTGATGTCATGTTGGCCCCAGGCTCATTAAAAAGCATATTGCTTACTCACACCTGGGAGCCTAACACAAGCTGACCCCTAACAGTGTGTAAGCTGCAGCCTGCAGTCCAACAAGTGCCGCCGTTCTGTGGAGTTGGTGGAAAAATACTGAAGGTTTGCACTGGGTGTTGTTCTTGTCAGTCCAGTAAATTCCCAACCTCAGCCACAGACATAGCAATCCACAGTAGTCACTGAATTTAGGGGGATTGTGGGACAGGTCAGTGGTCTGTTTTTGTAAATAAAGTTGTTTTTGTTCTTTATAATGCCAAGCGTCTGTATTATTTTATTTTATTCTCTTCACCTTAGTATGTTTGGAGAGCGTCAGTTTGATAAAGGATGTGTGACTATAAATCTTTGTCATCATCAACACATTGGAGGCCCGATATTAAGATTAGTCATGACTGCATATACGCACAGTTGTAGTTGATGGAGATGTAGTACAGCTGTAGTTGATGTGCCGATCAGCTGACGGCTTCTGTAAACATGTGTTTAGTACAGACTCAACAAGGTGAAGCTGCTCAACTTCAAGGTGAGGAGAAAAGATTTAGATGTTGCAGCAATTTAAGTCAATCAAGTCCAGTTATGATGCATTTAGATTGACTTGATGACAAACATAATGGATTCTAGTTTTCAAAAATAAATGTGTTGGACTCGCCTCTTCTTGACATGCGTAAATCCGGGACTGGGGCAATCAGTTAAAAGACTTTGTTGTTGCGATGCAGAATAGCTGCTAACCACCACATGATTTTCCAAGCTGTTGATTATTTTAGAAAACTTGATGTTTTAGTGATTAGACGTGAACCTTTTATTCATTCCCTTCCCTGTCATAAATGGTGCCAACATAAAAATCTGCAGCAAGAAAGAAAATAACTACAATATATGCAGTTAGTGCCATATATATTTTTGGATTCTGATAAATTTTATAGTTTTGACTTTTTTACAACACTGCAGTGGAATTCAAATAAAACAATGAAATGCGACCTGCAGACTTTAAGATTTAATTATACCAGTTTAGCATCCCGAGAATTATAGCTAGTTTTATACATAGAGGCTCAAAACTAATTGGACACGTACAATTGGCTCATTATCTTAAAGATATAGAGTTAAATCAAGTTTTGAACATTTGGTGGCTTTGCACCAGAACTCTCAACATAAGATCCAAGATATTGCAACTAAAAGACCTTCCTGTACTGTAGTGATTAAAACATACACCTCATCAATAGTCCTGACTCCTCAAATATGGTTCTTTATTCTCTGTAGAGGTTTCCATCAAGGTAAGAATACAAATAAGGCTGCATATATTTATTCCTTCCACAGGTGTACATAGTGCCACATAGAGCAGTGAGGCTGCTGTCAGCTGAGAATCTCCCTACGGCAACTTGTTTAACTTGCATAGCAACAAGACTATAAAGATTTGTCACATAAAAGAATAACAAGTGCTCTGCTGCTGCAGAGCCACATCTGGACCAGCGCTTCTGCATGGGGATTTGCCTCTGTGGGAGAAAAGCCAAGAACTCAACCAGACTAAACTTTCCCACTTAGAACAATGGCTCTGTAGGGTTTCATAGAAGTGTAACCACATGGGCAGGTTTTTCAAAATATGTAAAGTGCCTTGTGGTGAAATCCAGAAACCATCTGAGCAGGGTTCACAAGGCACAGGAAAGAAAGTTCAGAATGTATGAAAATACCCAATGCTAATGGAAATCACTGGTTTCCATTAGCAGTCAATTTCAAAATGTTTTATTTTGGAGGAAGAAAGTCAAGCATTCCTGACGTGACAAGAAGGTCTTTGGAACACTGTCAGATCATGCTGGGTTATCAGGTTAAAGCCCACACCAGCTGGAGTGTATGCTGTCATTAAAACCATCAAAATCCAAATCAAAGACATTCTCAGGGATTATTTGAGCTTTTCATAGTTCCAAGGGTTCATGTCTAGTTTGAATCAGCAAAGACTCAAGCAATGAGAAACTGATAGATTAGCCATACTTCCTGTTTCCCGCCTCTGCGTGGAGTTCATTTATCAAACACTGTCTGCTTGTTGATGGGGCAAGCTGTTCAGTAACATATTGCATTAACCACTGAGGAATTACTGCCATCTTTACACAGATTCCTCTATTTTGGGGGACTCACATTTAATTTGATAAATTAGCACAGTCTGCAATGACTGCCTGAAGTGTGAAGCACATGGACATCATAAAATAAATGTTCAACTTTGTGAAGCTCTGGCAGGGCTTTTCTGCAGCCGTCTGTTTGTTTTTTGGCAAATCAGTTGATGTCAGAAAACTCCTGAGTTTGTGCTGCAGAAACAAAGTGAGGTATTTGATTGAATCAGAACTGAGTTTAAATCTCTTCACACTTCAGAGTTCCTCACCACTACATAAATCTTGTTACAGGTGATTCAAGCTTTAAGGTGTCACTGAGGTTTGAAAGGTCAGAAAGCGTCTGTAGCATCTCATTTTCTGTGTACTTTATCACCAAGAAGTGGTTGGTAAAAATGTTTTGCTTCCTCTTTCGTGTCTGTTTCAGTCACATTGCAAGTTGCAGCCTTCAAATTGCTTAACTGCACTGTGATGAAAGCATTCACTGTAACGTCAGAAATGACGTATTTGGTGGAATCTGAACTGAACCTAAAGCTTTTCACACTCTTCACACTCTTCATCAGGCTGCTTTTTTGACGTTTTGTCACGTCATGTTCAAACACTAGTGGCACAGTGCAGTTGGAAGCTATGCATGTCCATGCATCTCTATGTCTTTTTTTCCACCATGTTTTTTACAGGTGATGTTGCACATGTTGCAATGTGCACGATTACAAGCCTGGTCCATGTTGACCTTTTCTGCAGCTGCTCCAGCTTTTTTGGATGTTTTCTTCTTTCTTTCTTTTTTTTTGCTTCTTTGTAACCAGACCTTTCTTTTCTTGCACTTTGTGCCAAGCCATCTTATTTTTCTCTTTTGGCAGACCTGGATAATGATGCGCCTACCTTTTCTTAAACATGACTAGATGTTCTAAAGAAGCTTTTCTTTGCTATTTAAATGATTCTCTAGTCATCCACCACAGTTGTCTGCTCTGGATGTCATGCTCTTTTTATGTTGCAGAGCTCATCAGTGCCAGATTGTACCGAAACTTTTGATTTGTGCTATCGTAATGTTCCTGTCATCGCTTTGATTCATTGGTTTTGTTTTGTTTTCACAGCCTAAGCAAGAGCTTACTAAGGAAGGGCCGCTCCTGTCCTTAAAACAATTTTGATTCAGTTGCCCAATAACAACTCAGCACCCAACGCAGGGTACAGTGTACAAAAATGACTATAAGTATCAACCCCTGAGAGTCTGGACTTTAAGTCCATATTTAGCATATACATGTAAGCTGAATATGTTTTGCTACACAGTTAGAACAAAATAAAAATTGTGTCAGTCCTTAATAGTCATAAATAACTAAATAATAACGGTTATATATTAATCTCTCCATTTTTTAAACTGCGTGTCCATTTCAGGAGCCTATTCCTGTCATGATCCTGGGTCATTTGACCCAGGTTTTGAGTTTTAATATATTTTGATGTTTATGGGTTATGTTTACGTTCTTTAGGTTATCTAAGTTCATTTCTTTTATGCCTAGGTTGCCGTTATAGTTCACTGTTATTTAGATTCCCCTTGTGTCTTCAACCCCTGTGTTTAATCTCCGTCGCCCCTCATGTGTCTCATGTCTGTGTTTTATGTTGTCAAGTTCGTGTTGTCATGTCTGCGTCTCATTATGGTTAATGTTTTGTTTTGAAGAGGTCTTGTGTTTCTATGCTCAGTGTGTTTAGTTTTACTCTTCCCCTGTGACATTGTTATGTTCATTTTTGTCAGCTGTTTCCCCGTGTGGGCATTTCCCCTGATCGTCTCCTGTGTGTATTTAGTCTGTGTATTTTCATTCATTCCTCGTCCGCTTGTCTGTTTTGTTCATGTCATGTTTCCAGGTTTTTCCATATATCATTGCTAGATCTCCATGTTCAAGGTTTTTTCGTGTTTTAATGTTAGTTCACCCAATTTAGGTTATTGTTTAGTTTTCGTCCTTGCCCTTTGTATTTATTTTGCCAGCCTTAATAAACGACTCGTTTTCTGTTAAGATTAAGTTTTGTTCTCGTGTGTCTGCACTTTGGTCCTCTTTCTGACTCCACACGGCAGCTTCTCAGCCAGACTATGACAATCTCAGCTGTCAGTGGGTGAGAACTGGGTACAATCTGTAAAGGTTCATCACCGGGCAAACGATGACAAACGGACAATATAATATTGTGTAATATAATCATAGCGAGATATTTATAATTAGATGTATTTTGTGATATTACAGAATGTAAAAAATATGTATTATTTAATTAGCTAGCTACTGTTCTCACTGTGTTGGAACAACTGTGATCACATAATTTCTCCTGGGATCAATGCAGTATCCTGACACACTTACACCAGTGGATTTGAACCCAGGACCTCTTTGTTATGAGGCAACAGTGCTAACTCCACAACTGTAACACTGTCATAAATAATTCATAAATCTTTATTGCTTTTGTCACAGTGTCCCCTGTGGCTATTAGGGTGTTATCAAGAAACTGTATATACTATAGGCATGCAGAAGAGGAAAAATCATTTACAGTATGTCTAAATTACCAACAAATAAACAAAATAGTAATATGCAGAGCAGAGACTTTTTCAGTTTACTGATCTCTGATATATTAAAAGCTATCATGCTTTACAACTCTTTTCACACTGAAGAGCCATTTGGGAATTATTACGTTATCCTATGAAACTAAGATTCTAGCCAATCAAAAATGTGATTTCAAAAATGTAGCTGCTGTCTTCACAGGGTCTTGATTTTTGCAGTTTGAATGTGTGAATAGGATTTGACTCTCACTGCACTGCACTTATGATATATGTGAAGGGTATTTTGCGCAAAGTGCCAGATGGAAAAAACGCCAAAAGGGAGCTTTTTGTTACATCCAAAAGAAACGTTTAACCATTATCAGTAAACCCAGTTCATATCAACAATATAAGTTGCTGTAGTAGCACTTTGGGCTGTCTTGGCCATCAGAGGTCACAATTGGGATGACAGTGGTTCATTTATCATGATACATTCCACTGCCAACATCGCATAAATCTTGTTACAGATGTTCTGGACATTAAACAGTCACTGAGGTTTAAAAGTTCAGAAAGCGTCTGTAGAAGCTCATTCTGGATTTTCTGTGTACTTTTTAACCAAAGAAGTGGTTGGTCTCTGTTTTAGTTGCAATGCAAGTTGCAGTCTCCAAATTGCTTAACTGCACTGTGATGAAAGCATTCATTACAACGTCTGACCCCCAGTTTGTTTGTGTTTGGTGAAGAGTTATTGCCTCAGGGTCATTGTTCTTGCAGTGTTAGACCGCTATAACTGCTGAAACCTGTCTGAAAGAAAGAAAGATGGGGCTGTGTGTATATCGTAGCATCTCAAATGTAGCTGAAATCGAGACATTTTGTCACAGAACATTTTGGGAGCCCCAAAGTATAAAAGGACGATGTTCAGTTTATATCAAAGCAAAATAATATTTTTTAAATATTTCATATTTATAATGAGAATGATCAGAATTTACTTTGGGTACTCTGGCCTTCTCCCACAGTCCATAGACATGCAGTTAGTGGGGCTAGGTTAACTGGCAATTCTAAATTGCCCATAGGTGTGAATGTGATGCCAAACGGTTGCCTGTCTTTTTTAGCCCTGCAACAGACTGACATTTTGTCCAGGATATGCCCTGCCTCTCACAGTATGGTAGCTCCAGGCCCCCACTTACCCTGATAGGGATAAATGGAAGAGAATGGATGGCTGGATGGATGGATAATATGTGCATCATACTGTATCATATGCTAAATTACACTCATACCCTGATATGCTGAATAAATGACAGAAAAGGCTAATTTTCTTTATGTTATTCATGTACTGTCTCACAGTTAATTGCAGGTGCTGTTTTAAAGTGGAACATATGCTTGCCTGTGGGATATGTTAAAAAGCCAACAGTTTTCCATGGAGTTAGCCCATAGGTATGAGCTTACTGTACAGTGATAAATACACCCTATCATTGGTGACATGGCTGTTGAATGTTGGATCCTGCGTGTTAGGAAAGCAAAGAGTTGTTTGTGGTCTCTGTGTCATTCTGTGGTTTACTATTATTCATTGTTAAGTGGTTTGTTGTGTCCCAGCAACTTGAGGTCTAATTTAGTGCCTTATTCATTTAGCAGACCTGTCTCCCTTGGTTTCCCCACACATACGTTATTTTCCCACACCACACCACTGCTGAAATGAGTGCAACCTCAACATTAGTTAAATTATGAATGAACTGCTGGTCCTGCGGTCCAACGGTTCAGAGAAGCCACACATGATCAATTAGTGCATAAGAGTATGTGGTTTTCAGCTTCCCCTTCTTCCTGATTATTATTCTAATATACAACAAAAGCTGCTGTGATGGTTGTGAGTGGTAGAAATACAGATGGGGAAAGGTGTACTTAACACCTGATAGCCTTCTCTCTTCCTGCTTTCTTGAGGGGCAATTTATCACTGTTTCCTGAAAATTCTGATATAAACCTTTGTTTTTTTCTTTTAAATGACCTCAGAGTTTGTTTAGTTGCAATTCCAGCCACTATTTTGATCGGCAATGTTGTGGCAACGTTTGTCAAATCAAGAGCTAGGGTGTGATGCACTCGGATATTTCCAGTTTCTTCGTGCTTTTTCAGGCTTTGTCACGCTGAGTTTCTTGTTCCTTCACATAAAAACATCTGTTTCTTATTGAGGTCTAGCTTCTTATTTAGCACATGTGGTCAGCTGTTTTAGAGCCTTATGAATAAGACTGTATTTTGGCTCTTTGTGTTTTATGTTCCTACACCCAGATAGGATGGTTGTACCCGGGTTGCAAAGTCTACTTTTAATGACTTGACTTTAGTGTTTCAGCTGTTCTCATCTTTTTTCTTTGAGACTGGATTAGGGTCTAGTACAACTGAGCCAGTTGAGCAGAGGAGAAGCACCGATACCTGCCTGTGTCAGCATCCACCCATCACACCCATCACCCTATTGCCTGCCTCATGTGGCTGCTAGAGGAACTGCAGTTTTTGGTAATTCTGTGTTGGCTTCAGTTTTCAGCCCTATAGATTTTTAGCTTTGGCTGACTCAAGTGTGATGAATTTAATTAAGAGTGTAGTCCATCACTTAATAAAAAGTATAAAACATAAGCACACTTCCTCATTGCATGGATTGTACACCAGTATGGGTCACATAAGGTAATCAGTTACAGGGAAATAAACAGTCCAGGCCCACTGAGTATCTGATAGCTGAAGACTGAGAGTGAATTGTGCCCACTAAGTTAATCGTGTTCACATGAAGATTCGTGCTTGTCCTTTTCCCTGTGTTTTCCTTTTTTCACATTTTTTTGCCCACATTTCGACTTTTTGTTTTATACTTTTCAATAAAATGACTGAATGTCACACCAGATCTAAGAGATATATGCAGAATCCTAAGCAAGTCTGTTAAACATGGAGGCCAGGTAATCAGGCAAGTAGAAGAGAAACTGAAAATAAACAAAATAAATTAAAAGATCTTAAAAGATCCCAGGTAGATAACTGCCAAACCTGTTGAAACAAGAAGTTAAATAAAACCTGTCTGACAAAGTGAAGCGAGATCTCAAAAAGCAAAACCTCATTCCATAATATAACGACTTCTTTCGGTCTGTAAGGGATTACAGATAAATTCCTAAGGCTTTGGGATTCCAGTGAGCCACAGTGAAAACCACGGTACTTATCAAGAAGATCACAAAAGAACCCCTAACAGCATCTAATGAACTGCAGACGTGTATGCCCCAGTTAAGGTCAGAGTTCATGATTCAACAATAAGAAAGAGATGGGACAACATGGGAGAATTCCAAGTGAAACCCACTCCTGAACAAAAAGGGTCGGCTCATGTTTGTCACAAAGTGTGGTGCTGGTTGTGTGATGGTCTGGGGCTGCGTTACTGCTTCAGAACCTGGACCACTTGCCGTAATTGATGGAACCATGAATTCTGCTGAAGGACAATGTCCAACCATCAGTTAGTGCCCTGAAACTCAAGCTCACTTGGGTCATGCAGCAGGACAATGGACAACGTCAAGCATAATCTGCCTGAGAGCTTCATCATCAGTCAGAATAACAAATGACATAGGATTTAAACTGTGTGGCTTAGGTTTGTAGGGATTTCTGGCACCTACTTTCAAAGTGTATGGGAAAGAGTAAACCAGTATGAATCAGACAAGATTCATACTGGTTCCAGCTGGACTTTTAGTTGTAGTTGCCTTCCTCTGGGTTGCAAAACACATGACAGTGAAACATTTAAACAGGATAATGGTTTGGTTTAATGGCAGTATAGCTTGTAAAAAAAATGAAGCTGCAGTGTTCATCGCATGCATTCAGAGCTTTTAATGCTATTATTTTTACAGATGGTTTAACTATTTAAAAAAAAAAGGGAAAAAATCACTCATCTCTGTATTTAAACCAAATGTTTTGCACATGTGCCTGTGTGCTCAGGATTACAAGCACATGTACTAATTGCAAACAAATTTGGCAATGCATGGTAGGTGTGGGTGCTTTGATTCACTGAAACATGTGCAGACTGCAGGGGTCAAATAATAAAATCTATTTTTAACTTCCGTCTTACAGAAAAAGGTTACACCCCCCAAAAAAACAAATTCTCTTATTATTATTTTCAGCAGTAATTAGTGGTTTAAAACATCACCTTATAACAACAGGCATGAAATTTTATTCTTTTCTTTTGGTTAAAAGAATGAAAGGTTGACCACTAGTATTTGCTGATCTGCAGGGATCTGCAATGTGGCTGTAACTTTTTTCAAAACCATAGTCTAAAAATCTATCTTGCTGGGGCTTGAGATGTTTTCTTGGCCTTAAATAAATGCAGTGATTTTGTCCCTTTCTAGGACATGCGAACGAGAACAGCACGTTCTGCAGTTGCATGCATGTTTGGGACATTTTAAGTGGAAACAACCGAGATCAAGCTTTAGATTTAAAAAACAATGAGACAAAAATCAGGTCACTGGAATTAAGAATAAGTAGAAACAGCTTAAGTAGTCTTACACTGACAAAGATGGAAAAATGTCACTGATACAATTTGAAAGCAGGGTGACAACAAAGCCTAGAAGTCTCTTTTGGCACGGTTTGATTCAGGCGAGCCTGGCCTGTGTCTGGGAGCTGCTTTTATGTGGTGTACATTCCTTTTGTTTTCTTGCAGTCATCATTACAGCCCAGGGAAGATCAGATCTACTCCAGCTGCTGAAGGGATTCAAAACAGTGGCTCTCCAGAGGAAGTATTTATCTCACTACACCGTCTCACTATGCTACCTCACAGTTTGATTCATTCAGTAATCAGAATAGCACTTCATGTTTCAGAATCCTGCTGCTTTCTGTGTTTTTCTCTTAAAATTGTTCAGGGATGATTTAATCTGTTTCAGTTGCTCCTAGGGAATGACGGGAATTGACGAATAAATGAAAACAAACATTTATCGTGTCTCTTTGCCGTAAGTAAGAACATAATGGCTTCTTTTGGCAGTTAAAAATCTACTTTTCTTCAGGCCTGGATTTTCTCATTGATTTATCATACTTATATCTTTTTAATTATTTGACAACTGAAAAAATGAATTTAACTCTTTGCTGTAGACCTGTAAACATAATAAGAAACCCAACATACAGAACATACAGAACAGAACTGCATACTTTAGCCAAGGCCAAAAATTTCCCCCGCAGCACAGATGACCCTGGATTCTGGATGCATGCAAGTGTGTCATAATACCTGGAGAACATCACAATGATTTCTCCCAATTTTCCTTGTGTCAGATATCATGTATATCTGTATGTAGTACACTGCATACTTAAAAAAAAAGAAAAGAAAAAAAAAGTACATCTTGCAGTAGCAAAGAATCCTTCCAAGAATTTGTGGATACACATCCAGGTTGACTCAAAAACAGCATTCACTGAAACTAGAAACAGTTGAGCCAAACATGTCAGCAACTGTCTGAGTTGGCTGCTCATGAATGGAAAATGAACGGTGTGAATCACTGAACTGTGACTGACTCTTTAATCTCCACCCGAAGGAAAAAAAAAAACACAGCAGGTAACCACAAACAAGGCTGTCAACAGCGAGCTGTGTTTGCTGCACACCTGAGAGCACAAACATGACATGACACCTATACAACACTATGATCCCAAAAGGGATTTTTGCATAAACACGACATGGAAGCACATTGTCTTACTCTTGATTTTGGATGAATCTGGATAATGTTAAATGACTCTATAAGAAGTTTTTTAGGGCTGCTAGCCCTGCAGTTTTAATCATGGAAATCTTGGTTAGTCACCACTTTGGTCCAGAAATATCTCAGAAGCTTTAAAATTCGTATAAATGTGCATCTTCCCCAATGAATGAAGCTTAATCGCCTCACTTTTTTCTCACCATTTTTTCTAGCGTCATTATTCAGATTCACACACAGATTCTAGGTCTGACTGAGCAGGCTCAGTTACAGGTAAAATACATTAACCATAATTTTAAAAGAAAATGTATTTTGCATAAATACAACAGATCGAATCAAAAGAGTCCACAGTCCAGTTCCTCAAGAATAAAAGCTGTCCCATTCATAGTGCTATGCATAGCTGTACTGCAGGCTGGTTGTCTGGTAAAAATTGGTACATTTCTTTTTTTGACTGATGATCTTGCATGGCTGGGAATCATTTCAGCCTCAGAAGGCCAAACCCTGCCTTCAACCAGCCTTTTTTAGCTGACACTGGCCTGCAAACAGGAACAGGAAAAATAAAAACACATTCAAGTATTAACTTAAGTCTGAGCTGTTTATAAGAGAATAAGAGACAGGAGTGTTTACTGCATGTGGCACAAGACCAGAGAAGAGTCACACTCAACACACACGTCCCCAGTTAACACCCAAGCACAACAGATATAAAAGTCTTCAGTCCATGCGCACACACACACACACACACACACACACACACACACACACACGCACACACACACACACACACACACACACACACACACACAACACAACACAACTCCAAACCTGTCCTAGTCAATGTGAAAGTGACTTAGTGTGGGGGAAAAAAGAGTATATTCTTCATTGCATGTTGTCCCTGTGGCTTCCTCCGACAGTCCAAAAAGCATGGAGTTAGGTTATTGGTGATTCTAAATCAGCTTGGTAGGTGTGAATGGTTGTCGGTCTATATACGTCAGCTCAGTGACCGACTGACAGATTGGAGACCTGCCCAAGGTGTACCCTGCCTCTTGCCTTATGACAGCTGGGATAGGTTCTTGTCCCCTTTTGACCTTGAATTTGTGCATCAGTATGAGTTTTAGGACTATATTGACTCCATTCCTTTCATATAGGACGGTCCAATGTGTCCTCTGCTAAAATAGGTAATAAAGGAAGCACGGAATCAACTTTCCTTGCTATGAAGATGCTACCACTTTACTCAGTTAGACCACAGTGTTAGCGTGCTGCACCCTCAGCAGCATCACCATTTGAATTTAGCACAACTTTTGGTAACAGGTATTCCCTCCAACTGATTGTTGTTGTTGTTGTTGTTGGGTTTTTTTTTTTTTTTAACAAACTTGGACTTATATATAGATATCATGTTAAGTATGTCAAAATCTACTCATGGGGGATACGACTCTGTGAAACTTCTAGAAGCTGCATCTCTGTGACTCTCTTTATCCTTTGACTTCTCATCTTGCAGCACCATGAGGTTGAAATTTGCAGTTTTGAGTGAAAAGACTCAACCACTCTTGGAGGGATTGTTGTGTAATGACATGATTTGATTTGTATCATCTGACACTTTTCATCTATTGCCACAACCATGACAATATTTTGATGTCTCACCTGATACCTGCAAAAAGTAATGACAGTCCATCAGTCTCAGCTCCACTTTGCAATTAGCTCATGATAGCATGCTAACATGCTAAAATAAGAAGGTGAACATGGTGAAAAACACAACTGTTAAAACCATTATGTTAGCGCTGTCATTGTGAGCATGTTAGCATAAAGAAAGTGGCACTTAGCGTAAGTACAGCCTAGCTGTAGACTCTCTTGTCTTGTTTAAAAGTCCAGTGCCAACACTTTTGAAATTCTTTATTTTTTGCAATGTGTGCGCATAGCAGCTACAATCTAGCTGTGGTTAGGGAAAGACTGCGGTCATGGTGGATGAAATAAACATTCACTGCAGGTCAGTGCCAGGACATACAACCTCCAGACCCTTACATTCCACCTTTCTAAATAAAGGACACTCTACTTCCTAGATTAGCTTGGGATGTAAATAGTGAGGTACAGAGCCGACCAGAACGCATATAATTTGCAGGCAGTATACAAAGTACTATCAAATGAATCAACAAACACAGCCCTAATCTGGATCATATGAAAATTCAAGCAACCTGGGCCCTGGGGTCAGAGAAAATGCAATTTACAGGCAGCGAGCTAAATTATGATGCTTGGTTGCCAATTTTGTCAGACAAACTATATTAGACGGGCAATCTTGATCCTACAATTCTTGCATATACTAAATAGCATCCTTTCATCGTGCCACGGATCATCGTCTCATTATATTATTTCTAGGGCAAAACATGTCTCGTGCCTTGGAGGCATGATTTTTTTAAAAATCGATTCAAGTGATAAAATCACACTTAAATGAGTTTGCAGGCTCACTCTCCTTGGCAAGCAAGAAAAAAATCAACAAAGAAGATTCCAGCTGAAACCAAAGCCTGACTGAAAGTTGACCACACAAGAAGAGGAAATATGACTGATACACATATGGCTGAAGTGACGGAAGCAGCATGAACTTTACTGTTGGTTTCCAGCCATCGTTTCACCTCTGCTGTCCTTTAGCCACATCTGTCATCACTGTCCTGAAGCTCTGCCACGCTGAAGGAAAAATTAAACCCTCTTTCTCTGGAAGTTTTGTAGGGTGATGTGGTCAATCAGCTCTTTCTGGGATTCGCTGCCTTGTTTGAAAACACATGAAATTACAGTTAATCGATGAATCATGCTTACGTTACTGTGCGGTTGTGGTGAACATGGATGCAATTTATTTAATGAGGACAACTGGATACATCAGGGGGGGAAAGTAAAGAAAGGAAAAAACAGTGATTCATTTCCTATTAAAAGAGTGCTGTTGTAGCTGTCATCTTAATTGTTGTCATGGTTTTGTTCATAGTAAATAAAACATCCAAATTCATCAGTAGCACTATACACTGAAAATTAAATAGGGGAAACAGTGGGGGACTAACAAGTCTTATTCCTCCAAACAGAAAACTGCTAGAGTGATGACAGTCCTGCTGGACAGGATTGAAAACAAAAACTGGAACGATTTATTTATTTGTTGCACCTTTGGGAAATTCCTTCAGTACAGCATTTAAAAATTCAGATAAACATAAAAGCATGTTGCACATAGCTTAAAGAAATTGTACTTTATGTATCTTAATAAAATAAAATACAGAGTGAGACAAAATAAATGGCTTAATAAGGTTGAAAACTATTCTGAAATAAAAACACATACAATAAAGTAAAATACATAAAAATAGTCAGCACTGTAATTGCATGCAGAAAATAAAATATTTTTAAAGTCAACAAGTAAAAAAATGACTTTAAATGGTTAATAAAGTACAATTTAAAATTTAAATGGCTTGTTATAACAATGTAAAGTGTAGTGGTTACTTCAGTGTGTTAAGAATGTAGGGTAAAGTGCTAATGTGAAAGATCAGATGACACACTGCCAGACAGATGTGTTGTATTATAGAGGGTAATTGCATGCGGTATGAAAGATTCCCTGCATCTGTCTTTGTGGTAGCGTAGCTGAATCAGTTTGTTTAGTGAAGGTGCTTCACTTCCTGTCCAGTAAGTGATGCAAAGGGTGGTCAGGATTATTCACGATGCATAACAGTTGGATCAGTTCCCTCTTCTTTACCACAGTTTGCACCCAATCACAGAGACAGCCTTCCTAATCAGTTTATTCAGTCTGTTGGTCACCAGTTCTGATACTGCCCCCCCCCCCCCCCCCCAGCAGACCAGAGCAAAGGACACTGTGCCTGTCTCAACTGGCTGATGGAAAAGGATCACAACTTCCTTTAAAATAGAGCCTGTTCCACAACTTCCTTTAAAATAGAGCCTGTTCACCCCCTGATCACAACTTCTTCGGTCTTATTCACATGCAGAAGATTTCTCCCAGACCATCAGCCAGAATTGGCTGATGTGGAAACTTTAGAGAGCTGAGAGATGTTTTTACCTGCAATCTCAGTTGGGCCCAGACAAGTCTCCTTAGTACTGTCATCACATGTGATGTGAGTGGGTGCTTAAATTATTTGAGTTTTTTGCTCACAATAAATATGGATAAACTATGCTCCACTGATCCATTATCTTGTACTTTAAGGTTTCAGTCCTCAGTCCAGTTGCAGAGTGAGGTCGGATGCGTTTTTACTCCAGTAATTTCTACCAGCTCCTCCCAGCTGGAAGACGTCACCTTTCCAAATAGCCCCAGTTCTGCTCAGTGCTGGCTCTTTTAGGCCGTTTCTCATCTCAATCCTGTTTCGCTGTGCCTTTGCTTCACTTCAACAGTGAATATGACATAACGTCAAGAAGGAACATTACGGAATAACACACTTGCAGACTTCTAGCCTTGTCTGCGTATTTTGGCTGGCTGAATGTAAAACATGTCTTTGAGTCTTCTGAATAAGGAAAAAAGCTATGGAAACTTTAACTGCAGGCAAACCACATTGTCAGTGAAATGCGGCTTTTAATATGGATATAGTGATGCAGCGCAGAAGATCAGTTACAGGCGCAGGATATAATGATCTGGCTAAAAACTCTTGACTGAGAGTGAACCTTTGCTGTGTGAACAAGGAAATATACAAACATGTGCTTCACAAAGGGTCGATTTTATACTTGAAGCCCTCAGAATATGATTAACCTACTGTTAACTGCAGCTTTATTAAAACTGTATCTGAATCACATGATCAAAATTACTAATATTATTATTAAAAAACCAAACTTTTTCCTCCTTGCACAACATTGCAGGTAGAACTTTAAATCTAAACAGTGTGTCCCAGTTGTGTCCCTCACAATTTAATATCCCATTATTTTTCATTGTTACTGTTGGTGCTTTCATTCTTTATTTAAACTTAAGTGGGAATTTTTAAAACACATTTCTGGGCACATTCTAATATTTTCTGTAATTGTCCATAATAGAAAATGTAGCATATAACACCTGAAACTCTCACCAATAGAGAGTCTGAGATCAGTACGTAGTTCAATTGTTTTAAAATGTATATTTGATTTTATCTCAGTTCAATAAAACCGACACTGCACTTTGGAACCATTGTTGTTCCTTTGTATATTTTTAGTTTCACTCTTTGGTTTATGTAGTTAGCTTCAAACCCTTCAGTGTCAATTTCTGAAGCATGAAATGTCAAATAAGAAATGAACTGCATACATTATGACCATTTGATCATTTTAAATCCAACGTAGAAGAGCCCGGTAGTTATCACCAACATGTAACCAAGTGTTCCACCTTGGCAACAAATCTGCGACCAAACCTATAACTTTCAACTCAGCTAAGTGCCATAACTGTGTGTCATTCCTCTATCTATACATCACGCTAAAAAATGCAAGCAATATTCCTTAGCTAAAAGTTTAGACAAACACATCAGGCCTGGTTTATTTATGCCCTTTTACTACACTTTTGCATTAAATTAATCTTAATGCCCAATTAAATTCTGAATGATATTAACTAATAGCAATGGATATGTGGATTCTGTGCATTATACTGCTGCATGATTATATGAGAGGCTAACCAGATGTAAAGAGGATAAATTAACATTTCAGCTTATTGCGTCATAGTCCTACCGCCAAGACATAACCGTCTTTAGAAGGCATTTGGAGCTCTCTCTGTTTTTGAACATGAAGGTGTCTGCAAGTAGCTGATTACTTTGAGATGATTTTATAATTTAACCTTTTTACCTGTGAATTACTCGGGTGACATCAGCTTTGTAACTCAGATTGCTGTATGCACATTTTTAATGCTAGGTCTCTAATACACACCAGATGTTTGAAATTTCACAAACAAAAGAAGTGCAACAAAAGACAGAATTCAGTTGCGTTACTAATAATGAAAGTCCATCATTTTTCTTGTGGGATACTAATGCGAAGTGGAAACTTACATGAATTTAAATATGTTTGTGTTGTTCTGTACTTCACCACCAATGATTTTTAAAGAAATTGTTAGTTTTGAAAATGCATTCTTGGAGCTTGGAGCTTGTGCAGGAACTGCTTATCTAAGTTTATGGCGTTTACGAGTCATAAATATGCAGCGTTTGTGCAAAACATAAAACCAGAATGGGAAAAGATAATTAGCCAAACATAAAACTCTGGTTTTCTGAAATTTCGACACAAATCCATTTTCCATAAATGGTGATTAAAAATATTGTGCATGGCTTACATTGTGCACGGAGACATTTCTTCTCTATGAGTCAAAATCCAGTAAAAAAAACACCACTGGTTATCCTCTGTCCTCACTCCAATGCGGAGGAATGAAAATGCTGCTGGTTACACTTTTCACTGGCCCAGAATAAACAAATGACCTGGTGACCAAAGTGTTATGAGTTGGACTTCTCAGCCTTTCTCGGTATCACTAAAATGTGGAGGAGAGAGGAGGAAGAAGTGAGAGATGGAGAGACTTCTCTGCATTGTGTCCATACCTGTAGACTCCTCAGTCTGTTTTATTGGCATGGTTTAAAGTCTCACGCCCCAAGTGGGAAATATTTCATATCACATTATATTTTACATTTGCAGACCTTAAAATTATTGTTAACCAATCTTCAGTTGAGTTGGCATTTAGGCAACAGTGAACAATAGAAATGCAGAACTCTACACAATAACAATTCCGAGTACAACCACAGACTTCTTTACTGGTGGCAACCAAGCACTTCTACCAAAGCTGAGTCACAGTTTTTGGCAAAGGGGAAGCATTTCTATGGTTGTACTTTTTGATGTTTTTATTTTCTGTTTTTTTGTTTGTTTGTTTTGTTTTTTGATGTTGCATTTGATGCTTTATTTAACAGAAAGCTGTTACGCAGCACATTTTTAAGTAAAAAAAGCTCCAACAATAAGTGCTGTGCTAGCATCAAAGCAATAAGACTCTTCATCATCAAAATGTACTCTCAGTACCACTTTCATTTATGTCAAGGCCTGATGGCATCATCTGAATGCTCAGATCATGAGAATGCAAATCATGTGACTCATCTTGTCTTGAGGGCATTGGCTCGGTGTATCGTTTAATATTTGACCTTGAATAGCTTTGGCACTTTCACTGAAGTCAGACACATCATGTTTCTGGTATTTATTCTGGAACACGGAGCCTTTTAGCAAAGATTTAAAATTCAGCAGTGAAGAGTCATAAAGAATTAATATTTTAATGTGCTGTTGTTACAGTCTAATGAAGTCGTACAACAAATAATAAGCACCTCATTAGGTATTTATCCACTTTTGTGTGTCGATGAAACAACATCTAAGTCACAACATTACATCAAATGTGTGCCTGAACATAAATAAATAAGAAACTTACCATAATTTAGCAGGAACATATTGGAAGTGCATGTGGGAAATTAATAAATCTGGCCTGACTTTTCCTGAACATAAATGCTTGGATTGCTAGTGATAAAAAGGTGATTTTTACGTTTTCTACTCTTTCTGCCTTACATTTGTTTAATCTTTGACCAACACTTTCTCCTAATTTATCATTTTTGAATGCACCTTATCAATTACCAAACATGTATTTCTGTTCTCTCTCTGTGTAGTCTGTTTCCTGACTGGTCCGTAGCATTTCCAAAACAGAGGTGCTAGTCCTGAACATAACTCATTTAAACAACGCTGCAAAATGTATTTATCATAACTTGCTCAGAAATCTGGATTTATCTCTCAAAAGTAAATATTTAAGGTAACGATTGAAACAGTGCCATCAGAATGACAAGTGCTCCCAGGGTGTTATAGTTTGCAGGCAGCCAAAATGCTGCACAATGCACTCTCTACGTATTTTCTGATGTAAACTATGAATGTTTTGATGACAGTAATTGCAGGGATTAACATTGCACTCTCATTATTTCATACAGAACAGAAGAAATCACACCTTACTGTGAGACACTGGTTATAAGAGTCTATGCTGTAAATGAAAATGAATGAATTTATGGTACTTTCTGAATGTTTGCTATGGTGTGAGAAATCATTTTGTTGAGTCAAACTCTGTGAACCAAACAGCAAGTCTTTTAAATTTTCTAAATTATGACTTATTCTGTGTAACGTATTGCAATGCTCGGTTCTTTTTCTTGACCATTTCCATTTTTTGATGAGTGCCTAATCTTGGTTTGGTAATGGTTAGAAAACTCTGGCAAATGTGATCTCATGTGACCTAATGGAAATATTACCTCAAAAACAATGTCCGTGGCTATGTCCTGCACTCCCGTGGGCTTTTCCCATCTGAGCTCAGCAGCCATTCTGGAGAGAGACATGTGGTTGTGGTGAGGATTTGGTCCTGAGTGTTTTGGTATGATCTGGCTCCCATCTAAAGTGAAATATACCACATCGTGCAAGCTCAGGCAGCCGCTTTACCCTCCACAGAGTCTCAAGATAAGCAGTTATGAATATGCAGACTGTTTATTAATTAATATGCCCTCAAAAAAGAATAGAGATAGATATGGGTAATTTGAATCTTAAAGTCGAAGAAGTCTTTGAGATCTCCAGTCTTCTAATACAAGTTGGTCTTTAAAAACCTGAGCAGACATGATTTATTGTGTCACATAACCAGTCTGGTTCACCTCTGATTGCATTTCAGTGTTTGTCTTCCCAGCAGGACTTCAGTTCACAAAGGTGAGTGCACCAGACAACCTTGGAAAAGCTGAGGAACAGTTTGTGAACGGAGCTGTAAGAGCAGTGAAGAAGGCAAATGAAAACATATTCACTGCAGACCAGTGGAAAATTAGCACGAGTCCAGGTATCATCTGTTTTCTCTTTTCATGTGTCAAGCCAGAGTGGGAAAGCCACCGGCAATTCCGGCTGAAACTTCCAAACTATGTTTCTCACTTAGTGTCGCACTATATTACAAAGAAGAATTAAAGGAAGGAAGTTGACTCTCATTTAAAATACACAATTTTAAACCTATACCAATACTTGGTGATATAAAAATCTGATATGTCGGCCGATTTATTGCTTTATTTTTCTTCCAGACATACAAAACATACTTTTTATGTGTAGTTTTTTATGAACATTTTTAAGTTAATATAAGAATGTAGTTTTTGACTCAAATCAGTTTTAGGGTATGCTATTGTAGGGTCTTTAGCTTTCAACATAAAGCACATTTAGGCAGCTGTTGTTGTGATTTGATGCTATTTAAATAAAACTGAGTTGAAGTCGTCATTTACTCATGTAACCTGTTTGGATCAGCTGGTTTTTGCTTTTGTTCCCAGCAAATATTGCCAACATGGAACTCAAAAAGTGCCCTCTGGTGGACAAATTATGCAAAAATCAACACTCATATCGCAGTTGAAGGGTGTTTCTCTCTTGTCTTTCTGTTAAATGTTCATTAGTTGGCTGTTATGAATTCCGATAGCATTATATGTGCAAATAGCTAATATCAGCGATTTATCGGCCCTCACTTATATCAATCTCTCTCCAGTGTAACATCAATTCACAGGTTTTGCAGCAGAATAGATCAGGCTGTGTGGAAACAAAACTGTGTCTGATAGTAAAATTCATATTTAATAGATATTAATTTTATTATTAATTTTATTAAATTAATCAATTACTGGAGGTATGAAGATTAAAGTTAATGATAGGGTGTCAAAATTGTTAAAATACAAGTAAGGTAATTGTTACAGAAATAAACCTAATACAGTGATGCTATATCAGTTTCAATAAGGAGAATAGTCTGTGTTTCTTGGATGAGGTGGCAAACCTTTAGTCTTGTCATACACAAATATGAGTCATATTTTGCTCAGTATTTTTTTCGCTCAGTTGTCAGTTTTATAGCCACTGAAATGATTAAAATGTCCGTATAGACTCTTTTTCGTTTCAAGGGGAGGGTCTATGCCGGATGGCGTGCTTTTATTTTGAAGGTTTGGCAGCTATTTATGTGGTGACTTGAATTGACCGAAGGAGCGGCAGCCTGTGGCGCACTTGGCGGCACACTGAGACAGCGCAACAGGACTCCGTGGATGGACAAATCCAGTAGTGGACTTCCTTCACTGACAAGATTAAGACCGGATTTCTATCGCTCAGCTTTTCTTCGCATTTAACAAAGGCTCACTACAACCGTCGCATTTAAAAAGGATTTCTCACCCTGGGAGTGCGAGGCAAAGTGACTTTGGAGGTATGTGTGTACCTGCGTAATATTGTAGCCTACGTGGTGAGGACCAAATTGATAGTCTGGGAGTGAGGTCATTTGTGAAAAGTGAAAACGCTGACTTTCTGGCAGATTTTCATCTCTGAGGACTGAAACTTTATTTTAAGATTAAAATGTAAAATTAGTTTTGATTTGCATTTAGAGTTAAATACTTAGGTGTGTGGTTGTTGTAGGGTTTTAAGGGCTATTAATGGTTATGCCAAAGAGCGCACTCACAGAGAGAAAAGTGCCATTTGCGTGGTCTTGGATGCAGATTTTAATCTCTTGAGCTTTCATTTTAGGACATAAAGGTGTGATTGTTTTACTGTCTCTCCCTGTCTCTCTCTCTCTGTGGGTGTTCCTGCATGTGCTCGTGTGTGCAGCTGTGCCTTGAGCTGTCCGGCATTACTTTCGGTTTCGTTAGGTGCGGAGGGTATTTATTGCTAAAGCGTTGTTTTTTTTTCCTTTCTCTTCTGTTCTTAGTCTTTTTTTAAAAGAAAATCTTACATGAGAGTGTGACAGTATGGGCGTATTGACAGTTTTGCAAGCCTGAGTTATACAATCAGTGGCGACATCTCAAAACCTTGCAGCAGTTGTCACAGCCTAGATTGTGAAGGATAGAGGAGCCTTATCGATCTCAGAGGGGAGCTTGGGCCCTCAAAGCACAAGCAGCCTGCAGCTAAACTGCACAAACATCTGCGTCAGATACATTTCAACACTGCAACAAACAGAAGAGGTGTGTGAGTAAAAGGTGATTTATCTTTTGTGCCACGCACTGACTATTTTTCCAGCGGTTGGTTAAAGTCATTTGTTGATATTTGAAGCAACGGATGGGCTCAATGCCACAATCCTCTAAATGCTGGTGACATATTTTACCAACAGTGAAGTCACTGAGGTGTGATGTGAGACTGAGGAATGCTGCAGTGGCTATAACAAAAGTTTTATCATCAGGCTGTGAAAGATAAGGATGAGGAGGAAGGTGAGAGAGGAAAAGATTAGAAAAAGACACTCAAACTATGTATAAGTCCCGCATAAGTACCCGTGAAATTCTTTTAATGCCTTTCTCTGGTCTCAAATAGACACGCTAAAGTATACTGAGAAAATGTATTAGTGATTTTACAAATTAGAAGCTGTGTGTTTAGCCACAGAAAAAAGATATTGGATAGAGGCTTACCAAACTTGGCCTGAAATGTTTCTAATTTTCTGATATTTTATTTTTCCTGTCAACGAAAGCAAAGCAGCAATGGGAAGCAGGTGGGACTTAAATCTGAGTCACTACATTGGAGCTGTAAGGCAAAAACGGCACTTGCTCAACCGGTGTGTTAAACTGGCATCTGGCACCACCCCTGTTATTTATATACTGAATTTAATATAATATATCAGACATGCACATTTGCTATTGCAGCAGGAGTTCTTGAAAAACCTTGTCTTTCATTGGAACAGCTAATGAGAAGATTGGTCTTCATTGATGATGGCTGTTTGCAGTTTGTGCTCATTTTCTTAGTATTTCTGAGGTTTTAATAACAGCATAGGTGCTGGTGCCGCTTTGTGAGTGGTCTGAAATGAAGTTCACCTCTGTCCAAGTGCAGTATGAAGCAGATGTGTGTACAAAGAACTGTAAGAAATCGAAAGTGTATTTTTTGTAAATGTGTGAGTGTGTGTAAACTTTAGCTTGAGTTTGGTTGACATTGTGTTAGGTTGTATAAGAAACTGAATGTTTCTGAAAATTATTACTTTAAAGCACACCAAAGGGCAAACAAAAATTATACAGCACACTCTTCTGTTTGAAGAAAATTGAAAAAAATCTTCATTATTGTCACAGAAAGGCTTACAATGAGCATTTGGACCTGGAATGATGGCTGTAATTTGGTTTTTGCAAGAGAGTCCCTGGTATAGCGTGAGCTTTTATCTGCTTTGAAACAAACTCCACTTATCATATAATTTCCCTCCATCATTTTATCAGAACAAATGGGTTTAGAGCTCTTGTTGAGACACCATGTTCTCTGGAAATCTCTCTCAAAATGGATGTTTGATGTTTAAGGGCCATTTCTGCTTGCTTGATGGCAAATTGATGGTGTTAGCCAGGTTCTTCTGTCACCTGACACATTTTGGCCGAGGCCCGTTGAGCACATGAGTCCAAAAGTCAGGAAGGTTTGAATTAGTTTCTACTGACTTTTCTCTGTGTTGTTTGATGTGTCACACTGTAATAATCCTCTACCACTTGGAATCTTTGCCAACACAGCAGGTTTTGCTTTGACAGTTTCATTTATTTATTTATTTTTGAACTAATAGATTTTGCCTGTGTGTTTGGAAATTAGTTTATGCAAAGGACTGAAATAGAAATGTAAAAACACAGTCATAACTTTATATATATATACACAGCTTTGACAAACATTTGGGAATCACCATGTTAAGCAATATCTACCCAGACATTACATTTGGTTCCATTTTCAACAACTTGACTAAGTACCACAAACACAGAGCAGCTGGCCGTGTGGGTTAGTCATCCTTGCCACACAGGATTCTAGTTTTGTAATCTCTACAAGAAGTTTAACTTTCACATTGTGAGATGATCGGGGGTGACACAGCACAAAAACACTACTTTCTGACTTCATTATGTTGGACTCTTTTAAAGCACATAAACCCAGTGCAAGCATTTGGCTAAATAGCCATGCTAGGAAAGCTTTACAACCGGCAGTGAAAGTCACTTGGTGAGGTCCAGGACTTTGGTCTAGACTAAAATATCTCAATATCTTTTGAATGGATGGCCATGCTATGAAACAACTTCCCAGTTATGTTGGTCAGATCTTTCATTTGCCCTGGAACACATCCCAGTATTTAATATATAGCTTTGAACAAAAGCAAAAGTTTTGGGCACTCTTGGTTATTTTTAAAGTTCAACCTGTCATTGCTCTAAAAAAGCTTTCCCTGCAGAGACACTTCATGTTTTTTATGATTCTTCTTGGAAGTAAAATACTGGACTGAGGTTGGGACCTCTGACTGAACTGCTTTGATTGGCTTGTATGGGATCATTGTCTTGTGGGAAAACAGATCTACTCAGTGTCAGTTTTCTTGTAGGTTCAGAGCTCTTGTGTGCAGTGTTACAGTGTGATTAATTGGCTGATTATAGAGATTTCTTTTTAACATTTTCGCCTCGTCGCTCCTTAAAACCAATTGTTGCTACTGCTGTTTGCACTGTCTCTTTATCATAAACTTGTTTAGCTAGTTGGATATTATGTGCAGCCTTTGCTAAGCTAAGTAAATATAAGATATTAGGTCATGTGTATGTGTACTGTTTGTTTAGAGCAGCAGCTAATTTTCTTGTTGCACTAGATGTCGGGTGTCACCAAACTAAGCCAAGCAGCAGCTGTTGAACTTGCTTTCTGGTTATACGAGGGGTGTGTGAATTAAAAAGGGAAATCAGGAAATAAAATGTGACATTGTGGAATAAAAGAGTAACATTATGAATGAAACATAAAGATAACTGAAGTTACATGTAGGAACCGAAGTCGTTCCTTCAAACCTTTTTATGACTACAGATAAACATGTGAAAACATTTAGTAATTTTTGGTTTTAAATCTTAATTTCTAATGCTCGACTGCTTTTTGTTTCCTGTTTCAGATTGTCAACAGCAATAAAGCGCAGCAGCCATTTAAAGGATCTGGATGATCAACAGTGCAATGAGGACCTAAAGCTGGGAGTGTGTCCCACTGAAGGCACAAGAGTTTCAGACCACAGTGTTACTGCAGTGTGCGTGTGGCCCGTCCTGTCTGTGTATTTTTACATACTCACTGTGCTGAGTTCAAAGCCCTGTGGAGTGAGGAGAGGACTTAAACCAAAGAGTATGGTTCAGCTGTCCACTGCAGTCTGCCTGCTGGGAGGTAAGAGGCATGTGTGTGTGTTAAGCTTGTTTTTGTGTGTTTTCCTGAGTCAAAAAATGAGTTGTTCCTGTTCAAAGTTTGCAGACGGCTAGAGGGGCTTTCTGTGCAGATATGCGATGACGGTATGAGACACAGTGAAACTAGAAGGGAAAATGACCATGGCCTCACTGTTTTTGTACTTTGCTCGTATCCTACTTTTGTGTGTTTTTCTTTCACTCCCTCTAGGTCTGACTCAGTTATTTTCATAGACAATGACTGGTCAGAGTTTTGTGGGATGATGACTTCTTTTGATCTAATAATATTAGTAAGAGTAGGTAGGTTTCTCACAATTACTAAGATGAAGAATTGGGCATTTTTCTTAACAGAGTGAATCCCTGCAGACACCTGCAGGTAGAAGAAAGGATGCCTTTCTTCATTTCAGGCCTTCATACTGTGTTACAGCACGGTGTTGTGTGCGTGCGTTGTCTGACGTGTGGGAACTTGATTAAGGTTTGTTTGTTGGCATGTGTTGCAAAAGAACCACGAAACTTAGAACAGTGTGTTTCTATAACATATCGTTCGGTGACTGCAGGAAGTAGTGGCACACTAGCAAGGCAGTGACCAGTTCTACATTTGAAATACAAGTTTGCATTTAATCGCCGATGTCCTCATAGATTTGCATTTATGACATGATGTCACAGGATTTGGCTGGGGGATTGTAAGGTTGCTCTTTGCCCAGTGGCCAAACAGTCTGATATGCTTTTGTGGCACATTTCCAGACTTTCGTGCCCAGATGTCATGATGTGTGAGATAATGTTTAGATTGGGATGCCTGAGGAATTTGTATTTGAATTTTTTTCTATTTCCTGATGCAAATATTTTTGATTGACTGTAAAATACACTCGGTATACATGTAAAGCATCATTTGCTAGCTGTAAAGGTGAGCTGATGCATGCAGTGTAAACCTAAATAGAGTTGCAAATAGCCATTGTTGATTATTGTGTGTCTTGCATAAGGTTATAATGCTATTAAAGCCTACTTACCTTTTCATGAATGCCTGTCTGTTTTTTCCCATGTTATGGCTTAAAAAACTGCAACATCAATTTTAAATACTATTTCCCAGTTTCTTTTTGTGAACAATAACAGAAGGTCTTCAGGGTCCCAGCCCTTATGTCAAACTTGTCTATCTGTGATTAATGCTAACACCAAATACCCACTGCATTCCTTGTAATCAAAGCCCAATCCTGGTTGTATCATGGGTGGGCCACATGTCTGTAGTCATTAACTCACCAATACTCTTTTTCTACCAGAAATGCTTATGAAAATAACCTATTGGTTGTCCTGATTTTACCATTCTGATTTTGAAAAGATTGGCTGTATTGTATCAGGTTAATAAGACCTGTAAACAGTCAGACATTCAATTTGTTTTTGTTTGTCTGAGAATGAATACTCCTGAGACAGCCGAGGAGATTAACTGAGATGGCAAATGACCCCAGGCTAACCTGACACCTGACCTGACTTTTTTGGGAGAACTGCTTAAATTACAAACTCTGCTTGAGAGTCACAGCATGTAGACACTCATATGTATGTATACTTGTGAAGAACTTACAGAGGAAGTGTGATAATCGTGAAACTTTTCTAAGATTTACTTTGCAGGTTTTCCTTGAAATCTTTTGTAAAGTGCACACGTGGGTTCGCTGCAAACCAAAAAAAGCATCGCGTCTCTGGAAAATAGAGCATTGCCTGAGAATATATGTGTCAGAACCACAATTGTTACCACTTTGGTCATTTGGTAATCAACAAAAGCAAACTGCATACTTTGAGAAGGTGTGCAGAAAACATTAGAATATGCCCAAAGTCAAAATTTTATAAAAGACCCAGTAAATATGTTTCAATTGCATGAAAATGAATGCAAAAAAATGGTAAATTGGTACATATGTATCTATAAATGGATTCTGTTGTTCATACTGGAAATTAGGAAACATATATGGATGAATTCTCAAATTTAAAGTACCATGCAAGTAGGATAACTAGTTTTTATCAGCGTTTAAAAAGTAGAGCAGTCATAAATCATTAAATATTAATATGTATTTATGTGTCCATATCTAGATACAAATACATAACAGAACATCCTTCCTGGCACACACAAAAAAACAACAGCAAAGAAAAAAGATGGGTGAATTCATCCAGTTTTCGATTATGCTGCATCAGCATATTTAAGGAATACACTGACTAGCTAAATGCATGTCAAGCTCTTCTTTTAGAATACCATTCTTTTCAGTTTCCTTGCACCCCGGGGCCCATGTACACCACCGGCAGGTATTTTACAACCACAAGTGATATGTGTTCAGCTTTCATCTGTCCTGCCAACCTTGTAATTGATATGTAGTCCTTATAATAAATGAGTTTTAGACGGCAACTAGAAAAAAAATGCAGACAAATTCTAACTCAATCTCAGGTGATGGATTTACTACAATTTATCGCCAAAGCAGTCGGACATCTGTTGCCTATTGGCTTTGTATGTCCCTGTAGTAATATCAGAACACGGTGTTGTGTGCAGGGAACCTTTACATATTTCCTGATCACAGTAAAATACTTCAGGTACCTTATTGTAATGTAATCTTATTTAGAAAAACTGAATAAATTATTCAAATAGCTGTCACTAAGTTTCAGGTTTGCTATGATTTTGTACTTGGTCAAAATGAAAAGACATTGATGTCTGCCTGGATGCTGAATGTACTTTTTAAACCTACATATTTAGCTGCTGTTAAAAAATGTTAGTACAAAATTTAAGTAGTAACACTTGAAGCTTCGTGTTGTGTAAAAGCAGTTAAAAGGAGGAGTTGCAATAGAGAGAAATGGGAAACTGTCAACACTTCATTATTAAAGCATAAACATCATCAAATGTTTGGCAATGGCTAAAAGGAAAAGATTCTTAAAGGCTAAGCTGCTGAAGACATCATGTATTGTAGTTTTAATTAACCTACTATTAGAAATTGTGAGAATTGATTGCTAGTTAAACCAGTTTTATGTATTTTTACAGTGCCAGCATATACAGTCTGTGCTTCAACCTCTTGTAGTGCAAACACCTGAATGTTGCAAGAGGGACAGATGACATCTGGTAAAATCTGTGTGGTTTCTCAGTGTTTTGTTGTAGAAAATGAAAACATGGTTGTATATAGACTGTGTGCAACTGTAGCCACGCTCCGAATGTTTGCTTACTGACATCCTAGTTAATTATTGTTAATTTAAATTCCTTTAGTGGCAGGAACACTTATGTTCTTCCTAGACTGTAGCTGAAGACTTGCTGCCACAGCACACATCAGAGGGTTGTGTGTTACATTTTTCAACCACAACTTTGCTGAGATAAACAGTGCACACACCTTTGCGATTGCTTGACTAAACCCCATAATGCTTCCAAATAGAGAAAGAAACATTTTCCTTTTTTTACAAATTATTTAAAACCAACCAACAAACAAAAAAGACTGTAGGCGGTTTATAATCGAAACCATAAGAGATGGACCCCTAGTGTCATGCATTACGATATCTGTCCCCATTACAGCATTGTGTTATCAGGTTAATAGGAGGAGGAGTGTTTGTATTTTTGACTGAAAATGAAAGTCATACCTTTAGATTTTTAAAATCCCCTGGCTTATTTTAAGCCCCCAGGTTACCAGTAGGTACCTGGTACCTGCTGGTAACCTGGCCCAGAATCCCTGAACTAGAATCTTCTTACTGTGAGGCAGCCTGCACTGTCATTAATTAAAATGCATGTTTATAGGATTTTGGAAGAAACCTGGGGTCACCGAGCCCCTGGAATGTGGGGATTTTGGTGCAGAGAGCTGGTTCATTAAAAGAACTCTGAAAAAAAAATATTGTTATATAAAAACATATCTCCACTGTCTTGACAACGTGGAAAAAAGCCAGTTTTGATTGAATGGACCAGACTCTGACTGTTAAACTAGTATTAGGGTTAGCTGTTAGCCTTCTAGTGTGCAATCTAATTGCATACCCTTATTAAGGAGCATTCACATTTTAAACTTGGAAAGACCTCAAGCAAATACTCAAGGGTTCCTTGGCCATGACTGTGGGAAGCTTGAAAGTGATTGTAGCCTAACAGTTCTCATGCTCAGGAATTCTTTCTACTTGGTAATATACAAGGCACTCTGTCAGAGGAAGCGGGACTTTTTGGCTTATGTATGTAAACGTCCAGTCATAGTGTGTTTTAAATTTAGGTTTTGGCTCATCCAAACAGAATGCATGGAAGGATAAGAGTTTAAAAACAAGCATAGCATACCATAGCTTAGCTTAGCATAGCATGGCATAGCTTAGCATAGCATTGTTTATTTTTCCACTTAGAGGCAAAGTCCCTGAGATTTATTAAAACTCTTTTGAAGGATTGCAAAGTTACACTTTGGTAGGTTAGGCAATGCAGATATTTTTTTCACATGATATGATGATATGAGTATTTTAAAACATTTCATTAATAACAAAAACCCATGAGTACATCACAGTAACACTTAACTGAGTATAAAACTTTGGTGGACATTTTGTTATTAAAACAGATCAAACTAAGCCACAATTGTCACATAGAAGAATAGATGTAAGAGTGAGAGACTAATCGTAGTAAAGTTGGGATTATACATATCCGCAGACTTGGACAGGACACCTTTAAACACTGACAAGAAGTCATTCCTGTTAAGCTGGGTGAGAACTGTGTCTCTGACAGCAGAGGTGATTGTCTCAAAGTTTACAACTTTGAGGTATCCCAGGAGATTCCCAGAAGTGTATATTGTTTTTTGTCTCTCTCTGTCTTTTTTTTTAAAACAGAAATACCGTCAAGCTTTACAGAGTAGATAAGGACAGCTGGAAGTCAGACAAAAGAACGCAACTAAGAATCTGATTAATTTAAAGTACTCATGCAAACTAATGCTGGGCATACATAACCTTCATAACCTTCATTTTATGGACGCACAGTGTGGGCACTCAGGTCGCATCAGAGCATCGGGCCGTATAGTGTGAGACCCTGCATTGTGACCTACGAACTTCTAACCCCTGCGAGTCAATCGTGCAGTTTGAGCAGAAGCTGAATAATGCGACTGAAAAAATCGCATAGTGTATGCCCAGCTTAAGCAATCTGCTTAGTATTTGTGTGGGCATGATGTCACAGATTTGCGTGTAAGGTATTCTCAGGGTCATCAAGATTTGAGGGTTGAAAAGAAGATTTTGTTATATCTTGGTGAAGTTACAGGCTACAGCTTGTGGTGGTCAATAGACCTATGTGGAGATTGGAGGTCTGATTGAGGCTTATGAGACGGAGAAATGCCAAGATGCCCAGGAAAGTTGACGGAAGAGAAAATGGGTTGTTTTTCTGATTAACTACGGACTATAGACTTTACATTCTTCGTTGGACTTTTACATGCACAAGTACACAAATGAAGTGCCAAAAAGTCGAGTAGTGAGGGTAGAAATGCTACAGAGCTTGATCTGTCAGGTGTGCAGGCTCCTTGCAGAGCTGGTGATGATTGAGTGTCAGGAACAGTGAAAGCTGGGGGCCATGAGGAATGAGGAAGTAGGAAAAAACACATACATGCCTTAGTAATGGGGTAGAAGGATACACGCAATATCACAAAGACAACTGTTGCTTGCTGTTTAACTCAAAGACACTGTAGGTGTGACCCACACATAAACAGAGAGCACCTTTCTCAGAAATGAATAGATAACAATAACCAACAAAACCAACAATATTGTCAGTCTATAATTATATAGTCCAAAAAAGGTGAAGCTGAAGCTTCAACCTGTAATGGCTCAAACAACTTCCATTAGAAAATGAAAGCAAAGGGTAACACCACCTGGGTCTGGGTGCAGTTTCCCCCTCCAGGGGCAAGGGTACCTAGACCCGGTTCTTAGAGTACGCTTGGGGAGTGTGATTGTGTGTACAGCGTCTCTTTATGTCTGTCTCCACGTTGGTTGAGTGTGGAGTAATTGCCTATGAGAGCATGAGGGTGGGAATGGATGTTTGTATTTGAGTGTGCCTGTATGTCTGTGTCTATATGTCAGGTTGGGTATCAGACGCCACCTCTCTGGGGACATCTCAGGCCCTCCAAGGTTTGGAGGCCTATCTCCCCCCACCACTTCCCCTGCCGGTGGCAGACGCCCTCAGACATCGGTGCGTTGGTGGTTCTTTGTGTCCGGGGGTGGGCGTCCGGGTACACACCGGCTCACTCCTTGGTGGCTGCTTATCGGGGCCTGGAACCTGGGGCTCGCTCGGGCCACTTCGGGGGTGGGGTGCCCTCGGCCTCTCGGCCTGGGGCTCGGTCACTCAGGCACAGCTGGCTGCCGGCGGAGCTCACGGGCACGTCACTGCAACCCCCCCTGGCTTCTGCTCCGCGGCTGCTGAGTGATCCCTCATCTGGGACTCTCCTCAGCTCTTTCTGGGATAGTGGCGCGGCTGCCCCTCTGTTGGTCTTCCTTGGTCTCTTGTGTTCTGGGGGCCTCTGGATGTCTGGAGTTTTGATCTCCTCCATACCTGCTTCATGCCCTGGAGGATGGGACTGTGGCCCCCCACACCCTCTAGCAGATCATTACATTAAGGAACCTTTTAAATACAAGCGCGCTCATGCTCACAGGTGTACACACAGGTGATCACACACACAAACTACACCCTTTTTGGCTCCTACCTCAAAGCACACTGTGCGCTGTCAATCTTACGTGCTGCACAATAATGTTTAATATTAAGTATTTAGTGTTATATTCCCATATATCATTGTGATGTTGTTTATTCTATTACTCTCGTTTTCTTCTGCTTGTTTTCTTTTTTCTTTCTCAACAGGTGATCCAGGTGATCGATATATGTATTTTTTGTTTGTTTGTTTTGTTGGTTTTTGTTTTTTGCCCTTTATCCCCGTCCCTCTTCTCCGCTGTTTTTTTTTTGTTTTTTTTTCCCCCTCTTTCTTTCTCCCTTTTCTTTTCCCCTGTCCCGTATCTAGCAAGTAAAAATAAAAAAAATAAAATAAAATAAACAATAAAAGGTAAATCAAATGGACCATTACGGCAAGGCTGGGATGGTCCATTTGGTAAAGTAAATCCGTTGGGCATCTTTCTTCGCCTTTAGACAATAATTCTGATGGCAAAAGAACCAAACGGGACAGGTTTAAAAAAAAAAAGAAAAAAAAAGAAAAAGAAAAAAAGAAAAGAAAATGAAAGCAAAAACATCACAGATGAAAAAAGAAAAGTATTTATACGTCATCCGACAATACAGACTTACACTTTTTATATTTAAATATTAATCTGGAGCATATTTGTTTTCAGTACTTCACTTTAGCAGTCTTGGTAATAATTGATTTTGCTTTGTTAATTACATTTGATTAGGCAATTTGTAATCTACCAACTCCTATAACTAAAGAGATTTGTTGTTTGTCTATAACTAGTTCTTTATCTTAAACGCTGACTCATTAAAGTTCTTATAATAAACTACTGTATCGCTTAAAGTAGGAAGTTCCTGGGTTCAGCTCAGGCCTTTTGCTTTTAAAACCTCTCATTGTGTGTTCACAGATGTTTCTTCCCGCAATTCAAAGACATGCAAACTCACAAACTCTAACCTGCCTTTGAATATCAGTGTGAATGTTTGTCTTTGTGTTTTATCGCTGTGATGTCTAGGAGCATGGCCCAGCTTACTTCCTCTTCCTTCAGAATTTCTTTGATGGGGTCCAGCTGTGCAGCAACTGAATAGGATAAGTGGGAGTAGAATGGATGATTGAGAAATGACGTTTGGGAACACACTGTGTCAACCATAGACATTTGCCTTCTTGGTGCTTTTCCAAAATCGTGGTACTTTTCTAAGATCAGGGAAATCAGGTGATATGAGCTTTCTTATTGGAACTAACACTGGCAGCCACAGTATTCCAGTTTCGGTTCTTATCTTATCTACACTGTAGCTTACTCATTTTAGGGGCATTATGGTACTTTCCGTGCAGCTGAACCCATGTAAGGCTTAATTTTGTCGATGAACTGGGAGACTTGTGTCCATTGTGTTCTAAAGTGGTGACTTCACTAATTGGCCCAACTTAGAATGGCGTCAATGGGAAAAGCAATGACGTAAGTGATGACAGTTTTAGTCTGATAACCTGTCTCAGTTTGGATTTTTCCATTGTTACACTTCATTTTAGTGCATGGATTTCAGTGCGATAGTGTCATCTCTCAAGCTGGTAACTGCAAACTTATTGGTAAATTCTGATTTCAGCAAAATCAAATTAAAAGGCCCCAAATAGAGCGTAGAACTGCCTTAAGGGGCCGTTTTGAGGCGCTGGGGTTCAGTCTAATTTGTTGGTAATTTAAAGGTGGGCTAACAATGGTGGGTTTGAATTTCATCACCTAGAAATGCAGCACTCATTTATGTATTCTTGCTCATTAAAATCATAGTTTGCTGTTTTTTTCCCAGTTGGTGTGGCTTTGAAACTAAATTAGTATTTAAAGAATTAAAAAATTGCCTTATTGTAAATAGCTATTATCGTGAGTCTTGTTAAGGCTTTTACATTGAATCCACTGCCTGTTGTCACCTATGCTTGCAGTCAGATATCATTTATTACACTATCATTAAGAGACTCTGAACAGTTCCATAAAAATGGTCTGTGTTTGACTCGAATGTACTTATACATTCGAGTAGAAAGTGATAATTGGTAGAAGTGGAGCATAAACTTTGTTACATTTACAGGAGGGATCGACTTTAAGTTGTCTTAAAAATTATAATAGTCCACATTTAAAACTCAACTTTATAACTTCTTTTTTTAGACCATAAGTACATAAGCATAAGCATTAGTTTTGCATACAAACCTGATGTTCTGTGATGGATGACACATGTGGAGAATATTGTGGTCCAGGAAGCAAAGCAATAAAGTGTCTCTAAACAGCAAAAGGTACTTCAGGCATTAGTCTGGTAATGCTTTAATAGTGTTTGCAGTGAATGGAGTTCATTTAGGGGACCACTCACATTACACAACCTGCTGGGTTTCTACTCTGTCTGCTACTGTAAGGCAAACCTGTTTTGATCAATAGCTGTGTATTCATTTTGCATTCAGAGCCAACAGAGTGAAACTAAATCTTAAAATCAGCAGGGTACTACACTAGCCAAAAATGAAACAGTAGAAATTAATCCAATGAGTTTCACACACACAGGCAGAGTCACAAGCATTCCCTCGTGAATAGCACCAACATGTGTTGACATGTAGGTTCAGATACAGGAGCACATTTTATGAACCATGTACACCGTCTTCTAAATAATTTAGATAGAAAGCGCAAGGACAATGATGACGTACTCAACAACTGTCTGAATAGAGCTTAAAGGATGCAGGTGTGATTATTCAAGCCAAAGGAATTCTGTAGTATGTGGCTTTTACATGCCTCATTTCTTTTCCTGAGCTTCGTACCTTGAAAGAATTTGAGACTGAGAGAAGATTCTGGAACTGGCACATGCACAAACACATGCAGTGGAGTCAAGTATCCATATGGTTCTTTTCATAGAATATGTCAGATTTTGGGAACTTCATTTTAATCTCTGACAGTAGAGAAAGTCACCTTTTTTTTCCTTGCAGAATTACCCGAGCAGAGGTTCACACAAAACGTGCTAAGACAAACTAGATAAATCATTTCCTCAGAGACCTTGGGACCTTTCCTTTATTGTCACCAGAAGGTGTAAGTTTTCATTTACCCGGGGGGCTTTTTTAACAGCTATCAGATGGATAAAAAAATAAAAAAAAGATTTGTTTTGAAGCTGTACAAGAGCTGGAAGATCACATGGAAAGAATAACCTTACTCACTAGAATAAGTTTAAGTCTAGTAAAACCAAGATTTAAGGAGTGCCTTCAAGTGCTGTTTTTTCAAATAGTTTTACAGTAAAGTTGCACATTTGCCTTTCTGTGAAACCTTTTAGGACTGGACTATCCCCTAAGCTATAGAAAATCATTGAAGGTTTACATGTTTAAAACAACAATGCATCATCCCCACAAAGCAAGTACCTTGACTGTAGTGTCTCACTTAAATCCTCCATTATATGTCTGTATTCATCCTATTACAGTAACCTGTTACTTTGTAACTTGTTAAACCAACACTGTCCTTTTGTACATATTTAACAAGAGGTATGCTAAATTGTAATTGTCTTTACCCTGTGACCAAGAACATACTGTACACACTTAAAACAGGCTGCCTCTTTGCAGTGGGGCCACGCTCACCATGTTATTAAGACTAATCATCTTGTCTGTTCCTTGCTGTTGGCTGCCCTGTGAACTTTCTTAAATCATGGCTAAAATGTGACCCTGTGCTCAGAGTTAAGTTGTTTGCCTTTCTCATGAAAGTGGCTTTCTAAACAGCTGACCCAACCGTTCACGCTGAGGCTATAAATGAAGATGGATGTATAAAAACAGCTGTGTTCATTAAAGGCTTCGAATATATGAAGTGACTGTAGACTCTTATGACAGTGTCGCCATTCAGGTATGCTGCATATATTCATCAGTGTATCAGATCATGTGATTTTAGAGTCATAAAGTATTACTCAACCAAGAGACATGACAGAGTACACTTTGCTCCACAACTAACTGGAGCTTACCGTCTTTTACAGCTGTCATGTTGGTATTATGACATCCAAACATCTGCTGTCTTAGAAGTCCTACTAGTTTAAAAGCACTAAGGCCAAAGTTGATTTTGATTTATGTAAAAAAAAAAAAGACAAACATGTATGTTATTTTTTTATGAATAATAAAACATATATTTATCGTTCTTCTTCTTTGCAAACAACATATTCATTACATAAGACAAAGTAATAAGTTACGAGCACTATTAGCATCACTGTATGATTAACGCGTGTTTAGAGATATCCATGACAACACATTGCAGTGACCCCCAAAGAGCCACTGCACTAAAAATGTTTAGCACAATTAATTTACAGACAGCAGCGTACACATATATGTAATGTAGACGTAATTTTGTCATGCTTTTTTACATCAGCCACTACACATAAGACATATAACATATAAGTACCTGAGTTTCATAAAAGTAATTTTAAAAATATGTGTAGATGTTGATATTCCTGGTACCCTATGTAGTTTATATTTAATTAAAGTAGGAGCAGTTAAGCTACAGAAATACATATGCCATGGTCATTGTAGTAAGATGGTAATTACTATACGCTACACAGTATTAGGTAGTTTGTTTCATTATTATTATTATTATTATTATTATTATTATTATTATTATTATTATTATTATTTTATTGTTATTATTTTTATCATTATTATTATTGTTGTTGTTGTTATTGTTGTTGTTGTCAGGACATGGACAAAAACAATAATCTCACAAATGAAAGGATACCTTATACCAGGTTTTGCTACTAGCTAATTCCCATCTGCTCAGACCCTTCGTCAGGCATACACAGTACACACAGTTGTCATTGATGAGGATCCCTAACTCCAAAACTCTAATCATAGACAATCAGAACATATGACGTTTTATTTGTGTTATTTTCCTAAGTCAGAAAACAAAGAATGAAATAACTAGACTATCCCATCAGTATATAAACAATATAATAAATCTGGGTGATAAAAGGTAGGAAAAAATGTAGACCGTCAGTTATTTATTTTAATCCATTCTTTTGCATGATATGAAAAGAAATGGGCTTAAATAAAAAGGGTGGCTGGCCTTGACGCTATTTCCGTTTTGCAGATTGGTTTAATGGTGCATGTGCATCAGTGTTAACTGTTTTAAAAACAAACATCTGAGTACTAGTTTAGGTCCTGGAAAGGTAACATCTTTGGTGTTGTTTAAGATATCACAGTGGTGATAGCATTGTGGTTTCCAGTCCAAAACCACATGAGCTTATGAAGTAAGCTCTTTTTTTTTACTTGAGACCAACAGGGGACACAGATGTTGACAGAAGGAAGTATCACATGTATGAAAACATATGCTTGACACTTTGTCACAGAGTGAGTTTCTAATAATTCTGAAAATAGCTACATGTATACAGCATCTCAGTGTGTTACTCATCTTCTTGATGTGCTCTCTAAGGTATTTAACTTCCTCCGTTAAAATTTAAATGTTAACTGATCATGTAAAAGAGTCACATTGGGAGCAGGGAAACATACGCACATGCACAAAAATTTTGCACATGCAGTCCTCTTCCAATCTAAATTAGCCTCGCTTTAAATTAGACGCATACAAACTGCATCTGAAGAATTTCAGCAGAGCCCTGTGAAAGGGCGTTGTAAAGAAATTAACTGTACAGTTAATCTCGTGCTGTGTGACTCTTGTTTCCATAGGCCTGTTTTTGATAGCTCCCGTTCTGATGGCCCCAACGCACTCCAGTATGTGCACACCACTGAGGACGATCAACGACAGCCTCAGCCACAGACGACGGTACATGGTGAGACACTGATGACATGACTGCAGGCATGTGGCGTGGGGTCAGTGATGCAGGGTTTAGAGGAAAATGGAATTATTCCGACTTCTTCCTAATTTGGGACAAGCTCCAAAAACGTGTTCTTACAGTTCCCATAATGAAACTTGATATCACTGGCATCTTAATACATGTGGGCTCAGAACTTGTATGTGCATGACAAAAATGCTGCAACGTAAATTAGCAAGTGTTTTTAAACAAAACATAGGTAAACAGATTATTTATCAAGTGACTGACCCGCATGGGGACGTAACCATAATAGAGCATTTATATCTTCCCTGTGTGGGCAAAAACATCTAAAATCAAAAATCGAAATTTCTACCATGTGTCAGGTCAAACTGTAAATTTCTACGAAACATAAAAGAAGTAAGTTGGGTTGCAAAATCTATGTGGTAATTTTTGTCTCTTGTTTTTCTTTCCCTTACAGAAACACAACTTCCCCATCGAGTACACCATCAAAGTTCATAATAGGGAAATCTTTAGACTGTCAAATATCAGCAGAATGGTAAAGTCATAAGACAACCTCTGTTTTCTATATAAATCTTTTGACTTTCTTTAATTAAAAGCTGAAGGTCTTCCTATAGAAGGTCTTCCTAATAAAGTCTGCGTGTGAATGGTGATGTGATGAGTTTGTCTTTTTCCTCTTTTTCCTTCATCAGAAGTTAAGACCAGAGGGGTTGGATGACCTGGTTCTCCAGAGGCTGTGGTTTCAAGTGTATCAAGGTGTTTTAAAAAAGGTAAGAACAGAGCTGTTACTAGTGGAACCTGTTTGTGTTGCTGGTTCTGCTCTGAAATGTGGATGTGTGGTATATCATTTGTTTGTCTAAGAAGAGCTGATGAGAGACTGCTGGGGCCATCGTTTTTCAGTGGGAATTGAGCCACACATGCCAACTCTCATATCTAAACACCCATGCTTACAGCCCATTAAGCTAATTAGACATTTAATTGGGTGTACACAAATGCATGACACACCAGTTAGTCTCAATTTACAGTAATGCTGCAGGGATTTAAAACCTTTTGCTTTGGAATTATTTATACCCCTGTTTCTTTTATAAAAATGTATTCATACCCATAGTCTTTTCGGTAACTTGTTCTTGTACATGTCAGAGGAGGGGCGAGAGGGGCCTTCAAGATAATTTAGCTATCCTAAGTTAACTTTATGGCTGAGCAGGCGGGCTGATGGAAAAATAAACACACAAAAGGAAAAGTGATTTTTCTACCCTGAGGTAACTCATAGCACCAAATCATAGAAGTCATGTGGTGACTAGAGACAAAAGAATGCCAATGCAATTTTGATTTGTGGCTTCGGCAGGCAAAATAAGAATTGGCTGCTGAAAATGGGTGGGTACCAGGTTGAGCTGATTCTAACTTTGATGGAAAGCGGTTAAAGAAACTACCAGTGCGAGCAAAGGTTCACATGACTGACATGTGAAAGGGATGCAGAGCCTGGAAAACCTGGTGCCATCCTGTTTAACTACACAGCAGTGTAGCTTGAGATGTGGACACAGCTTAAAGTCCAGATTACATGTGAATGTTTGCTTGGTGTTTAAAACACACTGTCAGGACAAATGAAAGGAGGCAACTTCAACCACTTAGTGGTGAACAGAAAATATAAGTAAAAAATCTCCACAGTGAGTATAAAAGGCTTCATGTCATGCCAAAGAAACGTCCACGAAATAAATAAAATCTGTATATTTCACGCCATTTTATTCATATTTCAGGACCACAGACAGCTCATAGTCTTCTTTTTCAGCATGCTGTTCTGTTCAGTGAACTGGCACATCAATTGCCGCTTACGCTGAACACAGAAAAACAAGTTACTACACACAGACTGGGCTGTAGAACTTTTTAATTAAGCAAATTCAGCAACCACTAGATGTACAATGCAAACAAGCATCATTTTCGTTTTTGTGGGGCATGTGCAGTAGGAGCTTGTGGTCCGGGACAGATTTTTGGCTGATCCTCGAATAGAAGGGCAGATGATGAAGTTTACATCATGCCAACCCTTGGGACACATTGGAAGCACAAATGAGCTTTAACTTTGCAAGCTAGCTCAGACAGTCCATCTGAGACCTTGACTTCTTATCAAATTCACATGACAAACTCCTTGCACAACATCAGTCCAACACACCCTGTCATTTAAGCCAGAATTTTTGGTTCAGTCACTTGCTGCATGCCTGTACATGCCGCTCAGGTTACCATCCTTGCAACCACCCTTAACATACCCCTTCAGGCTGCTTTGTTACCCACATGACATTCATACAATTATGAAATGTTTGGGAAAGATTTTGTGCTTGAGTAACATGAACTAAACCTGTGGGAAAACACTGTCCACCTCTTGCCTATTGTGCTATAAAACTGAAAGCTCAATACCACCTGTTCCTGTTGAGTGCCTCGATGCTTTTACGTTTGGAGGGGGACCAGTTTCTACAAGCACTGTTAGAGTGGTAGTGGCTTTGGCTGGTGGATCTGTTTTTTTTTTAGTTAGCACTTTAAATTTTATTTTATTTTATATGTAAAGCATGGGCATAATGGGCACCCTTTCAGGTGTGTTGTACTAGTGATTAGTCCTACCTCACCAGCCTTGCTACCTCAGTACTACTGTGTGTTTAAAGGTTTGCCCAGAGCCTTGGAGATTCTAATCTATGAAAATAGCATGTCTTTGGACTGCTAGTTCATTTTGTGAATTTCTTATAAATAACACTGATAGTGTTCCAGCAATAAAAGTTCATAATAGATGGTTACATTTTCCCTTAACACTGTGTAGCATTTAATTATTGTATATTAAACACTTTATGCACTTTTGATTTTGCTAACATTTCCCTGCTGAACAAATCAACACCTTTAATGCTGTATAAACTAAAGGCAAGTTGAATTTTTAGATCCTCTGGGTTTTGCCAACGAGACATCCTTCACGTCCTTACACAGCCGAGTTGGAAAGACGCTTCAAGGATGCTCAGGCAGTCTTTATGCAGTCACATCCTGCTGAGGTAAGTTTCTATACAGCATGCGTACCAGAGCTGCAGTTGGTGTTAGGCATTAATGTTGCTTTGATTGTATTTATTAATATTTAGAACCTGGGTCTTTTCTATGTTGTAGTGTTTAGTCAAAAGTAAACATTTCCAGCCTGTTTATTCAGTTTAGACAGCTTACTAAACATCTGACAATTTAGATTAATTTCTATAGCTGTCCTGCTTGTAAGTTTAGTTTAGTTAACATCCCCATTAGCGCAGCAGAGCAGCAGATATTCTTCGTGTTAAGCCTTGTGGCTTTGAGTTTCAGCAGACAGTAGGTGAAGAAATCTGACCAAGTCTGTGAACATAGTTACATCCTGTTCTTCTTTTTGTCCAGCATTTTCTCTTGTCCTCTTGACTTAGTAAAATGGAACATTTGGTACAGAAGGAGGTTTAAAGGTGACCTGTCATATTTTCCAGTATCATATTTTTGGATCTTACATAAGCCCCAAACCACCCACATTTCATTATATTTGGTAGGAAAATGGAAAATAGGTGCACCAACATATTGAAACATGAGTAAATATACATCGAAATACAGTATATAAGACAAAAACTGGGTTTGTATAATTCTAATGAGCTCCAAAGAATTGTTTGGTATGACCACCCTTATTTAAAGCTTATTCATTCAAAGCCTTCTTTGATTTTGTCTGCCTGTTGTTCTGTTTTCTGGGAGACCAATCCATGGCTAAAAGAGTTTCAGAGTGTGTCTCTCAGGGTATGCTCTGGCAGTGTGTTTGGGATTATTTTTTGATGCTGAAAAATCAAACCTCTACCAATCAGATGATTTCAAGATGGTATTCCATCAAAATGTCAAAAAATCAAAATTAAAATTGGATCAAAATCTCAAAACCAATTTTAACAAGATCTCCAACACCACTGACTGAAATCCAACCATGGCAGAACCTCCAATGTACTTTACAGATGACCGTAGACACTCACTGTTGTACCTCTCTGCTGATCTCCTCTGTATGCATTGGTGACGATTTGAACCAATAATGTCACATTTGGATTCATTACTCCAAAAGATCTGGGCTGATTCCAGTCCTTGTGCAATTTGGCATACCTCAGCCTTTCATTGCTGTTTCCCTTCCTTAAAGTGGTTATGTTAGCTATCTAGTGACAGAAACCAAGGAAACTAAACCTAAAAAACAGTCTAGGGGGTCACTTTGCACTTCCTTGGTTGTAACAATGAGTTTTATATTAAAAAAATATAAGGAAGAAAATATAACAAGGATATATTTTCACTCTCTATCTTTAAAGCAATCAGAGGTTCTTCATTGTTTGCCTGCTCCATTGAAATGGGAAAATCCACCTGTTAGGCTGTAGAGAACTGTGTGGAGGAGAGCCTGTTTGAGTCAGGTGCACTGGTGGCGATCAGCGCTGTTTTATGTAATCTTAAGCTGTTATTTAACCTCCAGTTTTATCAGGATTAAGTCTTTCTTTTCACAAATTCCCAACCAGCTTAAAACATCACAGGTTACTCTATTACAAACATTTTCTGAAGCATGATCAAAAATCCTAACATCGCTCTGGAGGTCAGTAGGGAAGAAAATCTCCACGTTACAGTTGGGCTTTTTTCCCCTCACTTCTATTTAGAGATAGTAAAAGCATCGACTAAGGTGAAATAATGTGTTTAATCTTAAAAATTTCCACACCAGTATGCCAAAAGAATTATTATAACAAAAAAAAGCTATATCATGTCTTCCTAGGGGGCTAATGATTTTTTGGTCCATCACACACATCAGCCAATCAAATGAATCCAATCCAATGCAATCCAACTTTATTTATATAGCACTTTAAAAACAACAAAGTTGACCAAAGTGCTTTCCAATAATAAAACAGAGATAGCAGTTAAAAACCATACATTAAGCAGACAAAGAAATAAATATAAATAACAATAAAATAAATACAAGATAAATACAAAATAAAAAGAAGATAAAAATAAATCAGTATATATATTAAATATTAAAACATGAGTAAAATAGACAATAAGATTTACAATGAATAAAATTAACAAAATAAAAAGATTAAGAGTGACCAACAGCTGACTAAAACTGACTACAAGCTGACTCTGGTACTACTCCTAAAAAGCCTTTGAAAAAAAGTGTGTTTCTATAAGTGATTTAAACCTTTCAAGTGTTGGGGCCAGCCTAATATGGAGGGGCAGTTTATTCCATAATTTGGGGGCCACAACAGCGAAAGCTTGGTCCCCCCGGTGTTTCAGTCTTGACATGGGGACAGCAAGGAGTGACTGGTCAGTTGGTCTGAGAGACCTTTGTGGAGTGTATCGGTGTAGAAGGTCTGACAGGTAAGAAGGAGCCAGGCCATTTAAAACTGTAAAAGCAAACAATACAATTTTAAAATGAATTCTGAAATGGACAGGCAACCAATGTAAGGAGGCAAGAACAGGGGTAATGTGCTCACATTTGTGTGTCCCTGTCAACAGGCGAGCAGCAGCATTCTGGACCATTTGCAAGTGTGATAGTGAAGCCTGATCAATACCAATATAAAGTCCATTACAATAATCAAGGCGAGAGGTCACAAATGCATGTAAAACTCTCTCCAAGTCACAAAAAGAAATAAAAGGTTTTACTTTAGAGAGCTGCCTCGGCTGAAAAAAAGCTATTTCTCACTACTGTATTTACCTGAAAATGAGAGAAAGGTGGCATTAAAAAAACATAAAATATCTTACAGACATGCTGATAGATGTTAGGATTCCTGATCATGCTTCAGTAAGAAAGTTAACTATGTTTGTGACGTAACCTGCAACATACATGTTATAAACTGGTAAACCCCGATATAACTGGGGGCTGAATTACGCCTTAATATGACATAAAATAGAGCTGATCACACGTTGTCAGGATGCGTCTCGTCTGCTCTTCTCTGACCCGTTTGGTCTGTCCACCTGTCCTTTCAGATAATGTTTGTCTGCTGTAGACAGCTCTTTAGGCATGTCACTTTTTCTTTTTGTCCACCGCTTGTCAAGTCTACTTTCTTTAAGGACACACTTCATATCCCAGGCTTTTCAGTTAATAGATCTTTGGGAATCATCTTGTCGGTGCAAAAATGCTGTTTTATGCCAGTCAGAGTGTGCTATCTTTGGCATGAACAGGGTCTGGGCTGAAAATGACTGAACAAGCAGACTTTGAAAGTCTAGTCCTGATCATTGCTGGATAATGGCTTTGACATTATAGCTGACCACTATAATAATTGAATGAACTTTCTACTGTAAGGGTTAGGGTTAGGGCTGAAAGGCACTTTTACTACTGTGGGTATATTTCCCTTTAATCCTTTCACAATTACTAGTTAACCCAATAGTTTATATTTTCCATTAATTACCTTCCTGTTATATCCAAGCATTGCAAAATTAGAAGATCCGATTTAAACATTTACCAATCCAAAAGCTTTAAAATTGAAAAACTGCTAAATAAGTGAAGTTGGTGTTAAACAGAATACAAAAAGTTAAAATTCAGGATACTCAATAAATACATAACTGGCAGACCAAGTGAATCTATTTTCCACAAGTCGGTGTAAAAGGACAGGTCCCGAGTTTCCTTTTAAAGGAATCCACACAGTTGGTTAATTTTAGGTTTGCGCTCAGAGCAAAGCATAGGTTAGATACCAGAGCCTCAAAACTTTAATCACCCTGAGCCCTTGGGTGGGTGCAAGGCTGGTCTGGACAGATGTGAAGTGTGTGAAATGAAGCTTTGGGAGACAAAAGGTCAACCTGGACAGCTGGCTGTAATAGGAATTAAAAGCATCTGCTGGCTTACTCTGATAGGAAATGCAGGGATAATGTGGAAAAGATGCAATTTATGGTGATCAATCTTACTTTTTTTGGTTTATCAAGTAAGCTTTTGTACTATTTTATCAGGTCACATAAGTGTATACAGACCTTATAGCTGCCAGTGTCACATTCTAAGATACAAGAGATTTTATTCTAATAACACCTTATTGATCCCTATTTTTTTTTTTTTGATTTGCTAACATTTAGGCTAACTGATGTGTTTGTGTTTTTTGTGTGTTTAGGTCTTCCAAGAGGACCTTCCAGAGAAAATCCAGGACATTTGGGATAGTTTAACAGAAAAGCCTGAAAACATGCCAGAGTCTAGTTGGCGATTTGCTACTCCAAAGTTTCTCTTGGACAACTTGTGCCGCACCATGTACTGCCTCTTCAGTGAATGCTTTTCCAACGCAGACGTTCAAGAAGACTGTAAGTATAAGAGAGGAAATGACACTGTAGGCTGTAATTTGTTTAAGAACCATCCCATGTCAGCTTTTAAATGGATTCATTTCGTTAAGATGATGTTGGGTATAAACTCCCCAAACAGCTCATTACATAATGTCAGTCTTGCTGTTAAAGAGGCATCAGCATTTGTTTTTCAGATTTTGGATTAGCTAAGATTCTGCAGATGTTTCCTGTCATACAGGACTAAATATTTTATGAAACTCAGGGATGATAGAGTGGAAGTACATTCTTCAGTAACGTAGACTTTCCAGCAAGGAAGCAAGTGTCAAATTAGATGTCTTATAAGAAGGCTGTGGTTGGGAATCATGACAGTATACACACATTATTTTTTGGGTTCTAGCACCGCTGTGTTATGTAAGTGTCCTGCCTGGAACACCTAGCCAAACTTTTGATGCTCTGAGTTGTCCTGCAGCCTTTACCAAACCATCTGGATGAACTGTGTCTCAAGGATTTAATAAAGTGAAATGATTAAGCACGCACACGCACACAGAAAAACACGGTTTGCATTTAACTTTTGTTTAAGACTCGCATCAGCAACAACGTTAAAACCACCTGACAAAACAGCACGAGAGGCAGAGTTTTTCACTGGATGGCACAACTCCAAAGGGGATTTGTTTCAGAAAGGTCTCGGATCTGTTCTGTCATGATCTTTCACTTGCCTGAAAGAGAATTTATATTGTTATACTGATTATGTGGCAATAAAACATGATGAGGAAAGCTAATGTGTAAACGCCTAAATGAGTTTCTCTTCTCATTTGTTTTTCAGACTGTGAAGTTTCTCATTGGCGGAAAGGCAGGAAGAAAGACATGCAGCCTGAAAGCTGAGAAGAAGCAAGCGGAGTCAAGTTGTCCCTAGTGATTAGGGATTAGTATTATTATTTCCCTTGAGCTATAGGGAGATGGGTAAAAGGACAATGCACACTGAAATGAGAGTTCAGACCTGATTTGTGAACATCAATAAGTCTTTTCCAAATCTGCTATATAGAGCTAAGATTATCCACAGTTTGTCCTCATAATTCCAACTCTGTGTGTCAAAGCAGATGAAAATTAAAGACATAATATCTCTCAAACCTTTGTGAACCTAAAGGCTTTCTGTTAAATGACATCAAATGAAATTTTGAGTAAAAAATGCCAGCTCATTGTCTTTTGGCATCCTCTCAGATTAAGATTATGGCGTTTTTGGATCCGATTTGTTCATGTTCACAAATAGCGAACTGATGTGTGGTCAATATTTTATCTAAGGTGGATTCTTTCTAAACAAAGGGTTAATGCTCACCTGCAGCTTTGCCAAACCACTGCTCAAAAAGTTGTGATGTGCTCCTGTGGGCCTGTGTGGTTCATGTCAGAGGCCAAGGACAGATTGGGAAACTTCAGCTGACTTTGTACATTTGCCAGAATTCGCCTCTTTTGAACATCAGTGTGCTAAAGCAGGAGCAGTGTATATGAACTCCAAGCGTAAATGCAAACTGGTAACTACTGGTCTTATTCTACAGTTGTTGACTGTACATTTTTATACAGCTGCCCAGACTGCTTAGCCAAGGCTGTTGAAAAATGTGTGCTCATTTTGGCTCCATTGTATGTATTTTTTTCCTATATGTTTATTATGCAAAGAATGAGATTGGAAAATGCATTCATCTCCCTCCATCCAACCTATGCATTTTAAACTTGCTGTAGATCTCTTATGTTTTTTTTTTCACGAGGCAACTATTAAATAATTTGAGGACTTACTAGCTAAACAAAGCTCAAATGATTGTTAGCATTTTAAATATGAAGTTACATCACAGTCAGATGTTATTTGCCCCATAGTTAAGTTATATTCTATAAAAATAATATTAATAATATTAATAATAATAATAATAATAATGATAATTGACACTTCTGTCTGTTGTCCATTATCTTGAGTTACCCCTCACAGAATTTTAACTATGAACATGTTGGAAATGCACACAAAGACAGTTGCAAAACCGAAATGTAAAATTCAGCTCAATGTAGTTGCAACATTAGAAATCTTGTGGGATTGTTCTCAGCATTCAAATCATTTTCAACACATCCATACTGAGATTTAATATCAGGTTCCTCTGCCATTTTCTTTCTGTCAGAGTTAAGAGTTACCCCTTAAACTATTCAAATCGAGGCAAGGTTATGAGAAGGTAAGGCAAAGAGAAACATACAGTTTACTACAGAAGTTAGACTTTTGGCTGATAAGCACTGTAAATATATGGAAAAAAAGGAAAATGTAGGCAAGTCAACAAGATTTTCATGCAATATCACTTAGAGTTTAAACCTTTACGCACGGGAACAAGCTTCAAGATGCATTTCAAAGTTCACAAATAGTGTTATCCAATCCAATCCAATTTTATTTATAAAGCACTTTAAAATACCCAGCACAGGAACAAAGTGCTGTACAGAACATAAGTTAAAACAATAGAATAACAGAAAGCAGCAAAATAAATAAATAAAACACATAATACATAAAATTAAAACAGCCCTATATTAAAACAAAAACAAGATAAGACAGCATCGAATCACCTAAAAACAACTAAAATGGTGCTTCTTCAGTGGAGTTTTGGACTTAGAGATTCTATTCTACATGTGCAACTATATAAATACTGACTGAAAAAAAACTTTTATGGTAGGCATAGTGCACATAAAAAAACAGACCCATCCATAGTTCTGTGGTTACCTCAGCAGCTAGTATTTCTGTTTGGAGTGCCAGTGAAGATTCACTTAAAAAATGGCCCTCTACACACATTTGTCAAACACAGTAGTGGACAAATGTAGTGAAGTAAAAAGTAGTGCAGTTTCAGCTTTCTTCAGGGTGTGTTAATACCCAGAAATCTAGCTTGTTACATGCTGAAATGTTCACACCATAACCTCTTCTTTGGTAATAATTAACTCTGATTCTCAAAATTGCTAACTAACCAGGGGCTTGGATGTGAACATGTACACTTCAATATAGTAAATGCTTAACATCTTTACTGAGCAGCTGCTGTGTCAAGGCAACATAAACAACTGTAATGGGTTGCATAGGTTTTTTTCCCACACTGGAGCACATCTCTGTGGAATTTTTCTTATCTCTTATTATCAGTCAAACTGCAGTTTGGTGGAAAAAAAACAGCTGGATGAGGTAAAATGAACAGAAAAGTAAGCAAAACAGCAAGCCATTAAAACGAAGCAGCTTATGCTAATGTTTTCAGCTCGCCACCATCAATTAATTTCAGCTGCCATAGCCATATTTTTAAACTCGGCCATTCAACACATTTAACTACTTAAGGCAAGGGTGAGCAGATGTTAAAGGGAATTACCTAAAGGTCATTTGTTTTTATCAGGATTGAAAGCATCCTTCATATTTTCTTGTTGTTTGAGTAAAACTGTCCTTTTTTATGTTTAGTCTGAGATTTCTGCATTGTTGTACATGCTTCATTTGATTATTGATGATGGTGACGTTAAGTTGAGGCTAGGTGTTCGAAAGAAATCTTGAGACATACAGAAACATAAAAGAAGCATAACAGTAGAAAAAACAGCAGGCATTCTGGTAGTAATTTCAATGATTTGTGAGGCATATTTGGCTTATTTAGGAAACTTAAACTTTATAAATACAAATAGACTTCGTTTAAAGAGATTTAATCTAATTAACTAACTCACTATGTTAACAGGTTCTCCACTGAAGTATAGAAGGCAAACCTTAAACCTGCTTTGAGACAATGCTGAGAAAAACATTACCATTTGAACTGATATAATGTAGTTATTTAATGCACAAGTTTCAAGCAGTTAAAAAGAGCAGCGTTTCATAACGTTACAGCAAGAAGGGTGGGGTCAGCCTTTGAAACTGTTTGGCACGGTCACTTACTGAAGACAATCTGCTCACCCCGTCATGTGCCACTGTTTTCCTTAGACTGTTGTTTTTCCTCATTATACTTTCCATGCACAGCGTTCATTGCTTTCAAATCCCAACATACTGGTTCAGTCAGTTTATGGTGCAACATTCCCATATTCCCTTATTTACTTTAGGACTGAATGTATTTATTGTCATTAGCAATGTTAACAGTTTCAAAAACACACTTGAAATGCCTGTGCAAACATTGCAAAAAAGAACTGGTTTATCGTACCAGCTAGGAGCAGTCATTATCCTTCCCTTTAAGCTTGTTATATTAAAGGATACTGTTTGTTGAAATCAAACATGAAAGAATTTAACTTAAACTAAAAGAAATTGTGTATATATATATATATATATATATATATATATATATATATATATATATATATATATGATTTAATAATGAAATATAACATTGACATAGAAATTTAAGTTATCAAAAATTGCATTACATGTATTTGCATTTTTTGCACATTAGAAAAATTGTTTCATTTTTAAGACTTCCGTATTTGTTTCCCGTATGGAAAAATGCTTTCTAATTTGTTCATGAATTCACTCCAAACACATATACACGTAAGCCTCGCAAGCCTGATCTTGTCACTCTTTTGGAGGGAGAACGATGATTTTCATGTATTATATTTAGCATCAGATTTTTAAGGGGCAAAACTTGGGTTGGTTCTCATGTGCAAAAGATGCTCTGGGATGATGTAGACAAGGAACAGCAGAAATTGGTGTATTTCTATCACACTTTCTCAATCATATGTAAATGTATGGCTGTTTTTTGTAACCACAAGAGTGAGATGTATTTGAAAATCCCTTATTGTGAAAAGTAATATTTCCTGCCTGGCAAACACATGGATGGCTTATTGTCAGAAAATAGATCTTAGGAACAGATTTGTTTTTTTTATACTCGAGATATTGAATATTTATTTTCTTTTTTTAAAACTGTACATTGCTATAAGAATACTTTTATTAAAGAAATAAATAATAAATTGCTATTTTTTATCAACTAACCCTGTATTCAGTCCTGTGTTTTTGGAAAGAGTGTCCAAATATGATTGCGCGCTATTATTTTACTATTTTTAAGAATCTTGAATAATAAAATGCAAGTTGGGGATTTTTTTTTTAAAGTTTAATTGATTATTAGTGGAGCTACTGTGCAAATTGATGTTTTAAATTTAGTTTATTAATTAACTAATCAGCGTTAGTTAATCAGCATTGCATAAACATATCAGAAATATAATTTACCTGGCTGTGAGGAGTAATTTTTAAACTATACTGTGCAATGAATATAATAGTACTGTGCAAAATAGGTAGTGTGCAGCTTGTCATGTGACATGTGGTTAACTATTCAAAATTCTTATTTTCTTCCACCCTGAAAACAGATTAACGAATAAAATCGTGGAAGCTAACTCAGTCTAAAGTTATTTTTTTGTTTTGTTTTGTTTTATAGGGGCGATCGTGGCTCAAAAGTTGGGAGTTCGCCTTGTAATCGGAAGGTTGCCGGTTCGAGCCCCGGCTTGGACAGTCTCGGTCGTTGTGTCCTTGGGCAAGACACTTCACCCGTTACCCACTGGTGGTGGCCAGAGGGCCCGGTGGCGCCAGTGTTCGGCAGCCTCGCCTCTGTCAGTGCGCCCCAGGGTGGCTGTGGCTACATGTAGCTTGCCATCACCAGTGCGTGAATGGGTGGATGACTGGATGTGTAAAGCGCTTTGGGGTCCTTAGGGACTAGTAAAGCGCTATACAAATACAGGCCGTTTACCATTTTTATTTTTTGTTTTTAAATCATTACGCATGTTGTTTGTCCCTCTGCATTCACCGTAGCCCATCCAACAACTTCCGACAGGAAGTTACGATATGGGAGAATGACAGAAAAAAAGCTTTTTCGGATGTAAAAATAGTTTGAAAATGAGTATAAAAATTCCCAGTTGCGTTGTAGTTTTTAAATTGCTTCGAATACGAGTTCTCTTTTTTGCGATAGAAATTAAATGTGCTCATCAGGTCATCAATGAGAGATTTATTTTGAAAGTTCTACCCGGAAGTCTTGTGTTTAAGCTCGGCTGGCCTATTTAACAGCAAAACAAGTAGGTGTTTACTGAAGTTGTGTTATAAAACAGTCACTGGGCACCGACATTTAAAAAAAAAACTGGACAATGGTCTCCGGCGGCGCAATTCAGATACCGAGCCGTCTCCCGTTGCTGCTGACCCACGAAGGAGTTCTTCTCCCAGGCTCCACGGTCAGGTTCAGCGTGGACTCCCCACGGAACATGCACCTTGTCCGAGAGCGGCTGCTGAAGGGGACTTCGCTGAAAAGCACCATCATAGGGGTGATTCCTAACACCAGAGACCCGGAGCACGACACCGACGATCTCCCCACGTTGCACAAGTAATGAACTTGTAGCTGTGTAGCCAGATAAAAAGTGAAACGTGGTCTTTCTGTGGGTTTACACGGTTGTTGTGTGGATGTGTGACATACAGCTGATGGGTCCCCTTCAAGTTGTCATAAACGTAGCAGGTCACAACATCTCTGCAGGATAAGGAAGAAGATCAAATATATTTCCAGTACACAGGAATATTTTATGTGTTTAGACGTCTGTGGTGTGTGTCATCGTCAGGGGAAATGTACTGAATATTGGGTAAATCTAACCCCGGTCCTTGTCTGCAAGTTTGAAATCACTCCTGCTAACGTGCAGGTCTTTATCTCTAAAGGGCTTAAAATGTATCCAGGGAATCTCAGTGCATCTTTGAGCATGCACTTAACCCTCCCTTTTTAAAAACAAAAAAACAAAAACTATTATTTGTTGTAGAAACATCTCCACTTTTACTGTAGCCATGAAGTCGAAAACAGCCGGGCAAGCACAGAGAAGAGGACTTTAGCCTTTAATCAGTGGACTCCAGGCCAGTAGGTTACCAAACAGCGTGTTCCTGTCTCTGGATTGGTTACCAGGAAAAAAAGAATGGTTTGCCCGACACTGAATTAATCTGTGAGGAATTTGGTCATTCCATCTTAAATCATCAAAATTGTAGAACGTTTTCTCAGATTTCCCTTAAAAAATGTATGATTTTAAGTTTACAATGCAGGAACTCCAGCAACACTGGAGGGAAGATGAACAACTTTAATAATTGACCAACGCGTTAGGGTCAGCAAGTGTTGCTGGAGTTCCTGCATTGTGATTTCTTTCATCCTCTCCATGCACCTTGGAGGTAGGTGAAGTTGTGCCAGAGATTTTTGCTTTTTAAAAAAAAAAAAATACATGGCTAGTTTAAATCTGAAAAAAAAAAAAAAAATCAAGCAATTGTATAAAGTTCCATATTTAAAGATGCACTAAAACAATATGTGACACTGCAAAATGAAGCCTGTAGAAGAAAGAAAAGAAAAAGTGCAAAAAAACCAGACCATTTTTCAAGAAAATGTATCTTGAAAACTACTAATATCTTAACAACAACAAAAATAAATGTTTTTTTCAAAAATTAAGAGCTTTTTTTTTTTTTTAGGCAAATCTGAGATAGTTGAGCAGAAAGACCACATTTATTTGAGATGGAATGAATAAATCCTTATAATCCTCTGCAGTGAAGGACAGAAAATACTTGCACTTGCTCATGTAAATGTTTGGCGCTTATACTTAAAATATAACAGGGTTTGAATGAAACTCAGATGGTTGATTTTCCACACACTACAGCACACCTGCTGCTTATATGGAGCTTAAAAGACACTGTGAAAGGCTCCAACAGGATCAGAGGTGTGAATACTGAGGCTTTGCAAGCATTTAAAATCAGAACAAACTGTTGTACTGCAGAATGCAACCTTTCAGTGAACTGCTTTTCAATGGCCACCTCATCTGTCACACACTCTCTTTCTCTGTCTCTGTGTGTGTCTGTGTAGAATTGGTACAGCAGGGATAGCAGTGCAGGTAGTGGGCAGTAACTGGCCCAAACCTCACTACACCCTCCTCATCACTGGACTGTGCCGATTCAGTGTATCGAGTCTGTTAAAAGAGCGACCCTTTGTCCTGGCAGAGGTAAGCTGTCGGTTTGATTTGATGTTAAAATATTGGAGCTTTTTTTTGTAAGATAAGATTTGTAAGATTTTTTGTAAGATAAACCCAAGTTTCTGGATGTGCTGTCTATTTAATGAGCGACAGTGGTCATCATAAGTGTTCTGTTTTGTACCTGTAACCAAGCAGTAGTATCACTACATACTGATGATGTACTCTGATTTAGTCAATGTAAGAAGTATTCTTTCCTGCAACACTGTGAGTATTTACTAGTTGCCTAAGGGTAGATAATAAGAAATGTTTTGCTATTTCCTGTTGTTGTACAGCAATATTCTCTGGAAACACACTGTTAATGTTTTTTATGCTTATAGTAAACATGGCAAAAGTTTCAGGTAATGGGGTTCCCATACTGTACAAGTAATCCCTGTGAGCCAAAAGCTCATATTTCTGCACAGACTGCTCCAAACATTTTGTTTCTGATTTGGTTTTCTATTCTCAGCTCATGCCAATAAGAGATGGCTAGGTCCTTAATATGCTAATCTCGGACACATAGCTCTAGCTGGCAGCACAGAAGCCCCACTCATCTGCTGCTCAAGCCTTTTTTTTCCAAGGGCCAGCGCATCAGAAGAAATCTGACTAAAAAAGGGGGGAGAATAGATTTAAATTGGCTTTATTCAGGCAGTAAAGTGGAGGACTGCACCAAGGTCAAGTGTAATATTGAATTTTTTTGAACTGTAACTCATGCAAACCCAAAAATATTAGAAGTAGAATTAGTGAGAAAAAGGAGCAATAGCTGAACATTATAAATCCCCTAAAAAACTAACAAAAAAATCAGTCTGAGAAGTTAAAGGTCACCTGATTCCACTACTTGCCAAGTCCAGCAAGAGGTTCAACAGAAGTTATAAGCTGCAGAAATAAAGTTTGTTGGCAAGTCAGCCAGACATGCCTAAGGCCGAGATTATAACTCCTTGTGCACATGGGAAGCTACAGACACACAGTTGTTCCTATTCACCAACTTTCAGGTCAGCTTAGAATGCCTGATGCATTTCATACGTGCTCCGTAGATCTACATCTATAGAAAGATGGATTCCTTATTCCGAAAGTCTTGGCAGTTTCCCTCCATGAATTACTACACGTTTGATTTTCTGTAAATCATTTAAAAGTCAAGTTGTGCAGATGTGGGTGGACACTGATCGTTGTGTAGTATCTCTTTCAGGGGCCATTTTGGGGTTTCCAGCACATGTGCAGCTGGCCCATTCAGAGTAGAAGGAGTGCTTGCTTTTCTAGAATTAACTCATCACTTGTACTGCTGCGTAATCACTGACCTCCCCTGTCTAGTTATTAAGATGGGATTAAATTGAGTGATAGTGAAAATACATTTTTATTACCCGGTGTGAATTAAAAGTTCTTTCATTAGCATTTAAACAAGATCATCTGGTGTATGACTTTTATAACACCATTTCATCATTAAATAAAGTAATGTGACTCACTTTTTATTTAAAAAAAAAAAAAAAAATGACAGGTGAAGCAGTTAGATCAGTTGGAGCGGTATACAACCCCACAAAGAGATGCCACCGCAACAGATGATGGAGAGCTGGGGGAGCTGTCCGAGAAGTTCTACCAGGCTGCTGTGCAGGTGTGTGTGTGTGTGAGTGAGAGAGAATTTAAGAGAGTGAGGTCGTAAAACAATTCATGTCTTGAATAACTGATTAAGTTAAAAACAAAAATGCCTTTGTAAGGAGGAAAAAGATGCCAAAAGGGCCGTGCAGACTGGAAGAGTGATGACTGACAGACACGTGAGGGTTCTTTAATATACACTAAAGTGTTACATACACGCAAGAGCTGTTGCCTACAAAGAGACTTGCATTCAGCAAATTACTTTATATGTGGACTAAAACATTTCTTGATTTTTCACAGTCTGCAAAATCTATGATGTATTTGTATATTCGAAAATATATGTAATTTAGGCAAAAAAATTAGACACAACTGAAACGACTTTAACATGTGTTGTCTTGAAGAAATATTAACTGAAGTTGGATTGGGGCCAGGCTGTATTTTAATGAAGTACCACTTTGCATTAAAATACTCTGCACTGTGAACATTCGTGTTTACATTTGTGGAAAACTGAGGTATAGTTAAAAAGAACCATCAAAATTGAAACAGCAGCGGAAAACATTTTTAAAACGCCTACTGGTAAAATGCTGCCCCCTGCTGGTGAAAGTTTTGTTAAATTTAGCAGAATGTGCTTTTTGTTTTGTTTTTTTACAAAAATTACTTTTGAGGGGAAAAACAGGGAATGCCACGTCTTCAGCAAATTTATATTGATTTATGAAAATAGTCCCTTAAATTATAATGCAGTTTATGTAAGAGCTTGTTGTGAATTCTTTCGGAACGTAACAAACTGTGAAATATGAACATTTTTGAGAATGATAAGAAACGGCCAACTTTTTAAAAATGTAATATAGCAGTAAACTGTGCTGTGCTGCAGCATGATCTAATGGATCAGACTGAAGATGAAAACATACACACGCAATTGGACTTGATTTATTGTTGTTTTTTGTTTTTATTCACACATTTACACGTGTGTGTGTGTGTGTGTGTGTGTGTGTGTGTGTGTGTGTGTGTGTGTGTGTGTGTGTGTGTGTGTAGTTGTTAGGTATGTTAGACATGTCCGTTCCAGTCGTGGCCAAGTTCAGGCGCCTCTTGGACAGTCTGCCGAGGGAAACTCTACCTGACGTTGTTGCCTCGATGATCCGCACCTCAAACAAGGAGAAACTCCAGGTGAATTCAAACTGTATACACAATCGAAGCTTTAGAACAGCCAACATGTTTTTACTCAATTTTTTTTAGAAATTTTAGAATTTCTTTTTCTACAAGTGTTCTAACTTTAGTTGCTCTGCTTTTGCCAAATACCCATTTTAGCCCAAACTAGTTGTGGCTTAAGTTTGGACTCTGCTGGTCTTTGAATCTGCTTACTTCTCAATTGGCCCCATGGAGATAAATGAAGTCATCTTAATCTGAATATGTCTGTGAAGGTTCTCAGTCAGAGACTTAATCTGAATACTTAATTAATCCATTAAAGATTGTGGTAAAGCCTCAGTCAGACAGACCTAAAAAAAAAAAATATATATATATATATATATATTCCCCGATTCCAGCCATCTAGGTGAATGAAAATGTAAATCCTAGGTTTGCGGCAGGAAGGGCATCCTACATCCTGAAATATGGTGATCCTTTTGATATGGCAACTGCTTGGGAAGTAAAAGGGAAGCGGAATCTTCTTCTTCCTCCTCCCCTTCTTCTTTCCTTCTAGTCTTCTTCTTCTTCTTACTCCTCCTCCTACTTCTTCCTACTGTTCCACTTTTTACATTTTTTTACTTTTCTTTTTCTTCCTCTTCTTCCTTCTGTTCTACGTCCTTGATATCCACAATATTTGACAGTATACTTAGAGGAGAAAGGGAGAGGTCACTAATTGTCGGGGTTTTGAAGCAATACAGGAACTTTCCACTTATTCTGCCATTTAAGGATTTAGTGCTTTATTTTTTAGCATGAAAGCACACATTGATCTGATTTTTGACTTTTTTTTTCCTCGACAATAAATCTTCACAGTAAATAAAATTTGTCGTTTTCCATGTGCTGTGAAGGTCCTGGATGCACTGAGTTTGGAAGAGCGCTTTAAGAAGGCCCTGCCCATGCTAACCAGACAGATAGAGGGACTAAAACTGCTGCAGAAAACCAGGAAGACGAGTCCTGATAATGAGAAGAGGGTAACAAATGTGCAGTCCTTGTACGTTTACACTGTGATTTACATTCCAAATCTTGTGCTCACATTTGGGATTCCCCTCTGTTTAGGTGTTGGTGCGGAAAGGTACAGTGTTCCCAGGTCGACAGTTCAATCTGGATGAGGAAGATGAAGATGATGATGGTGATGACACAGCAGCCTTGGAGAGGAAGGTCCATGGAGCGAACATGCCTGAAGCTGCCCTCAAAATTTGCCTGAAAGAACTCAAAAGGTAAATTTCATACAACATATACACAATATAAAGTGTCTTTGCGCATACTTCACAAACACAAATAATGCTGCTGCTTTTACTTGTTTAGACCATGTTTAGATCTGGCTCTGTTTGGTGTCTGTGTAAACATGATCCAGTACTGTAATTAGCCTTAAATATTTCAGTTAGATTGTTCATGTTCCTCTTCAATCTGTCAGATTGAAGAAGATGCCTCAGTCAATGCCTGAGTATGCCCTGACCAGAAACTACTTGGACCTGATGGTGGAGTTGCCATGGAGCAAAAGCACCAAAGGTAAATTAATCTGCAGACAACTTTTAATGGACTTCAGCTCAGGTTTGGTAGATTTCACTGAGCCGTAGTAGTGACAGTAAAAACTTTATTTTCAAGATAGTTACATAAGACTTTGACACTGAGAAGGCTTTGATATGCAGCTGTCTGCTTTCCAGGTCAAAGCATCTACTGCGTTGATTAAGGCTGTCATCTTTTTAATGCGATGTTAAACAATAATCAAAATGAAATAACCAAGGGTCATTCTCAGTCTCTTTAGGTTTTGATTCGCACTCTTTAAGCTACATTTTTAAGGTCAACATATCGTGGACACCAATTATTTGAAAGCTTGGAGTTGTATTGGTAACTCATTGAAGTGTTATTGGCTATTCATAACCAGCCACTTTGCGCATACAGTTAGTTGGGTGGACTGAATCAGGCCAAATTAAATGGCACTACACAGCGTCCCAGCATACATAATAATGCTTGAATTTCACAAGAACTGTTCTGGTTTGTCCCTGCTGATTGCAGGCATAAACATGTAACTAATTATAAGTAATGACTCCAAATGTTAAGGGTAAGGGTTCATTTAGCAGCAGTGTCAGAGGTCATAACCAAAGTATGTGCTGCTCTCTGACACTTTATCTGATTGATGGACCCCTAAAATTTGCCAAACCACTGTGGGGCAAATTTTTCACCCGGTTTTTGATGTCTGTGTATGTTTCTTTGGTCTCACATTCAAATTGCTACTAGAGCAGGTCAGCTACTAACCGGAAGGTTGGTGGTTCGATCCCAGGCTCCTCCAGTCTGCATGCCAAATATCCTTGGGCAAGATACTAACCCCATGTTGCTCTCAGATGCGTGTGAATGAATGTGTATGAATGTTAGATAGTAAGCACTTAACAGTTTAGAAAAAGTGCTTGTGTGATTGGGTGAATGAATTAGTTGTATGAAGCGGTTTGAGTGCTCAGATAGAGTAGAAAAGAGTTATATAAGAACCAGTCCATTTAACTCACCTAAAACACTTAAACAAACCTTCTAGACTGCCTGGATATCCGAGCTGCACGTACTCTATTGGACAATGATCACTACGCCATGGACAAGCTGAAGAGACGCGTCCTGGAGTACTTAGCTGTCAGACAGCTGAAGACATCACTCAAGGTGCTTCCTTAATATCCCAGTCTACGGATGCTTAAAGATGAAATCTTGTGTTACACAAAGCACTTTTCTTACATTTGTCATGTATTAATCTTTGAGTTTCATACCGCTGTATCTGCTGTTTTTTAGGGCCCCATCTTATGTTTTGTGGGCCCTCCTGGAGTTGGTAAGACGAGTGTAGGACGCTCGATTGCCCGAACTCTGGGCAGAGAATTTCACCGAATTGCTTTGGGAGGCGTCTGTGACCAGTCTGACATCCGAGGACACAGGTATGCTCATAAGATTGTTACGCAACTGAGGGTTTCGTGTCCACAGTGTAGACTGTGAGTTTTCAGGTTGCCCATGTATAGCTACAACCCCCGAAAAAATACGAACTACAATAATAGACCTGAGATATGCTAGCTTTTTAACCGTTTTACCAGAGAAAACTGGTTTACCAGACAAACAGCTGATTCTGTTCGTCTGGACACTGATTGTTATTGTGGCTGTTGACTAGTTAATTTAAACTTTTCCATGTGTCCCTGTTCAAACACATCTGAATACAATTAGGTCATTAGCAAGACTCTATAGAACTTGACTGCATGCTGAAGTGGCAACCCCTAACCCTACTCAAGTAATTTTAAGGAAATGTACCGGTAAATATTTGGAAAAATGACAAAAGTGCTTTTATTGTGCCATGTTCATTCACTCATGAGCTGCTGCAACATAAATCAAATGGCTGAATTGCCACCTCAGCATGCAGTCAAGTTCTATACTCTTTTACCAATGACCTACTAATTTTATTCAGGTGTGTTGCAACAGGGACACATGGAAAAGTTTCAGGACACCGGCCCTTGAGGACTGGAGTTTGAGACCCCTGGTCTACTCACACCCACCCACAAAAAGCGTGTTGCTTTCTTTGGAATAGAGTCTGCATTTGACATAATTTAAATCCCCGTTTCCCTGCAGCGTCATTTTTAAAAAGTAGGGTAAAGATACAAATTCTAGACTTAGGACACCAGCTGAATGTGCCAGTATTTTAATTCCTGAACTTTAATAATATATTACTGGATGATTCCACCAGGGAGCACCCCTGAAAACTAAGATAATGCAGGTAAATACTCCCTTTGTCTTTCGTCGTCATCTTCAAACTTTTGCACCATTTGTTGACACTAATGTGTCCACTGACTGCGCTGCATGCTCATAGTGGCCCTACTTTTTACAAATGGATATTGCGTCTTTGGAATTAGGAACTTTATGAAGGTGTGCATGAGCGACACTCTAAACAAGTGCAATATAAATAAATATAAAGCAATATGTAATTGTAAAATTCAACAGGTAGATGGATCTATAAAAACTATAGACAATAAAAGCTATTCTATTCTATTACTGTAGTCATGTTATGTAGAAATTTTTTAAACTGGATAGAGAAATGTGCTTGAGCATATTGTTTTCATGTTGGGACTTAAATTGCTCCATGGATGTGTGTTGGAGCAAAAAACACAAGCTTGCGTAACATAAGGCATTACATTTGATGCTTTATAAATCACACTCACAAATAATGAAGCTCACTTTGAAAAATCATGTATTTTATCCTAAGTTTTTCCTTAACACACCCCACTGGGAAAGCTAGAGTAAAATAGTGTCTTTTTTTATTTTATTAAGTCCAAAACCTGTACTAAGATGTAATGAAATTTCTTGGCAAAGCCTGCTGGTATCATTCAAGCATCCCTTAAAGTCCACTTGGGTTTAATTTAAATGAAGGATAAAGGACATAAATGGATTCGGTCAGTAGTCTGAAAGTATTCGGCACACTTGTTGGTTTTGTTTTCTTCTGACTTGGACTTTTACTTTTATGTAGATGACCTTATGTAAATATAAGCTTTGTTTTTCTGTAAAATAAAGAGAGGTCACTGGTAATCTGTGTTTGTTAGAAAGTGTTAAAAGGTTGTCACCGACTGGAAGACAAATTGTGGCCAAGCACATACACCACATCACACAGATCCTGTGGTTACTGTTATGGGTGTCATGTCTGGAGTCTCTGTGCGAGCAGAGAGGCGAATGGGGCAAAAGAGTTCATCTCAGGTTACGTGGATGGTCGTGTTGTTTTAAATCAATGGCTCACATACATATTTACACCCAAATAAGAAACATGTGCATGTCCTACCAACAGCAGAAATAAGGACCAGACTCCTCAAACAGTTGATCATACAGTTTGTTCAGCTTAAAAATATTTCTCATGTTCTTATTTGTTTCAAATCATTTTTATTTCCTACTTTCGAAACCCACAGACCACTTTCAGCCAGTACATGCTAGCAAACACTTGAAGCTTGCTTGCATTAGCTTTATTCACTACAGAGAATGTCGCATCTGTGTTTATTTTTTCTCAGATATTATTGCTTGGTAATTCGGTGCGTATCTCTAGGGTATATCGTGAGCCTTTGGTTTGCTTGAAACTGAAAAGTTCACAGAGTAGAGCATCATTTTGCGTCTTTGCCATGTCTCCAGGCGTACATATGTAGGGAGCATGCCTGGCCGCATTATTAATGGTTTGAAGACCGTGGGCGTCAATAATCCCGTCTTCCTTCTGGATGAGGTGGACAAGCTGGGGAAGAGCCTGCAAGGGGACCCTGCAGCTGCTCTGCTGGAGGTCAGTCTGTTTCTCTCTCAGGTTACGTGTGATGTAGTATCACGTAGGGCTGCACGATTTTGCAAAAAATGAGAATCACGATTTTTTTGCTTAGAATTGAGATCACGATTCTCTCACGATTTTCTTTTCCAATATAAATATTTATAGCACTTATTAACTGCACATCAACTTCGTAACAGTTGAAACTGAACATAAAAACAATAAATGCCTCACATTTTGTTGCCGCAAAATGTTGTACTGCTTGAAATTCCGTCTCCACCGTTGCTCGACACTGCGTGTACAGAGCAGGTAGTGCAACAATAGAAAAATAGTTGCGGGATGGCACTGTGTAGCGTTTGTCTAGGGCAGGGGTCTGCAACCTTTAACACCCAAAGAGCCATTTGGACGCGATTTCCACACAAAAGAAAACTCTGGGAGCCACAAATACTTTTTGACATCTAAAATGAACATAACACTGTATATATTGGGTTTTTTTTACCTTTATGCTTTGTGTGAACAACTAAGGTGTGTTGCTTAAATGCATGAAGTGCTACAGAGAAAATTACATTTTAATTTTGTAATTAACACATTTTGAACTTTGCAAAATTCCGCCTAAGTATGTATTTTACCTGGTTAATATGTGTGGCGGGGCGTGGACTGCAGCGCCGCTGCAGGGGAGGCGGACGCACCTTAGCGGTACCCGCAATCACGCCTCGCCGCCTTAACGTCTGTGCCACCTATGCTGTTGTGTTGGTGTGTGTCGGGCTGCGAGCTTTAACACCGGCTGTATGCGTAAAGCAACCGTGTGTGAAAAGTGGTCAATAAAAAGATGCTGAAAAGCGTGTTCATGGAAACATAGTCGGGTCTGCCGTGATATGTTTACAATGGGACTTCCGCTCCTGAACCTCTGCGCACAGCGTCTGCTGTACGATCGGGGCTGTACGAAGTCACTTTCATCTTTACGCACGACTGTAAGCTGTCGTCTGTGAGGGGTGAACGTGTTTGTTTTTGGAGAACAGCTGCTGACATAATGTGGATCCGAAGATCCATAATTGGCCTGCCTGGGGTTGAAAGTCTTGCACTGCGTTTCGGCGGGTATATCGGCTTCCGCAAGTGTGACGCTTATTTTGATCGATCAAAAACTAATAGAATATAATTTTATATTTATATTTCAATATCACAATCTTCCAATTTAGAACTACGAGTTAAAAAAAGAACTAATATAAATAAAATAGACTTTAGCTAATTACTTACAAAAAATTATTTATTTCCCCAAACCACGCGGAGCCATAGAAGGACTAAAGATCCGCATGCGGCTCCGGAGCCGCAGGTTGCCGACCCCTGGTCTAGGGTGTTGATCATTTTCCCTAAATCCCTCGTTTTGCACTGTGTTGATGGGAGCCATATCTTTGGTCAGGTGATAAGTAATAGCCTCCGTAATTTCTTTGTGCCTGCGGGAGTTCGACGTGTATAGGGAAGCGCTGTATAAGGTTCCCGTTATTGATGTTTGGGTGGTTGACCGGGACAGATTTTCTCCTGTCACTTTCTCGTCATCCCTGACGGAGGGATGACGCATCACACGGCACAGCTTCTGTATCACGTGGTATAAGGCTCCGCCCTTGTCATTTGTTGAGCAGGAAGAGTGAGCGCTTGTTTTCATGCAGGTTATGTCCCGGATCAAAATGCGGTACAATCGTCGTCGTCTTTTTTTTTTTTTTTTTAAATCGTTGTCATTTGGAAATGAGATCGCACGTAAGTATGAATCGAGATCGCGATTTTCTAACGATTAATCGTGCAGCCCTAGTATCACGTCTTCTCTGGTTATTTACTCCCTAAACAAAACCTTAATTTTTTGAAGGATTAATTGTCAGTAGCGAGTAGAAACATGCAACACATCCACCAATTGGTTGCTTCATGCTAAAGCTACCTAATTAACCACTACAACACATAATAATTCTCATAACAATAACAACAAACAAGTGTTATTAGTATTCCTGCTCCATGATGCCAAAAAGTTCCCACTTACTGCAATATGTCTGTGAAGGTTCTCAGTCATCCAGGTCATCGTAGTCAAAGGAGTTTGCAAAGAAAAGCGTCTGAATCATCAGAACTGAAGAAGCTTCTCGGATGAGAGGTGAAACGTCTTCAAACAACTTAAAGAAGTCCAGACGCTTTTCTTTGCAAACTCCTTTCCCCACTTACTGCAGTTTGCACAGTTTACAAAACACACACACACACACACACACACACACACACACACACACACACACACACACACACACACACACACACACAAAATAAAAGGGTTTCTGTGTGCACGCTAAGGTCCTGGACCCAGAGCAGAACCACGGCTTCACAGACCATTACCTGAATGTGGCCTTTGATCTCTCACAAGTGCTCTTCATCGCTACGGCAAACACTACAGCGACCATTCCCCCGGCCCTGCTTGACAGGATGGAGGTGCTGGAGGTACCAGGTGGGTGTAGTCACTTTGTTCTGACGAAATATCTCAGCAGATTTATCAGAGGTTATCATAACAAGAGGGTTTCTATTTTATTGAAAATACTTTCCCAAAACTCCACTATAGAAGTCCAGAAAGTTTCCAATTAAAAGAAAAAATATTTTCCTGTTAAATGGGCACCTGTGTTCCTCAAAGGGCATGACATAATCCAAATTTGAAAGATACAAATTATGAGTCATTTTAAGACCAGAGTAAAATCTAGCATCTGATCTCCCTGTTTTTGTTTGTTTGTTTGTTTGTTTTTGTTTGTTTGTTTTGTTGTTGTTGTTTTTCTTTATTACTGTTGTTTCAGGCTACACCCAGGAGGAGAAGGTGGAGATTGCTCACCGCCACCTGATTCCAAACCAACTGGAGCAGCATGGGTTAACCCCTCAACAGCTGCATATACCTCAGAGCACCACACCGGACATAATCAGCAGGTACAATCCCACACAAACTCAGTCATCGTCACCTAAGACTGCATAGCCATTTTAGCTTTATGTTAATGGCAGCACACAGCGGCATCGGTGTCAGATACTGGCCACAGAGTTTGTGGTGAGTTTTCAACAATGAAATTGTGAGAGAAAGGTTTTGTTCAGTGACCGTTGATCTGTGAGAAAGATTGTTATAGCTTCTTCATTTAAAAGAGACTCGACAGACAGTTTTATAAAAGTAAACTTACATGTAGAATACGTATCATAGGTTCTCAGCTGATCATTATAGAATTTACACATCTTAAATGCAATCTTATTGTTCTTTTCAGCATTTAAAAGCAGTAAAATATTTTTCCATATCTGTGGAACGAGAGTTAAAGCAGACTTTTAGAATGTTGTGTACCTCAGAAATTCAGGAACTGATTTTTGTATGAGAAAGACAATATAGCCAGCTGATGGCTCACATACGAGGCTATACTTCTGATCTTTAGAGTGTTAAGTTGTCAAGTGATGTATTGAGTCTTTGTCACATGGTGAGCTGTATTCTGTCTGCAGACATCCAGAGGCAGTCTGGTTAGTGTGCAAAAAGTAGAAAATATATAGGTTGATCTGGGTAGATCTCTTTTGCAAACAAATAAGAAAAAAAAAAACACGTTTCAAAAAGGAGAGAGACGGGTTCTCAGGTTTTCAGGTGATTACAGTTACAGGCCAAGTTTTTAAGCCTACCTGATCACACTGTGACACTCAGTGACAGCTGTGTTTTAGTCATCTGTTATTTGTCCTTCTGTTTGTTCTTCCTCTTTTAGATACACCCGAGAAGCAGGTGTGCGCTCACTAGAAAGGAAGATCGGGGCGATCTGCCGGGCTGTAGCTGTCAGGGTTGCCGAGGGTCACACACTTACCAAGACAGAGACTTTGACCCCTGAAAACTCAAAACAGCATGGAGGTGAGGGTCTTCCATCTTGGTCGGGCTCTGGAGTTTAATTTGAAGCTTTAGCTGCAGAACAGCACACAGCTACACACTAACAAAGCTTGTGCATTAAATTGAGTCATTACAAATATTGAAAGACGAGGTACAACAGAAAAGAGCATCTTAATTAACACAGATTTTTTTCAGTAATAATAGCAAAATGAAACACTCATCACTGGACTTATTTATTTGGGACTGCTTCAGCTAGATAGTGTGTTTTCCTGCTTTTGCTTTTTGGAGATTCTGCCATGTTTGTTAATTTGCTGAGAAGATGTATGAGATACACGCACAAACAGCAGGAATTACAATCTGGCAGTTCAGACTCATGCCTTATAAAGACCACTGTCACAGATTTTACACAAAAAGCATGACAAAAAGATTTTGCTAATGTCTTTTTGACCAGAGTGTTTAGGCTTTGTTGCGTTAAGGTTTTTTTTTAATGTATTTGAAGACCATACTGCCATGTAGAAAAGAGTTTTTAACAGGTCCTGTAAAATGAAGTTCACCCTGTGATTCAGTAGCTTTTAGAACCTCCTTTAGGAGTAATGCCTTGAAGTAATCCTTTTCTGTATGACTTCATCAGTCTCTCATATTGTGGTGGAATTTGCTCAAGAGCTTGGGGTCATTGTCCTGTTGCATCATTTGAGCCCAGTTTTAGCTGTTGGACAGATGGTCTCACTTTTGACTCTAAAAGAATTCGGTGTACTGAGGAGTTCATAGTCCACTCAATGTTCAGGTGCTCAGGTTCTGTGGTAGTAGAACAAACCCAAATTGTCACCCGTCCAATTCTGTGCTTGACAGCTGGTATGAGGTGTTTGTGCAGATATGCTACATGTTTGTTTTAGGTAGAGTGGTTTAATTACAGAGAAAGACAGAAAAATGGGATAAACGTGACATAAGTGTTTCTTTCTGTTCTCTAACGCGGCCTTTGTGTTTCCAGGTAACCACAGAAGTGTGAGTTTTGTGTGTGTGTGTGTGTGTGTGTGCGCGCGTGTGCACAAATGATACATGTTCTCATGCATTCTTTTTGTATTTTCTAAATGGTAGTGGTTTTTGATGTTCATTTGTGATATTTGTGTTTCTGTTTGACTTTTACGTGTGTGCATGTTTGCATCATGTTGGTGCAATTTATGTATGTGTGTTCAAAGCTGGTTTTTCATTCTCATTCGCAGCTATGTCACTGCCATTTTTTTTTTCCTTTCCCTGTGAACCCTGGTGTATGTAGTTGTTTTTGTTCTTTTTAACTAAACAATCCCTAAGATCTGATGATTGCAGTGTGTTTACATTCACTTGAAATAGTAAGAATATTCCTAACACCTAACTGCACGAATATGGGTATAAACAACACATATTGTTTCTTTTACATGTAGCTTTCTGAACCACAGGCTACAAAAAAATATGGATGTAGCCAATGTGATGTTATCCACAAATTTGTGAAACCCTTTTCTGAATCCTGAATGTTGCAGGTGTTACCATGTTTGTTGGTTTTTTGTTGTTTCTAGACAGGAACTGAATGCAGTTATTCACACGGCAGTCCTTGATTAAGCTTTCAGTGAATGTTTTGCTGTATGTTTGTTTTCAGACAAGGCAGCACCTCCAGAGTTGCCCATAGTGATTGATCATATCGCACTGAAAGACATCCTGGGGCCTCCAGTGTTCGAAATGGAGGTAAGCAGAGAGAGAGAAAGAGCAGCATGTGCAGTGTTCATAACCCACAAGTTTAATACAGAAACATGCAGAATTTAATCCCATGATCACTTTTGACCGCCTGAATTTTCTGGACCTCAACCGATGCGATTGGTTTCCATCACAATCCATGACTATAAAGGCAGCCTGTGAGCAGATCTCTCAGCTCCATACAGCTGCTGCTTATCCAGTCAGATTAAAGTCATTTGCCTTTCTCCCTTCATCTCTCCAGGTCATGTGGAACTTGTTTTCTATGTACTCTTTTGAGGATTGAAAAAGAAGTTTTCATGTGTGCATATTGGCAGGTCTCTGAGCGGCTCACCCTGCCTGGTGTAGCTCTCGGCCTGGCCTGGACACCGCTTGGTGGGGAGATCATGTTTGTGGAGGCCAGTCGGATGGAGGGAGAAGGTCAGCTCACTCTCACGGGTCAGCTGGGAGACGTTATGAAAGAATCTGCCCACTTGGCCATCAGCTGGCTCAGAGCGAATGCTAAAACCTACCAGCTCACAAACAGTGAGTCCAGATACACCAGTGTTTATATTCTATTTTGTAGTTTTAGAGAAATACAAAACAACTTATGTTGTGCAACTGTGTGTGTGTGTGTGTGTGTGTATGTATGTTCGAACAGTGGTGGGGGGTTCAGATCCTTTAGAGGGGACAGACATCCACCTCCACTTCCCCGCTGGAGCCGTCACCAAAGATGGCCCCTCTGCTGGTGTTACAATCGTCACCTGCCTGGCTTCACTGTTTAGCGGCCGGCTGGTCAGATCAGACGTCGCCATGACTGGAGAGATCACGTTAAGAGGGCTTGTGCTGCCAGTAAGTTATCGTAGTAAACACACATAAAATGATCATCTCTAGTCCACTCTAGTTTTGACAGACAAGTGTGGCCCATCCTCTGCAGGTGGGCGGGATTAAGGACAAGGTGCTGGCTGCACACAGGGCAGGAGTGAAGCGCGTCATCCTCCCGAAACGCAACGAGAAAGACCTGGAGGAGCTTCCAGCAAACGTCAGAGCCAACCTCGACTTTATCACAGCCACAAACCTGGACGAGGTGCTCAACGCCTCTTTCGATGGAGGGTTTCCGGGATTAAGCGGCACACGTGCATACCCTCAGCTCACCAGCAAACTGTAACACACTGCTCAAAACACATTAACAGTGTAAGGCGTCTGTGATCTTGGATAATTAAGCCGTGTTTTTTGATCCTTAGAAGTGCTGTAAGGTCTTTTTGCAGATGATTTGTTCAGTATTACAAAGCTAACTTGAAGTTGAAGATGGAGCTGAGATGCAGGAGAATTCAGTTTAGAAAGTCCCCAGCTCCCCTCTGCTAATAGCACTGTGCAGCCAGCTCAGAAATAACTACTAAATATCATCATAGTGGGGCTTTGTTTTTTCATTTCAACTGAATAGCTGCTTATTTCTTTTACATTGACCTTGTATTAGTAGCCTGGCTATGTCTTCCGAAGCAGGGGGACTAGTGAGTGATACATGCCTTAAAGATTCATACAGGTTGAATTTGTGTGCTGAAAAAGCCCAAATGTGCATGAAGAGTGCTGCTAAGGGAAAGAAATTGATTGATGTTTGTTATTGTAAATTGTTCTCCTTAATCACATTTCTTTTCACTCTAGTTGGATTTTTGTCAGTGGATCTTTCACATCCACAATAAAATTTTATTTAGCTGCACTGATGGTGATGAATATATTCTGTCATTAAAAACTGTAAAGATTTTTTGTTTTCATTTCCTCCACTCTGTTGATAAATTGAAACATAAAATAAATTTTGATTTATTTCATTTACTGTGACATTTACCAATTTAATTATTTAGCCTACATTTTTCCTGCTCTTGGAACATTTAGTTGGACAAAAACTAGAACTGTACAGTTGAACTTGAATGCATCTTAAGAAGTATAGCTTTTTTATGCTTTAGGCTCAGTGCTTAAATTCAAGGATCAAGTGTGCAGTACAATACTCAGATGATTAGCTGACTAATATCTTTAATTTGATAGCTCACTGAGATGACTTCTGATTTTGATGTTGGTTTTTTAGTGAGTTATGGTAAATCATAGAGGGACAAGATTCCATAAATACGTGTTTTACTGAAAAGCATAAAATGGAAAACACTAATGTACAATTATTTGACTTTCAAGCAGTCTGAAAATATCACAGATGCATTCAAAGTCCATTGGTGACGCCATAGAAGACAGTTTCTTCCATGCAACCTCATATTTTGGTCATACACAGTAATACTGTGTAACAGCTTGAATAGTTGAATGTTTAAAAGTGCTCATTCATTGTAATAAACGTTTCTGCCTCTGAGGGGTGCTATAGAGTCTTCATGAGGCTGCACTTTTCTTCAGTCTTGTTGAGTGCTGCCCTCCTGGTTTTTGTCACATTCCGCCTGCCTAGTTACTGGTCTAGGGGAATAGGTTTCCATGCGAATCTTTAGTAAAGTCAACTAATCTAAGTTCATTATTAATTTCTGCTCATTTGCTTTATAGGAGCAACCTTGCTTCAACCTCTTTAAAACAAACTATATTTGAATAATGAAGGAATTAACGTTTTATGTTAAGATGCATTGTTGTCGGCTTTCCCAGAACTGGGAGGGCCAGCTTTTATAAATCAAGACCCCCTGAAACTCAAGTACACCTTTCCAAAAGATGTTCTGCCACTTTTCCCTACCATTAGTCCCATTGCTAGTCAGCACAGAATACTTTAAGCAGAACCGTTTTATACTTCAGCCACAATGATGCACTGGATTAAGGAATAGCAATATTAATAGCAATCTCATGGCAGGCACTCAGCTGAAGTTCTCCAATGTTTGTATACAAGAAACGATTGAAGGATGGGACATTTGATTCAGTGTAAAGTCTGGAATACTCATAATGGTGCTGATACACCTCTAGTGAAACTGACGACTGGAGTTGGTTCAAAATGCACATCACCGAAATATTTAGTAAAAAGCAGATTTGGTGGCTTTCTAACATTTGGGCATAGACTTGTTGCTTCTTGCTTATGAGGACAAGACTCAGACATGAATGGTCATTAGCTCTTGAAAATTAACCTCAGCCCAAATGTTCAGCCGTTCTTTCAGACAACCTGACAAAAGACACTACAGGGGAGCTTTCACTTTATTTTAGATAAATACAGGAAATCATCCTTCTTGCACTGTAGAGCTGTAAGGGAGGAGGCATTTGTGAGGAACAGATTTTAACAACATGAAATGCCATGTTGTAATAGCCAAAAACTAATGACCCACCTCTGCCCTGTGAGTTTGGGTCATCTCTTCCATCCATGCCAGTCTGAAGCTGACCGATGGAAATTTGGCCAAGGGTCAGAAGATGAATGCTTTACATGACCCCCGATGAGGTCCACGGTAATGCCACCAGTAGTTATTCCACGTAGGATTCATCTGGGAGTTGTAGTATCCACTGTAAGGGTCGGCATATCTTTGAGGATGACACGGCCTTGATGGGTGTTCTTCTCCATCTGGCTTCGGAAATGCAAACTCCTGCAGGCGGCCTTCATCACGATGCTGGTCAGGGTACAGCCTTGTGTGAACTGGCAAATGCTCTGTTTGACGACCCAAATCTTCTTTGTCAGGCCTGTGTCGACGTCCACCGTGATGTTCCTGGCTACCTGGGGGGCGTGGAGAACCACCATGAATATTCTTATACCATCTACAGTTACCCAGTTTGAATTTTCCTTTTCCAAATTTAACACTGAAGAACTCCGCCTTTTAAAAGTGATTACTAAAGTAAAAAGCTAAAACACCAGTGAGACAGCCATGCTTACGATGACTGATTACATAAGTTGAGATTTTGGTATTTAAACATCTGCAAGTTAACTTAATGCATCATACATGCAACCTGTAAAGTTTCCCCCCACTAAATGAAACCCAGCCGTGATGTTAAAGTAGTCCAAACTCAGCATCACATTTTACCTCTCAGTGTGCTGTGAGCCATTTAAATACCCTGCTTTAACCAAATTAAATCTGCCAATTTGAGCATGAGGCATCTGGACCCTAACCCAATAGCTGTAAAGTCCTGATAAGGTACACTCACTGGTAGACCTGTTTAGTGACCAACAGCTTTATCACCTGAAGTGGGGGAAAGGGAAAAAAAACTGCCTGGATTACATACTACATATTTTGTTCCAGTGTAAATACTATTAAAACCTCATTCAAATATTAACTAAAGAGATGCTGCAGATTCTGGGTGCAGGCATGACTTCACTGGACTCCTCAGGTAAGACATAAAATTGTCATTTCATAAAATCATTAGAGTAGGTTTCAACATGCTCACCTCTTGGAAGAGCTGAGGAATAGTTCACATCACTCAAAACTTAAAGCAGTAAAAACCTGTCAAGCAGCGCAAATACAGCCAAGATAAAACCAGACCAAAGGTTCACATTCAAGTACAGGAAGTGCATATCATGAAAATACATTTAAACATTGTACCTTGCAATTAAGAACCGAGCAACCATGACTCCAGTAGCTGCACTCACTGTCCTCACAAACCCTCCAGCTGGACTGTGCATGCAAAGCACTCACATTTCCACGGGTCCACACACACCAGCTACTCCGACCAAACACCAGTGTACATCTGAGTTACGTGTTTAGGACATGCTACTGTCTTTATAGGTCCTTCCTACCACCAGGTGTTTCCAATCAGGCTTTTTTAATGAGAAGTTGAACTGAGGTACCCAACAGATCAACCCCCCCACTTCTTTTATTGCATACATGTTTATTTTGCCCTTCACTCAAACTTTTGGGGAAACACAAACTGTTATTCCAGGTAACCTGTGAACCAATCAGAGAATACTAAATGTTTAAAAATCTGGCTAGATTCAAACTTTACACAGGAAAAGTGAAATAAAATCTGAAAAGTTAAACTTACTTTGTTTATTTATGATGCACTGAATTTAATAAATCCAATGTAAATTTTAGCACTAGGTGCAGTGACTCCCAAGCTAGGTGAGTGGCTCCAGCAGATCCCAGGAACAACATCCGAGATCTTTGTCCAGAAGAGTGCAGTCCTAGGAACAGCAAAGATACTGTGCAGGACTCTTAAGCTCCCAGGCCTCTGGTAGAGGACCCGAGCTTGAAGAATAGTCCGTCCGCAGGGGGCGATTTTTTTTTTTTTTTTTTTTTTGGAATGTCCTGTCTGGCCTTTTGTTTGACCTTTATTATTATTATTTCATTTTTATTTTTTTTTCCATCTTTAGTTATTACAATCAGAACGGACGGGACCGGGGAACAGGATAGAGGAAGAAAGAGAGGCTGGGAAGACATTTAACAGAAGGAAACGGGAAGAAAAATAGAGGAGAAGAGGAAATGAGAGAGAACAGACACTGAAAATCTGCTTGATCGCCTGCTGAGAGAGAGAGAAAAAAAAGCAAAAAGCAGATAACATAGCAGGGAAACAACAGCAACAAAAATAAGCATCAGTAATAGTAAGTAATAAATATTGAGTGAACAGCATACAGTACTAATAATACATTATATGTTTAGAGGCAGCAGCCAACCAAGAAAGTGTGTGTGTACCTGTGAGTATCTGTTTGTACACCTGTCTGAACACTTGTGTATACACCTGTGTGTGTGGGTGTGCTTATGTTTATAAGATTTCTCCATGTAAGCAGGGGCGGATCTAGAGAAATTTTCCTAGGGTGGCATGAGGTTGGCAAAGAAATCAAATGGGGTGGCAAAATCAAAGCCTTTTTTTTCCCCCAAATACATATGCAGGTGGTTAAATATGGTTAAAATGATTCAAATGCAGTAAGTATGCATGTTTTTCATATAAATATAGTCTATAACGTAATTATTGTCTGTAGCCCACATAATTACACACTTTAGTTACATAAAACATGTGAGTTTTGATTTGTGTACTGTATAGCCTGTATAATAAATATGTAGCCCAATAAGTATAAAATTCAGAAAGCTACACAACATGGGGTGGTTCATTTACAAACACAAGTCTAACTTAAGTTTCACACTTAGAAAATCACATTGTTAGATTCTTAAATTACACAAAATGTCAGAAATCTGCACTGTCATGAACAAAAATTTAAACCTAATTTTTCATGATTTGTTGGATTAACCCTCTGAGGTCTGAAATGCAACCGACCATCTTTGACTCCTTTTGAGTTTACGTTTGTATTTCACCCTCAAATTGTTTCATTTTATTTTTTCCCCCTTGCCTTGTTTGGTGTCATTCTTTTCAGCTCGACTGAATTTAGTTGTTTTTTTTCACTGACATACTGCATTAGTACTACTATTACTATTAATAGTACTATTACTGATCTGAAATCACACAAAGAACTTAAAATCTTAGTAGTATTTTTTACTGTAAAAAAAAACAAACAGACATGTTGAGTAAATATAAATTGTACATTTTGTAAACATATACAACTATTTGTCTAAAAATGCAGCCAATACACCTGCCGTTTTTTCATTTTATGCAACCATTTAAAAATATTACTAAAACTAAAATGAGAGAACAATCAGGTTTCGCAATAAGATGCCCCACAAATGATGTGTGCCAGTAAAAAAAAAGCTTGTCCATCAAAAGACAGAGGAGACCAGCACAGGGATAAACCTGCAGGCCTGACAACAGGAGGTGTATCACTCCGCTGGTTTTCTACTTAGTGACAGTGTTTACGTTGCAAATGTGCCTTTGTGACATTCATTAGTGCCCTCACTGACACACAAAACAAAACGACTACACAACAGAACAACTACACAACACAACACACTAAGTAAACACTCCACACTAAACATCACAAATCTCCCACATCTAAAAACTCTCTCGCTCTCTCTCTCACTCGCTCGCTCTGTCTCGCTGCTGTTACCGTCACTCCCAAAACTTTTCCCTCTTCCTAAACAAACAAATCCCACGTGTTGACTTTTTTTTAATTGGTCGACATGGTGCATTTTCCACCGATAGGAAAGAGGTGGCTTTTTTTCCTCTTTCTTTACTGTTTTCGCGCTGTCCTTAGAAAACGCTTAAAACACACACACACAAAAACGTGACGACAGTATTTAGAAAAAAGCGTGGATTTACTGGCCTGCAATTAAAATTTAAAAACTTTGAAGTCTGAATTTTCAATGTGAGCTGAAATAGAGACTCAGCGTGGCTGCAGCTTGTTGCTATGTCAGCTTAACATAGTCATGTGATTTGGAGGTGCAGCGTGTCCGTGGACCACGGAGGGTTAATAACACTCATCTTCCTTCCATTTCCAGAGTGTAACATCCAACCACCTGTGTAAAATCCGTAATTCCCATGATGTTGTTCAAAATGTGCTCTGGCACAATCATAAGCATCGCTTGCTACTGAAAACAAGAAAAAAGCCGGTCCTGCTATGGGCTGAACCATTTGTTAACGGTGGAGGGGGGGAACACTCTGCAATTTATTCAGTTTTAGCGTTTATATTCACTGTTGACTGTAACTACGCTCAAAGTGTTAATGCTATCTTATTTTAATAAACAACACTGTCATATGCAAGACTGGGGTGGCACTTGGGGTGGCAAGGGATCATTTTAGGGTGGCACTTGCCACCCCATGCCACCCTTCTAGATCCGCCCCTGCATGTAAGTGTCTAATAGTGGGTACGGGGAGCCATAACACTGCCCCCCAGGTCATCAGCGACTGGAGGAGACCCGGGCCCCAGACATGTATAGGATTTATGTACAGGATTTCTACAATTTTTACAAGGGGGCAATTTGAGTGGAGTGATGGAATGTAACTAAGTCAATTTATTCGTCTACTATTCATATAAGTATAGTTTTGATTTACTTGTACTTGTGAAATTGAGTTTGCCAGGTTGGACTTATTTGGTCCTGAAGGAATCTACTGGTAGATGCTCTATATTAATTTCTTGCTATTGTTATTTCAGATTTCTTTGTATTCAAAGCCAGGTAGCCAGTCTTCACAATGTTTAGGAAGAAGGTGTCTGGTAAATTCCTTCCAAAGTGGCCAACATTTTTCAAGGAAGCCAAATCTGCTTCAAGGCCCTTTCACACCGGACACGGCATGCGCTGCGCTCACCGCTTGCTCAAGTGAGGGACCCAAAATTTGTGTTGGGTTGGCTGCTGAAGATATGATTTTTAGAATTGTATTGAAGTAGAAGTTCACTTTTGATGTGAACAGATGTGGATTATCAAGGACTGATGTTTTAAGATGGCAAGGAGACCCAACATGCAGCAGATTTATCTATTCCAGATAAGCTTGGTGTTGCAGCACAGACACAGGATTATTTCTATTATAACTAAATGTGCACATCAGAACAAAAATAATTGTGCACCAGGAGTTAAACATTTTAATATTGGCACTCAAAATCAGACTCCCAGTTTTCTTTAACGTAATTCACTTGGTTTCTTTCTCAAGTGGTGGGTAGCATGAAGACTTTTCACAAGGAAACTGGCTGCTCAGCTCTTCCTCCTGTGTGTTGGAGAAAGAAAGAACAACATCCAGAATTTCTACATTGTTAAGACAATGAAGAAATCAAAAGGTCATTCCCTGTGTGATCCATAGAATATAATAGAATGCCTTTATTTTCACTATACAGATGTACAATGAGACACAGAATAGAGATGTAGACTGGGGTTGCAGCCCTGACGAGCTTCTCAAGGCCCAATTTCCATTTGCTGTGAAATGTTCATGTGTTACCTTTGCAAGATACAGCACACAAGCTGTTTAGTGTTATTTAGACATTTCCAACATGGTTTGTATCCAGGAAGGTTTTTGCATTTTTTTTTTAAAATGTCTTTACTTTTTGTTACTAGCAGCATGTCACAAATACACATAACTTGTTTCCATTTCATTAACTGAATGTAGAGAATATGCAAATGATAACACAGTTTGACCAGCATAAAACAATATTTTTGCACCAACAAAGTGATTCACAAAGCTCTATTACCCAGTGATGTTTACAGTGTAGTTAGATATTTTGAGGAAACTGGACAAGTAAAAGATAAAGAAGTGGTAAACCTAAAAAAAAAACCCAAACTAAACAAAACACTATCTACAGCAGCTGAATAGCAGCTTTTTAATGTCCTTCAATATGCCTACAACTACTCCTGAATCCTACTTAAAGAAGAGAGCTGCCGAAGAGAGTTAAGGCTGTGTTAATAAAGTATTTCTGATTCTGAATCTGATTAAAGAATAATCAAAGTTGGTTGTGCTAAATCTTTACTTCAGGCTTATCAGAATGGCACAAACTCTGCCTTTGCCTTATGTGCTGCTGCATTTCTATGTATGTTTGAATATGTGTCAATAAATTGCTGCATCTAGTTCCTAAAAAAAAGACGCACTCCTTTTTATTTTCCAGCAATAAAAAGGAGTGACTTTTGTAGTTCAATTTACTATCAAAATGTTTCCTTTTTTAAGCTCGTATTTTTGAATTTGTTCATGAAAATGTTTCGTTGGGAATAATTGATGTAATTACATTTCACTGAATTTGATTTTGCTCGTAATTACACAGGTGTGTAAATTCCAGCCTCGTCATCCTATGCTTTCTTCTTCCTGGAAAAAAGAAGAAGAAGAAGAAGAAGAAGAAGACAGGAAGTGTTCCTGTTGCTGTTGACGAGCACGGGCGTGAGATAACGGAGTGCGGAGATTTCGAGGGTTCGTGTTATAATTCCTTCTTTCTTTCTTATTATTATTATTAGTATTTATTCTTCCTTCTGCTGTCGGTTAATAGGCTATGAAGCCAGAAAATCTCCGGTGAACATTACTGATGATGAGCTAGCTTCTCCAGGCCATATAACGACAGTCCAGTGGTCAGCATCGGTGTGTTTCAAGTGCGGTGCTGAGCCAGTGTTTAAAACGCTGCGATACGTCGCGTTTAAACTACAGTTCTACAGAAATGTAGATAATGTGTGTTGAGTGTACTAACGTTTTGTATGTAAGAGGTTTTTGCTCTCACTAGCGCGGTGAGCCATCTGATTCAGCAAGGAACAGAATGAATCAGGCCTGTCGTTTGGTGTAACAGCCATTTCTTCCACCTGCGCTATCTCACTTCCTTCGAAAATACGACATTAATATTAAGGTTATCAATTATATCACGCTTGAGATGTACGTGTGTTGGTGTGAAGCCAATAGCACTGGTATAATAACAATGCTTTTCGTTGCTGCTGCTTTTCCAGGCTCCCTTCGTATGGCACGACTAGCCTCGCCATGGCGCCTGCAGGCGCTGCGGCTATTAGTCCTATTTTTATGGGTGCGGGTCCTCTGTGTTTAAATACTTCCATTTCTCTTTAAAATTAAACTCTGGAAACATAAAATATCTTGGTTTATAATTGTTTCATGGAAAGAAAAAAAATAGCCAGCACCCTTTATTCACACAAATTAATGACTGATTTTCTGGTGTTTTTACAGTATTGCTACCGGTATTGGCTTTCCTCCCTTTTTCTCCCATTTTCACTGCACTATAAGATTGCTGTTTCCTGTGTAAGTTAGCAGTATGTTTTTTCTTTTCTGAGTGGTCATGTGTTATTCTTCAGTAATTATTGACGTTTTATACTGAAAAGTTTACTGCATTTTTGCAAGCTTAGCTTAGGATGGAACATTGCATCATTTTTTTTTCCAGTGGCTTAAATTAAGCATTAAATAAATTCAAGTTACAACTAGGGCTGCTTTTTCAAGTGGAAGAAATATTAATATAGCTGGGCTGCTAGACCCCAAAAGGACTGGTAAATGCCATTACCTGATTAATCTGGTGAGTTTGTAAGATGAGTTTCAGCTCTTTACCATGAGATAGCTTATATGCTATATGCAGTAGCTGATCTAGCAGTACAAGCTTGTCCCTAATTTCAAGTCACTAATAACTAATCCTTTATAATAATAATAATGATAATAATAATACTTTTAATGTACACTATTTTTGCCATGTATCACGGTGGTCTTGCAGGTTAGCTTTAACCTGATTTAGTGTCTCTTTGTTCATGCTGCTTAATGTCTTACATAGAGCAATGTTTATGTTTCATGTATACATTAGTAGAGATTACGGCAAAGTCATGCCATGCATCTGATCTGATGGCTAACTTTCCCTTTAGTAGCTGACAGGATAATGTGTCCCTCAGAGCTGAGTACATTACACACACACACACACACACACACACACACACACACATACATATATATATATATCTGTATATAGTAATAGATAGATAGATATAGTCCATCCCCTTTCCAAGGAGACTTGTTCCAGAGCCCTGGCTGTGTGTTGTGGTGAACCTGACTATATCAAGGTATTTCTCAAACTCCCACACTATCTCAGCTTTCTTCCCATTAGCCACCCTTGGTAGCATGGGAACAGTTGGCCAGGGTCTTTGCCCTTGGCTGCCGCTCAGCACACACTGCACCTGACACCTTACCAATTCTGGTATTCTATGGTAAATGACAGTCTGGCTTCACAGTGCCAGGCACTGAACTCAGGACGACCCTCTTGAAGTCTGTGATTGTTTGGTCTGAGACATTCACACAGGCCCGCAGCTATTGATTGTTTTAGCAACTGATTAATCTATTGATTATTTCATTGATTCTTTGAGTAATCAGATAAAAAAATGCTTTTGTCTTATTAATGAGCAAATATATATAGTCAAAAGAGAAAAAATACAGGTCTTTCAAAATGAACTGCTCATTGGCTTCCATTTTAGAAACTGCAACATTTTTTTTGTTTCATTCATCATCTGTTTTATTTGTCCAAAAAACAAAAACATTTGTCTGGATATTTTAATACAACTTCTGGAGGTTTTTTCAAAGTAAATGCTTTAATTGTAATTAAAAAAAAGCTTTCTCCAAAGGATGGCTGCTATTTTGGATGTTAGGAACACGTTCTCTTTCACTCTACCTGCGCTCTTGGTAATGGCTCTGCCTCTTTGCTCTTGTGTATTGTGTGTGTGTAAATGGACTCCAGTTTCACGTTAAACTGTGGCTGTGTCATCGTCACTGCTGCTGTTGCGTTATCAGTGTTTCTGTTTAAAACTGGGGGCTGTGTGGGCTTAATGTTGCCAAACCTTTTAGTCACACACTGCTCTTAGATACGTTTCTATTGCTCGTCTGTTTTTAGTCGCAAATGTGGCTAAAACGCTCGCTTTTGCCTTCCCATGGTTACAGAGCCGTGCCTTAAATGATGCATCAACGCAAAGAATTTGTGTTTAGAATAAAATGAATCGCTGCAGCTTAAATTCACACCAATGGCCTGCTGGAGGTCATTTTGTAGGCCATTTTATTTTATACTTGTTATAGTATAACAAGTAACATACTGCATGACTTTTAAGAAAAGCGTTATGTGTAATATATGTATTGATTACTTTTTGAATAATGACCCCAGCACTGATCACAACAAAGAAGGGAAACACCGCCAACATACCACATTGACCGCATTGCATGTAATTAATATGCACAAGTGTACTGTGTTTAACATGCTCCTTAACAATGGTGGTAACTGTCAAAGTGTAGCCATTGAGAACCTAATGAGAATGTATAAGAGAATCATAAATCGTAAAACTTTGTGAAAGGAGTCTAATACACGCCAATCAGTCAACAGGTATTAGAAGTGACGATACTGCGTTTTTGATGCTG